>NC_084809.1:26987093-27314593 GCF_963583255.1 Pyrus communis | reverse complement strand
TCAAATTCCCAAGTTTAAATTTCATGTAAATATGTGTCATTTTCCAATTTCTATGATTGAGAGTCTAAAAATAATAAATTCCGTATTTAATTTCATTGTTCTTTTAAGTTAACCAAATAAGAAAATTCACAAATTCTAGAAAATAAAATCTCGTCATTTCAGTTTTCGTCATTTTAAAATTTCTTAGTAATCTTAAATTTCTTCATCTAAATATAATGTAACTACTTAAAAAAAAAAACCATGTGGACAAGTCACCCCCAACCCCTCTCAATCCCCAAAATCGCCCCTCCCATTTCCAATCCCCCTCAAAAGTCATCCAGTCCCTCAACGTCACTCGCTTCTACAAATCCCTCTCCACCGTTTCTACAAATCCGTCTCCGCCGTTTCTATGATTTGTTCTTCCTAATTTAGTGCGGAATCAAATAGTAGGGATTTGATCTTGATTACCAAATTATTATTTTATTAGACAATGATCGTTTTTTGGTTTGTTGAAAGTTTGAATTGGTGGTGGTGATGGAGGAAGAATGAGGACATGAAGATGGAGGTGGTTGCTCGATCAAGTGAGAGGGAATGAAGAAGATGAACAACCTCTTTTTTTAATAAAATATTATTTTCAAAGTAATAATTAATTTTTTTCTCTTAATTTGTTTTGTCCACATGGTCTTCTTCTTGTTTTTTAAGTGTTTAATGTTGTATAATTTATTTTATATAATTATAAAGTTGTTTTATTAGTTTCAAGTAATTAATAAGGGTAAATTATTAGATTCATAAGTCAAATTTTGACTCAAGGGATTATATGAAAGAGAATTAAAACGTGAGGGGTGTTTGTGTAATGTCTCAAACAAGAGGGGGTTTCGTGAAAATTCGATAAACCTCAAGGGATGTTTGTGTAATTAAAAAAAAAAAAAAGAAAAAAAAAAAAGGAAGAAGAAATGGAGAGCAACTTAGGGGCCTTTTTGTCCATTCTGTGTTTTTTAACTCATTTTTTCATCTTTTTGTTTTTGAACTCGGTTTTAGTATAGGTATAATTTCCAAAAAATACACCACTCATGTTTCAATTTTGATAGCCACTTTCTTGCCTCCTCATCAAATCCTTGTCATCCATACCTTAATCAGTTTGTTTGACCGTACGATCTCTATCACCTCCCTCAAAAAAATTTATTTCGGAAAAGAACCAAAATTCAAAGGCGCAACTTCTCTTGTTTAGTCTCGACCATCACCATCTTTCTACAATGGAGGGGAGGAGTAATTTTGAGAGCTTGACAAAAAAAGATTCTTATGCAAGTTATCTCACATTGGACTCGGGGTGGAGAATGAAACTGGCGGGCTTACGAAACTTTTCATGAAAGGGGGTATGTTCGTTCTATTCATGGAAATGGATTTCTTCCAACAAAATGGACTTCTTCTAAAACATTGATGTTTTGTATTCGATACACAGAAATATTGGGATCATTTTTTTTTTCCAGACAGCTTTTCTCCATTTTTTCTCTGTTAACCAAAGAACTAAAAACATACTAGCAATGGGTTACTAGTTGTTTCATATTACACCTTTACTTTTTGTCTATTTATCTTTTTTTGTCTATATATTTGGAATATATACAATTAATTAATAACCATGAAAATTGTCATTCTTCCTATATACACATACATGGTGCATTATATACAGGTTCTGATGCCCATCTTAACAACCTTGATGGTTTTAGATTCTTGTTCCATGGCTAGACGTCTTGACAACTCAAACATCTTGAGGTATCCAAATGTCAGAAAATGGAAGAGATTGTAGCAAACAAAGAATATAGTGACGCAAATACGGATAACAGGTTTTGCAAGCTAAAACATCTACAACTGCAATATCTCCTGCTAGATTCAACTCATGAAGTTATATTTATTGAACTTCCGTCTTTGAAGCTGTTGCATCTAGACGATTGTCTTAAACCGAGGGCATTCATATTTGATGGTAAGAGTGAAAGTATTACAAAACACAAAGAAACTGAAGAGAAGGGGCGGAAGGAGAATCTTGAGACTGCTGTACAATATTTTCTTTTCGATTGAAGGTATATTATTCATGCATTTCTCTTTCTTTATGGCAAGATTGAATAATCTAGACACCTTGGAGATATGGCAATGCCAGTCACCACTATCTCCCACCCCAACGCCACCATCACCACTACCAACACTACTCTAGGGACAAACACAATCGCCACCCCCATTGTTACTATCTTAAAATTTATATTACAAAAGCTTTACTACCAAACACAAATTTACTAGTTTTTGACATTTTAGATATGGGTACTAGACACGTTTTCAATGAGCCTTGGTAGTCTTCAACGAGCGAATTGTTCTTCATTTCATTTTCTGCGGGGCTCAAAGTGTGCAGCTATGATGTTTGTTAAAATGTCTCAGTGAAATTCAAAGCAAGTTATACATGTTTGCATGTTTCTAAGCTCAATACCAAGCAAGTTTTTGGATTATAAAAATTGTTTTCAGAAAGTCGTTCATCATCTTTTTAGTCTTTGTTTGATGATCAAGAAACATCCGTTTCATAGCATAATTTCTACTTTGCAAGTGCTGTATAACCCGACTTTTTCTTCTGCTAGGCAGTTGTGTCCAGAAGTAGCTTAGAAAAAAAAGCAAAAGCAAAGCAAAAAGAGTTGCATACTTCTCTGTTTCTCTTCAGTTCCTCTTGCTCCCTCCATAGATCCTGCGGAAGGCACCAACACCAAGACCACCCCTCAAGTAGATTTTCCTTGCCATGGATGCAGATCTAATGTAGTACCAAACAGGCTCATATGCTGCAAGCTCCTTGAACTTATTCAAAACTCCCATCTTTACTATTAACTTAACTGAACCCTTAAATCCCTAAAAAGTTAGGAATTATGTGAAATTAGAAACTGGGCATCTATTGAAATCCTAAAATCCCTTAAAAAAAAATCTATCAACTAAAAACCCATCAACATTGATTCTCAAATCTAAAATCACAATATCAGAATTCAGAAACAATCTTATAAATTAATTTACAAGAAAAGGAAAATAAGAAAAAGAACAAGTGAATAAGGACTTACAGTTGCCGGAGGAAGGACGGAAGGCAGGTGGAGGGCGGAGCCGGGATGCAGGCAGCGTAGACTAGAGGGAGGAGCCGCCTAGTTGTACTGATGAGACTGGTGCAGACGAGGGAAACCAACGACAAAACAGAATATAACCAAACGTTCCTCTTCTGTCTGAGGTTATGGGCCGTTCATCTTCTCTGTTCTGGCTTAAAAAGAAATCAAAGAGGAGCGACAGATTCTTGACGGAATTTGCTATTTAGGTTAGGATTTTAAAACGATTTAAATTCTTAAAGCACGAGGATCCGGATTCTTTTTGTGGAATCTTCAGAATTCTTAAATCATGTCTATTTATCGTATATTGTACGGCGATCAGTTTTTGTCAAGTATTATTTATATTTAATTTTAAATAAAAATATTTAAAAAAATTTATGACTACATGTACGATGAACGGATACGATTTGATAATCTTCAGGATCCTCATAAAGAGAATCCGCAGTGAATCCTCATTCATTCTTAAAAATACTGGAATAATTAATTAAGGTTTTAAAGAAATTTATAATATTCATGGTGTATAAAATTAAGAATTGATTTTAAAGAATTTTAAAAATTGAGGAATTCGAAGGGATTTGAGACATTTCGTAGTGCTTAAAAAAAAAAAAGTTTATAACATTTAAGGTGTATTTGGACAAATCTTTTGAACCTCACTAGATTCAACTTAGGAAGTTACATTGAATTTCTTTCTTTGGAGTATTTGGATCTAGACGATTGTACTAAACCGGAGACATTCATCTTTGATGCTAAGAGTGAAAACATTACAATCAACAAAGAAAAAAGAGAGATTGACTCGGAGAATTTTGAGCTCTTAGATGAAAAGGTGAAGGTCCACTTGTTTTCTTTTAGGGGTTTTTGAACTATAATCTTTGAAGAAGGTTAAAATTCAATAAAAATATGGTGTTAGATTGGATATTGATTTTAGTCATCTAACGTGTACTTAATTCAAATTTATATTATATTTTTGTTTTAATATTTAATAGATATCTTATTTAATTTCATTACATTAAAATTAAAATTATTTTTTTGTACATATTTTAATTCATTATATTTATTTTACTTCCTCTAATTAATGTATCTAAGCGTTCGTATCATAATATATTTTACTAAATTAGTGTACCGAAATGTCTGTACCTAAATATATTGTAGTGAATGAGTAGCACATAAGAAAATATGCAAAAATATGAGTGTACCTAAAAATTCCGTACTTAAATATATGATAATGAACTAGTGTACCGAAATATCAGTACTGAAATATATTATAATAAACTAGTATACCGAAATGTTCATACCTAAACATATTATACTAACCTAGTGTACTAAAATGTTCGTACCTAAATATATTGTAATGAATTAGTGGCACATAAGAAAATATACAAAAACATGTGTACCAAATCTTTACGAAAATATTTACTTATATAAAATACTTACCATAATGAGAATTAAAATTTATAATATCTTCATAAAATTTAATTTATAAACACCATAAAATTATAACTAAAAATGAGAGACATTTAATATGCTGGCATTAAATAGAGTCTGGGGACTACAATCAATTTTTAATCTTGTATAAGATATTTTTCTAAACTTCATCTTATTTAAGGATTAAAAATCTAGTTTTCTATTTCCAACTTATGCAGAAGTCCTAATTTTATGAAAAAAAAGGTTTGTCCACAAGTTCTAAAATGAATATGTGACAGGTAGGATTTTCTAGCTTGGAGAGATTTTACATATGGGACTTACCTAAGGTGAAGATAATATTCCGCAATCAACTTGATCCAGACTCTTTTGGCAGGATCATAATTATAGATGTTTGTAGATGCCACAATCTAATTAATATCTTTGGGCCAAGTATCATGGGAAGATTGAATGATCTAGAGACATTACAAATAGATCAATGTCAATTAGTATAAGTGGTATATGACACATCATTTACCACTCACTTGAACGGTTTTGAATGCCCAAATCTAAATTCAGTTGAGGTCGAAGCATGTGAGAGGAAAAATGTCTTCCCTGCCTCAGTTGCCAAAGATCTTATGCAGCTAAGCAAGTTGAAGGTTGAGAATTGTGGTTTAATGGAGGAAATTTGTTGCAAAGGAAGATGGAAGAAACAACATGAGTTCGGGTTCCCTAAAGTAACATCTATGAGATTTCATCATATGCCCCCAACTTTGGAGTTTCTATCCAAGGCTGCATGTTTCTAATTGGCTATCACTCAACCAATTGATCTTCATTGAATGCGGTAGCGTGGAGACTTTCTTCTAAATTTTCAACATATCACAACAAACTTGAGTAGGGGCACTCAATGGCAATGAAACCACCTTTCTTTTTAATTGAGAGGGTAAGCATACTTATACACAATCTTTTTGTTATCAAAATTTTATGTGCTTTTTACATACTAGTTTTCTTTGTAAAAGTAAATAGCTTTATTAAATTATTAATATTAAAGTTATTATGTGGTGTCCAGTTTTTCAAAATATTTTAAAGCATGCCATTACCGTTGATAATCTTTTAGGGTAAGTCATTCCTCAACTTAGTATGAACCGTATGGTCCACTCCCAGCAGAGTTGTTGAGAAAACAAGAAGGAATTTGTTGAGAAAACGTTTGACATCACATTCCAAGTGAGATGTTTTCTTTGAGAATTTAGAGAATCATGAAACGCTTTATGGATTTCAGCTCCTTGTAAAGAATTAGGATTTGCCGGAGCTGATGCATATAAAGAATTTAGAGAATCCACGACCACCAAGGAAGTAGTAGGGGCGAAATACATCGTCCCACATGTAAAGGATTTGTAGCTCATTGATATGCCAAAGCTGATTCATCCCAACCCGGGGGCCCTGTTTTTCCAAATTTGGAAGTTCTAAAGCTGAAAAGCTGCGGCAGATTAGAAAATCCAACTTCAACTTTAATATCCTTACGGAATCTAACACTTTGACTATATTGGATTATCACGGACTGCAATACTTAATAACTTATTCTGTGGCTAAGAATTTGCAGCAACTCAAGAATATGGAAGTTAAGTCGTGTGAAAGAATGGTAGAAATAGTGGCAAGCAACGAAGATGATTCAGAAACTGAGATTAGTTTTAGTTGCCTACAACATTTTGAACGTTCTAATCTTCCAACTCTGTAAGGCTTTCTGCACAGGAAATTGCATTGTCAAAGTCCCGTCCTTAACTTTGATTGTCGAGGATTGCCAGCCGATCAAGTTAAGGATTTCTCCTGATGGGTTACTCCAAAGTGATCCAAGACGAAAAGACTACAAATAGCAGAGACATTGGGGAAAGAACAAGAAGAAGATGATGATGACAACGATGCATGATTAAGGTGGCAATGCTATAAGTCTTGCTTCCGTGGCCGATCTCAACTTGTTTGATATAAGTCTGCAAGATGCGGCCTCAATTGAGAAGCCATTCCAGAAATCCATATTCCAAGTCATGTTATGCTTCCGTTGACTTGTTATTGTTTCGTCGTAAAAGTGTGATTTGTATTTGGAGCTTTGTTCACTACATTTTCGGTTTTGGTGTTTGGGAAACAATGCTTATGTGATATCTGTATACATTGATGCATCTTTTAACTAAATTGTTAATTCTCTGGATGTGTGTATGTGTGCATATTTCATTCATAACATGCTGGCTTAAACTGTTTAAATGATTTTGGGTCTCAGTTTATGTGAATTGGTTTTGGTATGAACCTCAACTTCCACAATTTTATTTAAACTCTCAACTAAACTTAATGAAATACTCATTTTATTTCTTCCCATGACTGTGATACATGAAAATATCATTTTTCAATCATCTTCTTTAAGAGCATCTCCAATAGGCTCCCTAAATGAGTTCCTAACTAGAATTTAGAGAGGTTTAAAAAAAAAATCAACTCCAATCATGCTCCCTATCTACCTCCTAAATGTAGAGAATGAGAAAGGAGCTCCTAGTGACTCTCTACAATTAATGGTAATTGTTCTAAATAAATAATTAATTTATATTGGCTAATTATTGACTCATAGTCCTTACGACTCTCTAAAGTACAGAGCATCGTTAGAATACAAGTGTCTTAGAGAGCTCCTAAATCAACTTTTTCATAATTTTAGCTAAAACCTTACTATAAAATATGGAACATGCTATACCATGCTATATTAACACGAGAACATCAAGTTTCTCTGTGATCCCCAATGTCCCCAAATTCTAAAAATACACCACTGATGTTTCAGTTTTGGTAGCCACTATCTTGCCACCTCATATCAAATCCTTGTCATCCATACTTTAATCAATTCATTTGACCCATGATCTCCATTTCCTCCGTA
Organism: Pyrus communis; assembly: GCF_963583255.1. Classification (NCBI taxonomy): domain Eukaryota; kingdom Viridiplantae; phylum Streptophyta; class Magnoliopsida; order Rosales; family Rosaceae; genus Pyrus; species Pyrus communis. The sequence continues at coordinate 27,307,192 of NC_084809.1, read as the reverse complement.
ATGAAAAAATTATTTCAAACAGAAGGAAGGGTGGATGGGGGGGTTTAATAGAAACAAAAAAACCTAAGGCAAAAGAGAAAAGAAGTTGTGAAATAATTTTCAGACATCTTTTTCTCTTTGTATGCATGTCTTTATTCATTATTGACATTTGAATTGAATAAAGCAAAGTGAATCACAATATAAATAAACAAAGGTATACAAAATGAGGAAAAAAGTGTGCATAAAACACTTTTCTTTTAAATTTTCATAAGATGCTAAATTAAACGACTAGAAATATCTAGTGTAGTCATAGAGTACTTATCCAATACGTTGCCCTAACCTTGTTGCTTCATAGTTTCCCTGACCTTATCTAGAAAATAAAGAGTTTTTTTCTATTAAACCTTATTATAAAACAAAAAAATTGTTTTTAGCAAACAAGGCAAAAAGAGGATAGATGATAATCTCAAACTAATCAGAAACGGAGGAGGGGAGATGCTAGAAGTGACTGCCAGGCGAAACTTGTGCTATATAAGGGAATTGGTCGAGATAAGTTTGCTGAATGGTTTTCAACGAATGACACAACCACCTTATTTGAATCTCATCATTGGGTTTCAAAGGAAAAGAAGGTGATGATTGAACAATTTACGCATACGAATATTTCCATTAGTATATAAGTGGGTTTATTAGAAGCGCAAAGTGGAGGAATTGGAAATATTGGTTGCACCCCAAGGATATGTATAATGCCGAACAACAATTGCGTGCTCATCTAATCGAGCGTATGATGCGGAAATGGTCAAAGAGAATTTTGATGATGAGAAAAAGAAACAAGTCATTTTATTTCAAGATGGAGAATGAATTAAGGCGGAATACTTATAAATTTCTTTTGGACGGATGCTAAGTCAAGATGTGGTTATAACCATTTTGGGGATGTGCTTGTGTTTGACACTACATTCAATATCAATGTGGACAAGATGATATTTTCTTCTTTGTTAAGGGTTAATAACCATGATCAAACCACGGTATTGGGTTGTGCATTCCTGAAAAATAAAAAATCGAGAGCTTTGAGTGATTGTTTGAAGAATTCCTTAAAGTTATGTTGGGTGAGCCGATGAATCTTGGCTTAGGTTTCTGCATTTTGGAAGCACACTTTTTCTGTCAGAATGTTGAGCAGTTAACATGCATAGTGTTCTTATACCTTTTTCAAGCAGTATGTTCATAGAAAGTAGTCTTTGATTGAATTCATCATTCGTTTTAATCGATCCCTTGGACGCCAACATCAGAAAGACCATAATGATGAAAATTGTGTCCTCCGGTGGATGCTCAAATGGCCAAATTGCACACCAGGTTTATGTTTGAAAGGCTTTAAGTGGAGGAATTGAAGAGTATAACTTGTTTCTTAAGGGAGAAGTCAGCGGATGGGAATGAGGAAGTGTATGAAGTACTTGAGAAAGCTGCATAGGTGACAAAGACAAAGAAGATGATGATTGATACGGTCTTAGATATTGCTAAATTTAGCTGCAAAGAGATGGAATTTCACAGAATTCCTTGTCGGTACATATTGGCCTATTTGAGAATGAAACAAATAGAGTTACTGCCTCAATCTTACATATTGAAAAGGTGGCTTCAACCACCGAATCCAGTATTATTTTGGATAGTGAAGGCAAAGATACGACACTTCTATAGTGTCCAAAAGAGCTCTAGTGCTTTTTTTTTTTTTTTTTTTTTTTTTGAGGAAGGTAGCTGTGGTCAAAAAAGAAAAGAAAGTGAATAGGGAGGTAGGAGTTCTCAAAGGGAGGAGGTTAAATATCCAGTTCAAGTTAAAAGAAAAGAGGAGTCGAAAACAAGTCGAAAAGTGAAACAAAGTCAATATTGAAGATGGACCGGGGACAAGCAGAATTGTCCATTACTAAATATAAGGTACGCACACGAAAGTAATTGCTGCTCATGCTTTACCTCACAATATCTTAATGGTAGTAATATTTAAAACAAGTTTATTGTTTTGTAATTGTCCATGTCTTGTCCTAACGATACTGAAGACAAAACACATGCCACACTGAGTATGAAATCCCGTCCCGGAATTTCAATACTTAATTTTTTGTATTTCGTAATTATGCAAATTTATTTTCGTTAATTTAGAACTTTAATTAAGTAGTTACAAAGTTTGAATTTTCATAAATAGTCATTAAAAATCCATACATCTTTTGCTGTAACGAAGAAATTATAAATGAGTAAAGTTGGAGGGTAATATAGTAATTTCAAATGGAGGAATTTCTTGAAGGGAACTGCTGCTGCTGCTTCTTCCCAGCGTGCACAGCAGTGCTGTTGTCTTCACTCTCTTCATCGTGTATCACAAAGTATGTAGGCAATCTAGCAGGGCTAGAGGCAATTGAATCCTTTTTTTGGTGATGCACTTATTCGTGGTTCGTGCAACAGTTTGTCAGAACAAGACGATGATTCAGAATTCGTTAATTTCACTAAGTATGATCCTAATTGAATTCCTTTATATTATTTGCATACATTGCCAACAGTTTTGTTTTTCCTTTCAATGGAAGAAATATCATCCTGGAGAGCAGACTAGAAGTCTCACTGGTCTGTTGGACCACATAATACATTCCCTAGAAATCACATTGGTGTGTCCAAATTTTCGAATGGAGACAACTACGCTACTTGGAGTCGTGCTGTGACTACTAGTCGTAATTCCAAGAACAAAATAGGCACCATTATAATCGTCAGCAACCGCCTTATCGGATGAAAGCTTGCAAGCTTCCGCCTCAAGGGAGAAGCCTTGGTTGTGTGATTTCTGTTGGCTAGGTGTCGAGACACTAGAAGTTGTACAATTATTGGAAAGTCACTAGTTACTTGGAAAACTAAGAAAATACAATAGTATAGCGATCTTCAGCAAAAGCAAAATATCGATCTCTAAAACAATTCCTTTTAGCTAGACAAAGAGGAGTCCATTTGGGGATTCATCATCACTCCTATAAATGACGTGTTAGTAAAAATTAGCTTCAGTAGTAAAAATTAATTTTAGTATTCGTTCGCACCATCACTTAATATTAATGACATTATCTATTAAAGATTGTGATGTCATCATTGAATGTTGGTGTTCTAATGAATGACCACTTTAAAACGATATATAGCTATTTAGAATATTTTAAAAGATTTAAATCAATTTGGAATTATTCTAAAAGTTGAATAGTTATTTGTACTTAATCCTTTTGTTTTTTTGTTCAATTTTTGTACTTAATCCTTTAGTGTGTGTTTGTTTACCTTTAATAGACTTCACTGGACCGGGCTAACAGTTAGTCCGTTCCCATGTTTGTTGCACTGGACTACGTGCACTCGTCATGTTTTTCATGGGAATTCTCATCTGTACATGTGGACTCTTGATGGTGCCTACTATGTGAGCATCTTGCCGCAACCACAATTTAGCATAGTTGATTTAAAATGGAATTCAGATGGAACCTGTCTCCTCCTAAAGGATGAAGAGTTGTGTTGCTGCGCTGCTGTTGCAGTTTTTCCTGAATCGAGTGAATATAGCTCGGATGATTGAGGCGGTTAGTAATTTTCCAGAGTTTATTGTAAAAAAATTGTAGAATGTACAATTAAGCAATTTACCTTGTTCTGTTGTGTACTGTGTTAATTTAGTATTGGGATGCTCCATTTGTTCTAGTTGGATCATCCAATTGTTTGATTAAATTGGTGGCCTTTGTCTCTCTCATTTGTTTTTCCTTTCCCAGGAATAGCACTAGTGCTCACAGAATCGAATGACTGACTTGCTTCGTTGTGAAAGAAGACATATTTTAATTGCTTAGTTGTATATAGAAATGGTTTTGCTGGATGGTGGGACAACCGGGTGTTACATTTGTTTCTTAATTTTCTGTTTTCCTCTGAACAAAAATATTGGGTCTAAAATATTTTAGTTTGCGACTTAGTCAGGCACTATGCTAAATACTTCATTATTTTTATTTTGCTTAATTAAAGCTAAGCCTAGTTCAATTTTGTCTCAGAAGTTAGTCTAATTCGAAATAGTCCGATGCAGCAAACACATCTTTATTTTATAATGTTAGGTTTGAAATTCTTTTTTGTAAGGTTGAATGTTAGGAAGGACTTACATGTGAACATCGGGGTGTTATGAATGAGGATCCTCTTTGTAAAAATTTCGGATATCTTTCAATCACATCCATTTATCATATGTTGTACGATCAGAAATCATTATAAATTTTTTTTATTTAAAATTAAATATAAACAGAATTTGAAAAAAATTAATCACATAATATACAATGAATAAATATAATTAAATGATTTTTCAAATCCTCGTAAAGAAAATCCGAAGGGAATTTTCATTCGGATTCTATAGTGATTCAATTTCAAATGTTTCAATGACGTTTGCGTGTGTGATCATGGAACAGGCAATGGGGTCAATGGTCCCATATCAATTAAAACACTGACAACCGACATTAAATTACTAACAACCAACATTAAATTGCTAGGCTGGAGATATGTGGTTCTCCTTAATTCGTGCATGCAGATTTTTCGATTGAGTTTGACAGCACAAATGGACTTAACAGTCAACTTTTATTCTTCCACGCCATATTAGAGAAAAGCTTCAATTATGGATAAGTACTCAAATTAGTAAGAGAAACCTCCTAACCAGCTTTAATTTCTATAGAGGAACCGGTGCACGTATTTCCAGTCTAAATTTAGAACAAATATTGGTAAAAATTACAAAGGCTTAACTATAGTAATAGTCTTTCAATTATACTATTTTTGTTTGGATAAATTGTTGACTTAATTTCTGAGTTAACATCTGAGTAAAAATTAGGTGTTGAAATTATTTTTTTGATAAAACAAGATGAATTAACAAAACATTGATCAAGTGTATCACATACAAATTATAAATTATGTAACTTAAATTGAAGAAAATTTGAATAGAATAGCTTCGCATCCAATATTGGAGATGTAATTGGAAGATTTTAATTAGTTTGAGGACTGATTTGGGACATCCATTTTGTGTTTGGTAAACAATTTTTGGACATCTAGTAAAACTGAAGTGTTAAATTTTAGCAGTACAGAGTTGAAAAAAAAAAAAAAAAAAAAGGCCTGTTTAGGAAGCAAAATATTGTATTTGCATATGGTTTAAAATCCTAGTGGATTGAGTTTCCACCTATGCGTCTAGAATTCGAAACTCTCATCCCCTAAATTATTGTAATAGTTTTGAATGCTCCCCCTTCCTTGAATAATAATAATTAAAAAAAAGCTAAATATTGTACTTAGTGTCACAAAATTGATTTTTAGCACCTCTACAGTCTTGTTGTGATGTTTTCTTCATTCTAGTCCTTAGGTGATAAATTATGTTAAATAAAGATCAAAATGACAAAATTACCCTCAATTTAATAAACAATAGGCCAAAATGAGTTGACAAAAATTTGAGGGTATTTTTGTCATTTTATCTTTATTATATGGTGATTTTTTTTATGAAATAACCAAAATAATTGATTGTTGACAAACTTAGAGACCAATTTTATCAATTTTGAATTTCAAGAATTAAAATGATGAGTTATGCAGATTTTAAGAACCATTGGATTAAAAAGCCCTTACAAAATTCGACACATGTTGCGCTACTGGTATTTTCCTTCAATTATTCAGAGCACTGCTTTCTAATTTGCTTGACTTAAACAAATGGACTATTTAGAGCATTGCTTGACTTGACATTTCCAAGCCAAGCTTGAAGCTAGTGCAAAGAAAGGTAACAGATCCTTCTGCCTGCATTTGTTCATCTGATGTTTTCAACTGTTGTTCCAAGAACATGAAAGGTTACTTACGCCTTCAGATTTCCTGTATTCCTACTCCATAATTCTTTTCACACTTGCATTTTTATGTTTTCTCTGATTTTAATTGCAGCTTGTTAGAAGAAAATAAAGAGTTACGAACCCGCCTCCGTTCTTACTTGTTTACTTGCAGCTTGTTCTTACTTGCTCAAGCTTAACAAAAAAATAAGGTATGTCCTTCCGTTTCCTTCTTTGATTTCATTCTGTGTTAACTGTTAATTCAAGGGTTGGTGCGTCTTTAGATTTTCCGTATAATATTCATGGGAAGTGTTCTGTTGGTCACTTGATAATTTTAATTAGAAATATTCCTTTGCTCCTTCTCATGCTGCTCTCTCCTCTCTGCGAAATCTGAATGAAAATTTCTGGAAATATTCCTCATCACTTTTTAAAAGATATTGCTGGATCTGTGCGATTGAAGATTTGGTTGGCTCATTCATCTAATATTCCGGTATTGAAAAAGGAAATCTGTATGAAAAAGGCAATCAGTTTCTTTGCAATTTGGCCTTTTTTCCCTTTTTCCAATCTCTTTTCTTCTTTTTTTTTTTTTTTTAGGGAGGATAAATTTTTTATTATGATCGGAACATAAGTAGTACAACACGTGTTTTTATACAAAAATGATGGAAAATTGTATTTTAAAGTTATTAATTTTTTAACATACATATCTCATTATTTGTATAATAACATGCGGTATATCATTATATGTATCAATTACACTAAAAAATCTCTTCGAAAGGAGGAAGAGAAATAAATTCCACGTCTAATTATTGGTCTAATTATTGGTCTAAAAGAATGAATTCTGCTTTTATAGACATTAATCATACCCTTTTCACATTATGCTCCATATAATTTAATTATTATTTCTCTTAAAATCAATCAAAAGTTCATCTGTACTATTAGGAAAATTGCGATGGAATTGTAAATCGTAAGTACATTGATGATCTCGAAATAATTTGACAATCCTTTTGATTTTGCAATGCAGTTGTCTCCAAAAGAAAGCTTATTAGAAAAACATAAACAAAACGAAAAGAGTTGCAGTCGATCCAGAGCTCCAGTATGTACTTTATTTCCTTGTCTAATTTTGTTTAGAAAATTCTCATTTGCACTCTAAAAATTAAATTGTCCAAAAATTTAATTTCATTTGGGAAATGTTATTTTCTTTTGAAAATTTTGTTTGCACTTCAAACTCTTGCTGCAACCACCATGTCCACCAATATTGCCGCTATCTTATACATTACAAAAACATTACTACCAAAGACAAAATCATAACTTTTCATTATATATGTCTCTAAGCGGCATATTAATAGAACTTTGTTTACCAACAAAAAATTAATAAAATTACTAGTATCCCCCTAGTGTACATAATTGATATTCGATTAGAAAAAAAAGGGGATCTTTTGGTATAGGCGTCTCAGTTTTGAATTTTCTAGATCAAACATCCATGTCTTTTAGTGTTTTGATTAAACTTTTTTGTCATAATTTTGGTGCTCTATGCACATTATATTGTAACACATTTCCTATAATCTAGCCCTTTGATTACACTCTCCTCCATTAGAGATAACAGTAAAAAAAAAAGTTGGTTAGATTCAATTTATTTTCACAATAATGCTGCAATTTAGCAATAATTATCTACGATTTAAGATATTTTCTTTCCAAAATAGTTTAAAATATTTTTAAATCCCCCAAAATCAAACGTACCGAAATAAAATTTTCTTTTAGTACGATAAGAGAAAATAGGATTGAGAATAATATAAATGTACCAATACACAATGTGTACAAAATAAAATGTACCAAAATAAAAATAATGTACCAATATTAACAATATGTATCAAATCAAACGTACCAAAATTGCAAATAAATGTACCAATTAATGATTTTTGTAAATTCAAATGTACCCGCAGATAATATATACATAATGTATTGTACCTAATAATAATTCGTCAACAACTATACTTAAAAAAAAAAAACAACAAAAAAATTGAAAAAAAATTACATGGAGCTTGATGTTGATCACCAATGAAAAAGAAAAAACCATTTGAAAAAGGAAATAATATTAAATGTTCGCATAACAAAAAAAAAAAATTGTGATAAAAAAAACATATTTGGAAGAAGAGAAAATATAGTTTAATTACTAATATCTCCACTAAATAAGGAAAAGTGCATCATGCAAATAAAATGATAGATTCAAAAATTATTTTTATTTTAAAAAATAGAGGTGACTATTGGTCAAAGTACTTTAATCAAATTTAAAAAAGGAACAGATGTTTTGACACACTCCGACCGAGATCAAGGCATGCTGGCCGTCACGCCCATCATGGGAGTGCTCTCGCGTGCTACTCGCTTAACTTCGGAGTTCCCATGGAACCCGAAGCCAGTGAGCTCCCAAAATGCCTTGTGCTAGGTAGGGATGGGAAGTTCTCGTGTGAGTTCCCAGAAACAAAACCGTGAGGGCGTAGTCGGGCCCAAAGCAGACAATATCGTGCTATGGTGGTGGAGCGGGCCTGGGATGTGATGGACCCCGTGCTGGAATGTGACATGTTTAATCTAAATGATATAGAAAAACAGTAGGGAATTCTAATTTTCCCAAAAAGTAATTCACACAAACAAGTTTTTTTTTCCTCACCAAAAATAACCATAGTTTTTTTTTTTTTTTTTGGTCGTCAAACGATAAATTTTGTTAGATTAGCTACCGACGGGATTTGAACTCACGTCGTCATGCAAAGACTCAACAGTCAACATCTTTCCATCATTATGGTAAAGGGCCACTTGCAAATATCCATAGTTTTACTCCTACACTTTTTCTCTCCCACTCCCTACTTTTCCCCTTTTTAATTTTAATTTCAATTTTTTTTCTTAACCAAATTTTAATTCTTTTTTAAGTTGTACTTTTATCTAGTATATATGAATACTAGACACGTTTTCAATATTTTATTAAAAAATTATTATAGAATTAAACTAACTCATGCATTATGTAATTATAAAAATGCAAAATTGCAAGTGGCCATTTACCACAGTGATGAAAAGGTCTTGTGCCCTTACATGACGGCGTGAATTCAAATTTCGATAGTTAACTTACTAATGCTATCGCTTGACTCAAAAAATGCAAAATTGTATTTGTTTGTTGAGCCTCCTGTCTTTTTCGTTTGCAATACTATTTTCCAAATATCATTTATAGAAGGGTAATTCTCACTTTACTACCTTGAAGTATCGTGGTTTTCAAACTCTCATACATAAGTTTTTTCGTTAGTCTGGCCGTCCGAACCTTCGTTAAAGCGTAATGTGGTGCCTACGCGGACAGTGACTGTGCAGTGACTTATCGTTGTGGCCTACGTGGATGATGATTGTGCAAAAAAAATTTTTTTGGCTAATGCAAAATAAAAATTAAAAATTAAAAATTAAAACATTGGGATGGGGAATCAACGGAGCCCTAAAGTCTCCTCCTTCTCCCTCTTCAGAAATCGGACTGTGAAGTCTTATTTGAGACCAAAAGAGACTGAAATTTTCCCACTTTTCTTTGATGAAAGTGTGAAATAGAGGAGGCGAAATTTAAAACCAAAGTTTGTGGAATTTGGAGGGTTTCGTTGAGAATTTGAGTCCAAATTGGATTGTGGGAACTGAAAACCAGAAGGTTATTGGGGATCTGAAATGGAGTTTTTAGAGCCTTGATAGGCTTTGGGTTGTGCTAGGATAGCACCAAACTAATTGGAAACCAACTCAAGCTAACTCACAGGAAATATATCAAATGAAATGCAAGAATAAAAATAGAAAAGACATCAAGATTTAACGAGGTTCTTCAACAGTCAATGTAACTAGAGTACGTCATTGCAATAGTAGAAGCTCACCAACAATCCATTATCAATCAAATAAGAGTGTTTATAAAATGTTTGACAATCTCACAACCCAAAACCCCAATACACCTGTTAGCTATTACACACCAAAGAAACAAATAGAGAAGGAAATATAGTGAATAATTTCTTCTCTATACAAAGCTCAAAGCTATTACAACAACTACTTTGATGGATGATTGCTAACCAAAGAAGGCAACAACTGCAAGTGGCCCTTTACCATAGTGGTGGAAAGGTGTTGTGCCTTGCATGATGGCGTGGGTTGAAATCCTGCTAGTGATTAATCTAACATCTAACTTACTAACGCTATCGCTCAACTAAAAAAAAAAAAAGGAGCAGTTCTCTTTTCTTCTCCAATAATGGTGTTGTCGGCTCCTCTTAATTTTCCTCTTTTTTTTTTTTTTTGCTGATTTCAAAAGGCAGCAGTTGCTGCTAATTAAAACCCTAGCCACCTCACGTGGCTAGCACATGGGCCAATAAAAAAAGGCCCTTTCAGTGGGTTGTTCGGCTTACAACTAAAGGCCCACAATAATTTGGCCACATATTCAACAATCTCTACCTTGACCAAATTCTGAAAGTGCCATGAAGAGCCAAACCAACATAATCAACAAAAACACATAACCACTCCCAAAAGCTAGCAAGAGAATAACTCATGCCGAGCTAATGCTCCAAAACTCCTATTGCTTAACACCATCTTTATATAGGCAAAATGTGAGCCAAGTTCAAACAATGAACAAACTTGACTACACCAACAACCTTCGTTAACATATCAGCAGAGTTGTCTTTAGTTGGAATCTTCTAAAGAATGATCTCCCTTTCACCAACGACTTCAAGCCAAAGTTGTAGTGAACATCTATGTGCTTAGTCTTCGCATGATGAACCTGATACTTAGCAAAATAAATGGCACTCTAACTATCATAATGCACCTCTACCTACTTTTGATCAACCCCCCAAGTCTCTGATATGTCCACGCATTCACATGGCCTTCTTTATAGTTTCAGCAATTGCCATATATTCAGCTTCTGTAGTAGACAAGGCAACAGGCGATTGCAAAATAGACCTCAAACAATTTGCCCTTTAGTCATAGTAAACACATAGCATGTAGTAAACTTTCTTATATCCAAGTTACCTGCATAATCTAAATCAAAATAACCAACTGCAAAGTTGCCAATACCAGGGTCATCATTCTCAAAGCATAAACCAACATTTCGAGTACCATGGAGATACCTCAATATCCACTTAGCTACATGCCAATGCTCTTTACCAGGATTATGCATATATCGATTCGCCATACTAACTGCATGAACAATGTCCTGTCTAGAGCATACCACTGCGTACATCAAACTACCAACCAAATTTGCATATGCTATATTTTTCATTTGCAACTTCTCTTTATTAGTTTTAGGACATTGTAGAGAACTCAATTTAAAATGAGGAGCCAAAGGAGTACTAACCGGTGTGGTTGAATCATGAACTCCAAATTTCCAAATCAACTTCTGAAGGTATTGCTTTTGATTCAAGCACACCAAACTTTTTGCTCTATCTCTAGTGACACCATGGCAAGGATCTTCTTCACTTCACCAAGATCCTTCATCTCTTTGACATTCTTTTAGGCAATCAATATATATCAACAAATAAATGAAAGACCAATCTTGCAACTTCTTGCAGTACACATAATGATCATATTGACTTCTAGAATAATTTTGGTCTCTCATAAATTTATCTGACCTCAAATATCATTATCTTGGAGACTACTTCAAGCCATAAAGTGATTTCTTCAACTTGCAAAACAAATTCTCCTTCCTTGCACTTTGTACTCATTTGGTTAAAAAACATATAGATCTCTTCATTCAAATCACCATGTAGGAAAGCTTTTTTACATCAAGGTGCACAAGCTCAAGATCATATTATGTAACAAGAGCTAACATAATAGGAATTGAAGAGTGCTTCACAACCAGAGAAAATATTTCATTGTAGTCAATCCCCTCATTTTGTGCATACCCTTTAGAAACTAGTCTTGCTTTGGATCTCACATTGCTTTTCTTATCAATACCTTCCTTCTTGGCATACACTCATTTGCAACCGATAAATTTCTTACCCTCGGGCAATTTAGCTAATTCCTAAGTCTTGTTTTTCAAGAGAGAATTGATCTCGTCACCCATGACATTGCAACAATTCTTCTTTTCTTCACTCTCAATGGCTTCTTCAAAATTGGATGGAATCTCATCAGTGCTAATAGGAACAGCAAAAAGAATATCTCTCTTAAGGTGAAGCTTGCTCTTCATCTTGAAAAAGTATTCAACTTCAACATCTTCAACATCATTTTGATCTCCTACTTCTTTACTTGTAGTGGCTTCAACATCAACGGAATAGGATATAAAGTACTAGAGGCAACTTTCTCAAGCTCCACCTGTTGGACATCTTTCACATTCTCTTTAGAGTCTCTAAGTATACTTTCTTAGTCAAATGTTACATCTCTGCTGATTACAAGTTTCTTCATGGATGGGCATCACAACCTGTAACATTTGACACCATTACTAAAACCAAAAAAGATATTCTTTTTGGCCCTAGGATCAATTATTTTCAGTTACATGAAAATGTGAACCAAAAATACGAATATAACCATAATTAGAAGATGGTTTTCTAGTTTATAGCTCCATTGGTGTTTTACCCGGAACAACACTTAAGGGTAATTAGTTGATGAAGTGACATGCATAAGTGACTACCTATGCCTAAAACGACTTGCTCAAACCCAACTGAGACAACATACATCTAACCTTCTCAAGCAAGGTTTGATTTAATCTTTCTGTAACTTCATTTTGCTGTGGAGTTCCCCTGACACTGAAATGCCTCACAATCCCTTCTTCTTTGCAAACTTTAAGGAAATGATCAGATATGTGTTCTCCACCATTATTCGATCTCAAAATCTTAATTTTCCTCCCAGTCTGGTTCTCAACCTTTTTCTTCCAACCTAAGAAAATTCTCAACACCTCACTCTTGTGCTTCATAGTGTAGACCTAAGAACTTCTAGAATAATCATCAACAAAGGTCACGAACCAATGTCTAGGGAGTCTTTGTAGGACCCTATACATTTGAATGCACATAATCAAGAATGCCCTTCGTTTGATGTATTGCAGTACCGAACCTCACTCTAGTTTGCTTCCTTAAGACACAATGCTAACATAAATCAAGCTTCCAAGTCTTGGCACATTTTCGAAGACCTTGTTTCACAAGCCCTTGTATCTCTCACCGGCATGGCCTAATCTCATATGTCATAGTTTAGTAGTATCTAAATCAGACATGCCCAGATTTTTTGAGACTACAGACGCTTTACCTGTCACAATGCTTCCTTGCAATGGATACAAATGACAACATCGAGGAATTCATCACAATAAGTGAACCATAAGCAACTTTCAAAGTGTGCCTATCTGAATGAAACTTGAAGCCCTTGGATTCTAAAGTACCTAAAGAAATAATATTTTTCTTCAAATTAGGTACATACCAAACACCTGTCAACTCTTTAATCATTTCATCGTGCAACTTCAAACAAACTGTACCAATCCCTTTTGTTGTACAGGGATTGTCAAACAATAGCACCGACAAACTTTTTCAAGCTTGAAAATCAATCCTTGTGAGGAGCCATATGATGAGTACAACCTGCATCAAACACCCACTTAGTAGCACAATCAAATGATGAGGAAGGAGTTAAAGCAAAATAAAAAATAAAATAAAAATCAGTTTCAAGCTCAACAATATTAGCTTCAGAACCCATTTTGCCTTTGTTCTTCAATCTAGGACAACCTTTCTTCCAATGACCTTTATTATGACAAAAAGCACATTCATCCATTTCCAAACTTTTTCTAACTTTAGAATTTCCTCTAGGTCGAGACTCTGACTTTTTCCTACTAGAGAAGGATCTCTTCGATGATCTACCTTTAAAAACAAAGCCTCAGAGGTACAATTATGATTTTTATCTCTATGCCTCATTTCATAATTCATCAAGGCATTTGACACATCTTCAAATTTTACCGTTTCTTTACCATACATAATGGTGGGTAACAAAATGCTCGTAAGTCCAACAAAGAATTCAACAATATTAAGGCCTTATCTTCATCATTAATATCCTCATCTAAATTCATCAAATCATCAATCAACTTATTAAAAGCATCAAAGTGCCTAATCATTCTTGCACCTTTTCTATATTGGAAGTGATAGAGATTTTCCTTCAAGTATAGCTGGTTCTCTGCACTCTTCGTCATGTACTTTTCTGCTAGTTTCTGCCACAACACATTTGCCAATTTCTATCGCATCACAAAATACTTATGAGTTTTTGCAAGGTACAACCGAATTGTAGAGCAAGTCCACAAATTTAATTTCTCCCAATCCGACTTCAAAATAGTTTTCAGCTTATCTCCCAAAGTGGCAAGTAGATCTTATTGATCCAACATATCCTTGACCTCACATTGCCACATCCCGAAGTTGTTTGTGCCATCAAACTTTCCCCATCAAACTTTGCATTTTACATTGCAGTTCTTGCAAACCCGGAGTTTCTTCCAGAAGGATTCTCATCTTGCTCGTCTGACATCTGTAGCAACTAGACGGTACCCATTATCAACCAGTGTTCTAATACCAATTGTTGTGCATGGATGGCACCAACCAATTTGGAAACCAACTCAAGCTAACCCATAGGAAATATATCAAATGAAATGCAAGAACAAAAGTAGAAAGGACATCAAGATTTAATGAGGTTCCTCAACAGTCAATGTAATTGGAGTATGTTCTCGAAGCAGTAGAAGCTCACCAATAATCCATCATCAATCAAATGGGAGTGTTAACAAAATCTTTGACAATATCACAACCCAAAACCCCAATACATCAAGTAGCTCTCACACACCAAATAAACAAATAGAAAAGGAAAGATAGTGAATAATTTTCTCTCTATACAATGCTCGAACTTGTTACAATAACAACCACTTTGATGGATGATTGCTAACCAAAGAAGGTAGCAGCTCTCTTCTCTTCTCCAATAATGGGGTTGTCGGCTCCTCTTAATTTTTCTCTTTTTTTTTTGCTAGCTTCAAAAGGCAGCAGTTGCTGCCAATTAAAACCCTAGCTACCTCATGTCGTAGCACATGGGCCAAATAAAAAAGGCCCATTCAATGGGCTATTTGGCTTACAACTATGGTTCCACAATAATTTGGTCACATATTCAACACTTTGAGCATCTGAGACTATCGAAAGGCCTAAAAAGCAGAGAAATCTGCAGAAATCTCAAAAGAAGACAAAAGGTGGGATAGTTTCTCAGATTTAGATATGCTCTTTCATTGAAAACATCCCAAAAATTACAAAATCTTTGAACTTTCATGCTTTGTAGAAAAGAGAGTGTGAAAAACAATACTAAAAATAAGGGTAAATTACATAAAATTACCTCAATTATTGGTTGAACCACAATCTCATACCTCATGTTTTTAATATTGTAATATCATACCTCAACTTATGAATTCGTTGCAATGTTAGACCTCAATTAAATTTTCTATTAATTTGACTGTTAAATGATGACGTGGCAATAGTATGGCCCACTCATTTGCCAACTGGAATAAAAAATTAATTAATTATTAATAAACTAAGAATATTTTTGTTTGAAAAAAAATTAAAACTAAGGGTAAATTACAAAAAACTATATCAACTACAGGTCGAACCACAATTTCATATCTCATGTTTTAAAAATTATAATGTCATACCTTATCTTACGAATTTATTGCAATGTCAGACTTCCGTCAGTTTGTCTATTAATTTTTCTGTTAAATGCTTAAGTGACTTGTTGCAGGATCCACTCCCTGACCTAATTAGATAAAGATATTAATTAAATATTAATAAATTAGAGATAAATTATTTAAATATTTTTTGTAAAAATATGTGGGACCTACCCCTTCTCTCTCTTCCCTCTCTCACATAGAGGTAGAAGATGCCGCCGGCGAGGGCAGGGAGGATGATGACGATGAGGGGATAAAGATTGAGGTTGTTCTTGATTCCGAAAATGATGAGGAACCCATCATCGTAAATGGGCGACCTGGAAGTTATCTTGACGTTGTTGAGCGAAATTGGGACACCAGAGGACGGCGTGGTGACAGAGATGGAGTGTCCAGAGAGTAAAGTCGGGATCTTGGTGCCAACACGGAGGGATTTGAGGTTTTAGATTGGAAAAGATGGATGAAGCTAATGGGTTTATAGGGGGTGGGTTCAGCGGTAGGGATTTAGGGGGGAGGAGGAGGAGCTCCATGGAAGGGAGGTGGAGATGGATGCCATTGAAACAAATCAAGAGGAAGAGGAGAAAGAGAAAATATAGGGGTAGGTCCCATATGTTTTTTATAAAAATATTTAAATAATTTATCTTTAATTTATAATATTTAATTAATATTTTTATCTAGTTGGCCAAAGAGTGGGTTCTGCTCTAAGCCACATCAACACTTAACAGAAAAATTAACAAACAAACTGACGGAGGTCTGACATTGCAAAAAATTCGTAAGATGAGGTGTGACATTTTAATTTTTAAAACATAAGGTATGAAATTGTGGTTCGACCCATAGTTGAGGGAAAATAATTTAATTTCGAAACATAATTGAAGTTGTCTCTAAATGCATAATAAAATGAAGAAGGCCAAGTTGAGAAAAGCTTGAGCCTTTCTTGTTCTTCCGCACCTCTGTTCGTCGAACTTGTCGTCTCCTGAATAATGATCAATTGTCCTCTTCTTTTCCTTATTATGTGTCCATTTTCTTCTCCCTAACCGAAAATGGCTTAAAGTTCATTTATTGACAACATTAGAAGCGAAAAACATAAAAACTCTTCAATTATCTGCGCGCCATTTTATACATAAAACACACCTTGATTAATTTTTTCATTTGACGATGTCTTCTCTTGTACCTTTGGTCTACTTGAGGGTGATTACCGCAATGTTCCCTTCTTTAATTATCCGCTATTCTTATTATGGGACAATACTTGGTATTGACTAGTCAGGACCCAAAATAATAACCACATGAAGTGGCTCAATGAGAACAAAACATCTGTTACAATTTTAATTTATAAATTTGTAACCAAACACAATATTAACCTCACATCCAAACATCCCCTTTCTTCCTCAATGCCTCCCTCTTCCTACTCGCTTTCTGCCATGGTTTTAGCGCCAGAAACCTTGTCCTCTCCAATGCTTCTGTAACCTCGTCTCCCCCATCAATGCCACCCACTTCTCCTCCAACCTTTCTCTGTCGACGACCCTGCCCCAAAATCATCCTATTCTTTATCGTGGAAGCCATGGCAGCACTCCGTCGTCATTGTCGAACTTCTCCGTCATGTTATTCACGACAACATAGAAGCCCAAATTTCGCCAAATAATTTCAACCTTCTTTGTGATTTTTCTTCTAGATGAAATTTCCTTCATAAGTTTAGTAAGATGGATATGATATGTACTGGGTGGTGAAAATTTAGGGGATGGAGCTACCATGGCTTCTTGAGAAAGGGGAGGGAGGTGGTTGGTGGAGGTATGGCAGCTGTTAACTGTGTTCTTAGTGAGAGAGAAGATGGATGTTATTTTTTTTTTTTTTTTTTTTTTTGGGTTCTTTAGATATAGACCCTTGCAACTCTTATTTCTTAGATAAAGACCCACCTAGTTATAAACATCTAAATAAAACCCAAATTTAAAAATGACTGTCAAGTATAGAAGTAATTGACCTATTATTATAAAATATTTACAATTTGTACCACAATATTCAAAATAAAATCAATAAATGTCACCTTAATTACAATAAAAATATAATTATTGACATATTATTACTCCTAACACACACATATATATGTTCAAATGTATATATTACTACCATAAGCTCAATAAATATATATATATATATATATATTTATATTTATATTTACCTGTATATATACACACACACACACATATATAGTTTACCTATATATAATACTACTATACGTCACACACACACACGCACAGTACTACATATATGATCAAAACTAATTAATCTACCTATATTTAAATTTATGATGAGCAAATAACATATATTTTGTGTCACATCCTCGCCCGGGAGGGGACCACTTCCCGGGCCCGTTCCATCACCGTAGCACGATATTGTCCGCTTTGGGCTTGCCATTCCCTCACGGTTTTGTTTTTGGGAACTCACGAGCAACTTCCCAGTGGGTCACCCATCATGGGATTGCTCTAGCCTCCTTCTCGCTTAACTTCGGAGTTCCTACGGAACCGGAAGCCAGTGAGCTCCCAAAATGCCTCGTACTAGGGAGAGATGAGAATATACATATAAGGATCACTCTCCTGGACGATGTGGGATGTCACAATCCACCCCCCTTAGGGGCCCGACATCCTCGTCGGCACACACGCGCCCAGGGTTAGGCTCTGATACCAAATTGTCACATCCCGGTCCGAGGCGGATCACTTCCCGGGCTCGACTTCACCATCGTAGCACGATATTGTCCGCTTTGGGCTTACCATTCCCTCACGGTTTTGTTTTTGGGAACTCACGAGCAACTTCCCAGTGGGTCACCTATCATGGGATTGCTCTAGCCCCTTCTCGCTTAACTTCAGAGTTCCTACGGAACCCGAAGCCAGTGAGCTCCCAAAAGGCCTTGCGTTAGGTAGGGATAGGAATATACATATAAAGATCACTCCCCTGGACGATGTGGGTTGGTAAATTAATATTGAATCAAATAACATTCTTTTGTTTTGTAGGTAATTTATTTTCCATGTATTATTACATATATTTGGCACATTTTATTATTATAAGATCTATGTACAAGTAATAGGTAAATTAATCTTGAATAAAATACAATTGCTTTATTTTGTAAATAAATTAATTTTGAATCAAATAACATTTCTTCATTATGTAGGTATTTTATTTTGTATGTATCGTCAAATATATTGGGCACATTTTATTATTAAATGTACAAATAATAGGTAAACTAGTATTGAATAAAATAATAACATTTTTTTTATGTAGGTAAATTATTTTGCATATATTGGGTTTGCTTTATTATTTAGGTAAATTATTTTGCATGAATTTTTATGTATATCAGGCATTTTTTGTTGTTGTTGTTATATATATATATATGTGTGTGTGTGTGTGTGTGAAATAATTTACCTACATTTATATTTAAAATATAATTTACCTACATTTTTTTGTTGTTTCGTTGTTATTATATATTAGGCAATGAATTTATTATTTTTTTATTTTTGTAAAATCATTAATTCTCCCTTACAATTTGTATGGAATTAATTGTGTAAATCAAGCATTCAAATAGGGGTGTTTTGGGCATCAAAATTTTTTAATGTGTAAAGTCAAATATAATTAATGAATTTGCTTATGTGGAATATAGTCAATGAGTTTTATTTAAGTAAAAAACTTATGTCGGGTTTTATGTGAAGAAAATTAAATTTCAGGGGCTAAAACCATATTTTCAGTTTGTCAGTAAATTGAGAAAATGGATGTTTGGATACTAGTAAAAAGGAAAAAGTGGTGTGTTTGGTTAGAAAGATAGTGGATGTTTGGGGAGAGTTTTATTTGACATGCCTTCCCTTTATGTTCTTCTGACATGCCTTCCCTTTATGTTCTTCTTTTCCCATGCAAAACTATCATTTGCATGTATGCCATCTCTAGCTATTACTATTAATGGACCTCTCCATCTATATATTAGGCGAAATTTTTTATTGTGGTTTTTATATAAGTGGTGAGAACATTAGCGGAGCCAAAAAGCGAAGCTAGCATCGGTCTCTAAGCCATATGAAAGAAATTGGACAAAAAATAATATAACTAATGCGAGAAAAGTTCATTTTTGTAGTGTAATGGAAATTTTTAATCAAAAGAGCGGAATTGAGTTGTGAAAAAAAAAATTGAGATAATTATATCATAAGCACCAAACTTCTTTATAAGTTCCTACATTGAAATTGAACAAAAATTAGTGCAACTATGAAAATAAATTCTTCTTCTATGCCATATATGCGTGGTTTCACTATTCAACTAATCATACAAAAGGGTGACTAACTAAGGAAGGCTAGTTGATATAAGGATTTAGTTTCATAACAATACTATTGTAAAACACATTTTTTTGGTCAATTAGTGAAATGAAATAAAGCTAGTTGGGAGGAAAAGTACATAAGCCAAAGAATAAAAAGTATCCAACAAAAAACATACAAACAAAAACTAAAGGTGAGAAACTTCAGGATAGGCGCATGCCTCTCCTAGTCCTCAAGTGGCTCCGTCATTGGATGAGAAAATTTATTTTTTAAGTTATTAATTTTTCAACACACATATCTTACTATCTGTATAATGACATATAATGTACCATCTCGTGTACCGATCACATTGAAAAATCTCTCATATATTAGGAGAAGATGACAGCATACAAGAATACCATTGGGTGGTGTGGGCGGCAAACAAGATTCCAATAACATAAGATAAAACTATGTTTGGTCCTATCCTATGGAACAAAGTATCACCAGCTGGTGCAAACGACGCAAACCTAAACACACACACACGTGTGTGTGTGTATATATATAGAGAAATGTAATGTAAAAACAATTCAAAATAGCTCTTTTAAAATAATAATACCAACGGAATCTCACAGTTATAATGGAGTTGTTATATGATATCCAATATTGCGCTATTAATTTTTAGGACACAACTCCAACAGTCATCACCATAACTATCCTCACCACCACCGCAGCCATCGCCATCAATATCGCTACCATCTGCCACCACCTTCCACTACCATTGCCGTCATTATCATTACTACCACCACCGCTGATATCTTCATGTCATCACCTCCACCACCATGGCCACCACAACCTTTACCATTTTCGGCATCATCACCTTCACCAAATTCTAGACCAACGTCGCGGATACGATACCAGATTCCCCACTCCTCCCTCTCCCTCTCTTTATCGCTGTGTCTCCCTCTCCCTCTGTCTCTCTATCTCGATCCCAGAGCGGCATGGCCTCCCTTCCCTCCAACAACCCTCTTACCGATGCATCAGCCACAGGACACCCACCTGCACCTCAACCACCTTCTGCCACCATTGCCTTTTTTCCACTTCACTACTGTCACCATCCAATGGGTGTGCCCCCATCACTATTACCACCAACCTAACCCCAATTGCTTCCAGCACTACTCGTCATAACCACCATCTCCACCAACACTGCCATTATCTTATACATTACAAAGATATTACTATCAAACAAAAAATTATTACTACCGCGTTTTAATATTTTTTTTTAAAAAAATCATTATTAAATTAATCTAACATATACATTATCTAATTATAAAAATGTAAAATTGTATTTGTCTTCGGGAACCCAATACGCTGACTTGCTTATATGGGTCTTCCAACACACAACCGAACACCTTCTAAACTCACAACCAAACACCTCGTTTCTTCCTCCCTGCAACTTTTTCACCCCTTTTTCCTCCATCTCCCTTTGTCTAGGACCAATCACAATGGCTGCCATTATCATACTTGTAAATACATAAAAAATTGAATTCTCTTCAAGATGAACAAAATCAGACACTCGGCACCGCCTAGCTCTGCTCGACCTTTCAGATCGAGGTTGTCTCTGTTCCTAACCTCGCGTTGCTCGAGCTCATGACTGCCTGGATTTCGCAGTTGATGGCCTCAGATTTCTTTGGTAAACTAGAGCTCGTCATGAGCCTCTGGAACTCGTGGAGCCTTGGCAGAGGTAACTCGCTCAGCTCCTGAGAATCGGGGGTCAACTCCATCGTACCATCTAGATCAGTAGCTCTGTGGTACAAACTTCAATTGGTGGTCTTCAACGAGCAACTCGTTCAACATTGCGTTCTCTGCCTCATGCACCGGCTTTAAGCGTGCAGATATGGTGTTTGTTAAAATGCCTCAGTGAAATTCAAAGCAGATTATATATGTTTTTCATAGTTTTTAAAAATTTGAAAACAGTTACCTAAATTCCTTACCAAGCAAGTTTTTTTAGTATAATAATTGTATGTGAAAACTTGTTCATGGTCTCGACTTCTACTTTGCAAGTGTGGAATAACCTTCTTTTTGCTTTTACTATGCAGATTTCTCCAAAAGCAAAAGAAAACCAAAAGATTTGCGTAATGCTCTGTTTTTCTTCAAGCGTAGCCTTGATCATGAGCTAAGGTATGACCTATTGTTTTATTTTTTATTTTTTTAAATTTCATCTGCTTTGAAAATAAAGGATTCCTTTCTCGTATCTTGAATTTTTTATTTATTTTGGATTCGTATATATTCAACAGATCGGAGAAGCAGACGAATTGGTAAGTTGAAGGTGCCATCGCGATGGAGATACTCACTGCAATTATTCCTACAATAATTGACTACACAGTTAGACCACTTGGACGGCAAGTGAGTTATGTCATTTTCTGCAAAAGCAACCTTAAAGATCTAAGCAGTGCATTGAAGAAATTTAATGATGTCAAACAAAGGATGAAGCATGAGGTTGAAGACGTCGAAAGAAAAGTTGATCAAAAAGTGGAAGCTGATGTCCGGAACTGGCAGACAGAAGCAGATGAGATCTCTCGAGAGGCAGAAGCATTATTGGATGATGAAGGCCGTGCAAAGACAAAGTGTCTGTATATATGTCCTAACCTGATATCCTATCATCAGCTCAGCAGAAAATCAACTAAATTGGTGAGAAAGATTCAAGAACATGAAAATAAAAACAAGTTTCCCACTATTTCTTACAATGCTGCCTTAGAAGACATATCTGCCATAGCCTCCGACGAGTACATGGCCTTCAAATCAAGGACTTCAATGGTGAAGGATATCATTACGGAACTGAAAAAACCTGATATCAACAAGATTGGTGTGTACGGATTAGGGGGCGTTGGGAAGACAACACTTGCCAAAGAGGTTTACAGAGAAGCTGTGAAAGAGAAGTCATTTGATGATGTGGTTATAATACTAAATGTCAAAGAAAAAAAAGACAACGAAGAAATTCAAAAAGAAATTGCTGAAAAGTTTGATAGGGACGTTGATGAATCTCTGAAAATGGGAACAAGGGCGAATCTCCTATGGGCCAAGATAAAAGATAGGAAGACTCTTATCATTTTAGATGATGTTTTGGGAATAATTGACTTGGAGGCTGTGGGACTTGTTGGCGTGCCGACTTGTAATTTATTGTTAACCTCTAGAGATCAAACAGTTCTCTCTGGGATGGGCATGCAAAAGTGTTTCCAACTTGGCCTTTTAAGTGAAGAAGAAACTTGGAGGTTGTTTGAGAAGATGGCAGGTGACGTGGTTAAAGACGACCGTATACGGAAAGTAGCAACCCAACTAGCAAGAAGATGTGGAGGTTTGCCGGTTTCAGTTGTTACAGTTGCAAGGGCTTCAAGAGAAGATAGTCGTTTAGAGGTATGGAAAGATGCCTTGAGGCGCTTCAAAAGCTTTGACAAGGACGGACCAGCAGAAAAAGCAAAATTTGCTATAGAGTGGAGTTACAATCGGTTGAAGGGTGATGAGCTTAGGCCATTATTCTTGCTATGTGGAGTTATTGCAGGGGGGAGCTGTCGTATTTCTCTCAGTGACTTGTTCAAGTATAGTATGGGTTTGGGTTTGATAAAAAATGTTGATTCAGTGGAAGATGCACGGAATTCATTGCATGCACTGGTTGCAAAACTAAAAAATTCTTGCCTATTGCTGGATAGTTACGACCATAGTATTGTTAGAATGCATGAGCTTGTACGAGATGTTGCTGTCTGGATTGCATCTGATGATCAAAAGGCCTTTTCAAGAGCATATGGAGAGGAGGTGAAAGAATGGCCAACTGAGGATTTCCTTAAAAAATGCACAAGGATGTCCTTAGATGGTTGCATGATCCCCAGGCTTCCTGAAGTACCTTGGGAATGCCCAGAATTAAAATTGTTGGCCTTTGCGAATTATGATATTGGCGACTCCCAGGAAATCCCAAGCAAATTTTTCGAAGGGATGAAAGAACTCAAAGTGTTGGATGTAACCAAATTCAGTATTCAGTCACTACCTCCATCTCTTCAATCCCTAAAGCATCTCCACACATTGTGTTTAGATGGGTGCGAGTTGGTAGACATAACTCTTGTTGGACAGCTAACACACTTGAAAATTCTTAGCCTCCTAAAGTCCAAGATTAAAGAGTTGCCCAAAGAAATAAGGCAATTGACTCGGCTACAATTATTGGATTTGACCGGTTGCTCTGAACTTGTTCTGATCTCACCTGGTGTTATATCAAGCTTGACAAGACTAGAAGACTTGAGGATGGGTATAAAAAGCTTCAAGCAATGGGAGGGTGAAGGTTTGGTCGATGGCAGAAGAAATGCTAGCGTTTCAGAGCTGAAGCACTTATCTCATCTATCCGCATTGGACGTACACATTCCAGATGCTAACCTTCTTCCAACCAACTTGTTCTCTGATAAGCTAGAAAGATACACCATACTTATCGGTGATTGTTGGGCATATCCTGACCATCCAACCTCCTCGAACATGCTAAAACTCAAGCTTACAAGTGGAAATCAGTTCGACCGAGGTATAAAGTTGTTGGTAAAGAAATGTGAGCAATTGTACTTGGATGGGATGGAGATTGAGAATATTATTTCCTATCTATTTGACAGTGAAGCTATTAATCAACTGAAGCAGCTCCATGTCCAAAACAGCGACGAAGTTAAATATGTGTTTAACTTCGTCAAATTGAGTTATTCTTATAATGCCTTCTCCAACCTGGAATCTCTAGCTCTTGAAGACCTTGTGAGTTTGGAAAGTGTATGTTATGGGCAACTCATAGGCGAGCCTTTCCGAAAGTTAAAATCTTTGACACTTCGGAATCTACCAAAGCTTATTGGTTTCTCTTCAAAAAACAAGCAATTAAGGATTGCTACAGAAGCCGACGAAATCGTTACGGAGGATGAAGTTGGTGGACCACCGAGACTCTTCAGTAATGGGGAGGTACTTTCTTAGTTACTTTTTTAGCAAAATGGTTGCATGATTCTTTCTCCAAAAAGCCTTCTTCTTCGAATTTCGACATATAATTCTTTTTTTTTTCTTTCAATAAGAAAAAAGATACAAATGCTTAAGATTTTTTTTTTCCATAAGCAAAAACCATTTAAATAATATATTATGTTATTAGGTTTGATATTAAGATTTTTTTTTAGGTATTTTCTAACAAGTTCAAAACTTCTGCACCCATTTATGCATATGGCCGCTCTGTGATTTTTTAAAAATTTTGATATCTGTCCATTCACTCATCCAAACTAAAGGGAGTAAACTCCAAATAAAGTAAAAGAAAAAAATACAAAAAATCAGAGCGTAGCCCAGCGTAGTGGGTACCTCTCTCATTCACTCATCCAAACTCTCCGGCTCTCCCGTTCCCCTTCCTTAATGAGAGTCTTTTATTATTTTGGTTTAACACATGGCAAGTAAGGAATGCCGGTGTAATATCATTCAGCATGGTCAAATCAAGCTCTACACAAGTTTTTCTCTAGGTTTTGATATTAAGATGTTTTATTCCCAGAGCATTCAACTAATGAGTTCAAATATTCTGCACTTATTTATGTATGTAGACGCTCTGTGACCTTTTTAAAATTTGAAAATCTGTCCATTCACTCAACAAAACCTACCGGCGATAACTCCAAATAAAATAAAAATATAACAATCAGATCGTAGCCCAGCCAGCGTAGTGGGTACCTCTCCCATTCCCCTTCATTCCTAACGCCACCAATCACCGCACCCTCCTTCCTCACGGACCCCCACCTCTTCAAGCACAGCGGCAGCATCTCCCTTGATGACATCATCGAGATAGCCAAGGTTATGAGGAACAGATCCATGGCCGAAGGAGCTCGCGGGAACGGTGAAGTGGATTCTCGGTGGGCTGCACGGTGAACGGCAAGGACCCAAGGATTTGCAATAGGAGATGGTCGATGGTGCGTCAGGGGAGACGCTTATATTCACAAATCTGACAGCCAATATTCCCAGATTTGGTCGTCCCCTATTGTTTGTAGGAGCAATTAAATTGAAGGGCGAGGCTTTTGGGTTTGATTTATGGATTTAAAGTGTGAAGGAGAGGCAATTGATATTGCTGCTGTTTAGTTTGGGGAAGTGAGACGGAGAGGAGGATGGGCCGCTTCTTTTTTCTTACTTTTGTTTTTATTTTTATTTAATTTTACTGGGAGGACAGGGTTATTTTAGGGTTTAGATTATGGACCGGTGTCAACTAATGAAACATGTCAAAGAGGAGTCGCACTTATTTTGAGTGCAAAAAATTTGAACTCAATCACCAGAATAATTCATTATTTACCATTAAAAATATTCACAATAATATGTTTTTGGCATCAATTTAAATAAAATAGTTTTTTATTTGATCGAAAAATAACTAGTTTAAATTTGGAATAAAATTGACATAACTCTGGCCCTATAAAATTGATATAGTTTTTTTTACTCCAATTTGTTCTTTGCTAGTTAATGAATGTACAAAGATATACAGCTGTCTAATAGCCTGGTAGGTTACATTTTTTATATATGACCTTTTACTTTATATTCACACATTTGGAACATATATGATTAACAACAATGTAAACTACAATTTCCTATAATAAACATGAATTTTGCTCTGTGCTATGCAGGTTTTGATACCCAACTTAACAGACTTAGCTGTGCATCAATGTGATAGTTTAAGATTCTTGTTTTCGAGTTCCATGGCTAAATGTCTCGGACAACTCAAACATCTCACAATATCCAAATGTCAGGCACTACAAATGGTATATGACACATCATCTACCACTCGGGTGAATGGTTTTGAGTGCCCAAATCTACACTTCGTTGACATAGACTCATGTGATAGTTTGAAAAATGTTTTTCCCGCCTCGGTGGCCAAAGATCTTAAGCAGCTAAAGATGTTGAAGGTTAAGAATTGTGATTTACTGGAGGAAATTGTCGCGAAGAAAGAAGGACCAGAAACGGCATATGAGGAGTTCGAGTTCCCTAAAGTAACATTTATGAAATTTCATAACCTGCCCCAACTTGGGAGTTTCTATCCAGGACTGCATGTTTCTAATTGGCCATCACTCAACATCTTAAAGTTCACGATATGTGGTGGTGTGGAGATTTTGCTTGCCGAATTTTCAACATATCAAGACAAACTTGAGTTGGGCCACCCAAGGCCAACGAAACAACCTTTCTTTTTAATGGAGAAGGTATCCATACTTGTACACAATTCTTTTGATATTTAAAATTTTATGTGATTTTTACATACTAGTTAAACATACTAGTTTAAATAAAATAGTTTTTTATTTGATCGAAAAATAACTAGTTTAAATTTGGAATAAAATTGACATAACTCTGGCCCTATAAAATTGATATAGTTTTTTTTACTCCAATTTGTTCTTTGCTAGTTAATGAATGTACAAAGATATACAGCTGTCTAATAGCCTGGTAGGTTACATTTTTTATATATGACCTTTTACTTTATATTCACACATTTGGAACATATATGATTAACAACAATGTAAACTACAATTTCCTATAATAAACATGAATTTTGCTCTGTGCTATGCAGGTTTTGATACCCAACTTAACAGACTTAGCTGTGCATCAATGTGATAGTTTAAGATTCTTGTTTTCGAGTTCCATGGCTAAATGTCTCGGACAACTCAAACATCTCACAATATCCAAATGTCAGGCACTACAAATGGTATATGACACATCATCTACCACTCGGGTGAATGGTTTTGAGTGCCCAAATCTACACTTCGTTGACATAGACTCATGTGATAGTTTGAAAAATGTTTTTCCCGCCTCGGTGGCCAAAGATCTTAAGCAGCTAAAGATGTTGAAGGTTAAGAATTGTGATTTACTGGAGGAAATTGTCGCGAAGAAAGAAGGACCAGAAACGGCATATGAGGAGTTCGAGTTCCCTAAAGTAACATTTATGGAATTTCATAACTTGCCCCAACTTGGGAGTTTCTATCCAGGACTGCATGTTTCTAATTGGCCATCACTCAACATCTTAAAGTTCACGAAATGTGGTGGTGTGGAGATTTTGCTTGCCGGATTTTCAACATATCAAGACAAACTTGAGTTGGGCCACCCAAGGCCAACGAAACAACCTTTCTTTTTAATGGAGAAGGTATCCATACTTGTACACAATTCTTTTGATATTTAAAATTTTATGTGATTTTTACATACTAGTTAAACATACACCATCAAGTAAATACAGTTATTATGTTTTTAATATTAAAGTTATTATGTGGTGTCCAGTTTTTCCAAAATATTTTAAAGCATGCTCTTACCGTTGATTATATTCCAGGATAAGTCATTCCTCAACTTGGAACGCTTGGTTTTGGACGAGAACACAGAGATTTTGTATGGTCCACTCCCGGCAGAGTTGTTGAGAAAACTAAAAGGAATTGGTTTTGCTACTTCACATCCCAAGTCGGATGATTTCTTTGAGAATTTACAGAATATTGAAGAGCTCCGTGTGTTCTCTGCTCCTTGGAAAGAATTAATTGTCCACAACCACCAAGGAAGTAGTAGCGGGGAAATACATGAAGTTAAGACCCTCCCACGTGTAAAGGCTTTGGGGCTTGGCTATATGCCTGAGCTGATACATCTAGGGAAGGAGAACTCCCAACCAGGGGGCCCTGTTTTTCCAAACGTGGAATTTCTATGCCTAGAAAAATGTGGCAGATTAGAGAATCTAGCTTCAACTTTGATATCCTTTCGGAATCTAACCACTTTGACCATATTTGATTGTCACGGACTACAATACTTAATACCTTATTCTGTGGCTAAGAATCTGCAGCACCTCAAGAATTTGGTAGTTAAGTCCTGTGAAAGAATGGTAGAAATAGTGGCAAGCAACGAAAATGATTCAGAAAATGAGATTACTTTCAATTGCTTGATATATTTGCAACTTTCTGGTCTACCAAGTCTGCAAGGATTTTGCACGGGAAATTGCATTTTCAAAGTCCCATCCTTACCCACTTTGATTGTCGAGGACTGCCAGCTGATCAAGTTAAAGATTTCTCCTGATGGGTTACTCCAAAGTGATCCAAGACCAGAAAGACAACAAATAGCAGAGGAAACTGATGATGTACTGAAGCTAAGTGATTCAAAGGAGAATGATCGTGATCAAACCGTAAGTTCTTCATTCACTAATTAAGCATCTATTAATTTCACTCACCAATTTTTCATCTTTTTCTTAACCTTGAACCGTTAAAATTAAAAGTCTGATTTATTCATCTTATTCGTAGTTCTTCAGTCAGATTTCTTATTGAACAGTTTGTGTAATTGTTTGTAATCGTCAACTAAATATATATTTTTACAGGTCCAGCTGATGATTGCGGATACAAACTGAGATGTTACAATTGCAACACTCTCTACCAAAGAGGAATCCTCATTTTTTGGCTGGCATGTTAAGTTTTTCCGGGTGTGTGTGATTGCTTGTTTGTGTGTTATATTCTTCTTTCTTTTGTTTTTCCTTTTAAAGGAAGAAATATCATCCTGGGGAGCAGACTGGAAGGCTCTCTGATCTATTGGACCACACAATACGTTCCCCAGAAATCACATTGGTATGTCCAAATTTTTTGGATAGAGAGAACTATGCTACTTGATGTCGTGCTATGACTATTAGTCACAGTTACAAGAACAAGATGGGCACCACTCTTAGTGTCAGCGACCGCCATATCGGATTTAAGCTGGCAAGCTTCCGCCTCAAGGAAGAAGCCTTGGTTATGTGATTTCTGTCGGCTAGAGGCCAATTCTAGCCTTGGTTATATGATTGCTTGGACCTTTTTGGCTTTGGCGTTACTGTGGTGGTTGAATCAGGGGCATTGGAGATCCTGAAGATGCAGGCTATATTAGCTTTAGCGTTATTGTGGTTGCTAGTTGGGTTGCTACTTTCAGTATACTTCTTTCTAATTTCTCTTGTTACTTGCTGTGACTATTCTCTGTTCACCCCTCAACGGTCTCTGCCCAGCTTCGTATCCGAGGCAAATCTCATCTCGTTTGAGATAAGCCTGCAAGCTACGGCATCAACGGAAAAGCTATCCCAGAAACTTGTGTGATTTGGGTAGGCACTGATACATATTCCAAGTCATGTTATGCTTGTGTTGACTTGTTGGTGTTTCGTGGTAAAAGTGTGATTTGTATTTGGAGCTTTGCTCACTACATTTTCGGTATTGGTGTTTGGGAAATAATGCTAGTGTGATTTATGTAAACATTGATGCATTTGAACTGGTGCTTGTATGCACTTGTCTACTGAAACTGCTTTGTATTAGAGAGTGCTTCTTATTCTTTACTAAAATCGAATCAATCGAATCACATCTTCTAACTGGATGTGTGGACGTGTATATTTTTCATTTTCGTTTGAAAAGAAAGCTAGATTCCATTGGTTGGAGTACAATTTTTTCAGAGAGCTCCTAAAATGATTTAAATTTTTTTTTTCTTTTTATAGTTTTAGCTAAAACTTTGCTATAAAATAGAGAGCATGAGACAATCAGTGTTTGTTGTGGTTGTGCTGATTAATTCAAGTTTCTCCGTGATCCCACGGTACCACAAATTCTAAAAATACACCCCACTCTGTTTCAATTTTGATGGCCGCTTTCTTGCCTGCTCATATCAAATCCTCGTCATCCATACCTTGATCAATTTGTCTGACCGTAAGATCTCCATTACGTCCCTCAAAAAAAGAAAAAAAAAAAAAAAAAAACTGTCTCGATGAAGAACCAAAATTCACAGGTGCAACTTCTCCTTGTCAAAACTCGACCACGTCCATCTTTCTGCAATGGAGGGGAGTAATTTTGAGAGAGCTTGAAGAAAAAGATTCTTATGCAAGTTATCTCACATTGGACTTGGGGTACAGAAATGAGGTGGATATTGGGCATAAAAAAAAAAACAATAATATCATTGAGCAGACAAGAACACTTGTTACTGTAGGTGTGTTTTGGAAAGAAATGATTTGGACCTTGTGGGACTTCTCCGGCACCGACTTGTAATTTACTTTGAGAAGATGCGTACCCAAAAAGATTTTACACCCTGAGATGCGTACCCAAAAAGATTTTCAGCTTGACCTTGCGAAGAAGAATCATGGAATTTGTTTGAAAAGATGGCAGGTGATGATGTTAAAGATGACCATATAGTGAACGTAGCAACCCAACGAGCAGAACAATGTGGGGGTTTGCCAGGTTTTAGTTGTTGCAGTTGCAAGCACTTTAAGGAGTGCTTCAAAAGTTGACAAAAAAGGATTAAAAGAGACAACATACTTGGGTCTAGAGTGGAGTTACAATCAATTGGATGATGAGGAGCTTTTTCATGCTCTGTGGAATGGTGGCACAAAGTGACTCTAATTTTTTTGTCCGACTTGTTCAAATATATTATAGGTTTAGTGTCGGTTAAAGATTTCGATACTGTGGAAGAGGCACGAAATGCATTTCATTCGTTGATTCAAAGACAGTTATGAAGATCGGTGCTAGAATGCACGAGCTTGTACGAGATGTTGCTGTCCGGATTGTTAACATATGCGGAGTTGTAAAAATGGCCGGCTATGGATTTGTTTAAAGAGTCCTCTGTGATACTGGTCACTCTTCGTTACTGTACTGTCCATACCCACGCTTACCCAAGTACCTTGGGAATGCTCAGAACTGAAAATGTTTTATTTAGGGATGGTGATGGCTTGCTAGAAATCCTTTGCAATTTTTTTGAAGAGATGAAAGAGCTCAAAGTGTTGGATTTAACTGTGCTTCATTTTCCATCATGACCTCCTTATCTTAAATACCTAACATTCCTCAAACATTGTGCTTAGATCAGTGCGTGTTGGGGGATATAGCTCTAGTTGGAGAGCTAAGAAACTGGGAAAATTCTTAGCCATGCACACTCCCAGGTTACAGAGCTGTCCAATGAAATAGGTGAACTGACTCGTCTACAATTGTTAGATTTGAGTGGTTGCTCGGAACTTGTACTGATTTCACAATGGGAGGGTGAATGTCTGATCGATGGAAGACATAATGTTAGTGTTTCAGAGCTGAAGCATTTGTCTCAGCTAACTGCATTAGATACTAACCTTCTTCCGAACAACTTGTTCTCAGATAGTTTGGAAAGGTACATCATCTTTGTTGGTGATTGGTGGTTATATTCTGACGTCTATGGAACCTCCTCTAACATGCTAAAACTCAAGCTAAACACGAAGAATCAATTCGATCAAGGTATAAAATTGCTGCTAAAGAGATCCGAGCATTTGCAGTTGGATGGGAAGGGGGGGTGTAAATACTATTTTCCATATCCAAAACAATGATCAAGTTACATATTCATTAACTTGAGTAGATGGAGATATTCTCATAATGACTTTCCAAACTTGGCGTCACTCTCTTACAACTTGTTGGTTTGAAAGTGTATGATGTGGCCATCTCATAGATTAGCCTTTTGAAAAACTACGGTCTTTTGATGTGGTGGAATCTACCAAAGTTTATTGGTTTCTCCTCCAACCGCGGCACCTCTGTTGTCACTGCACTGACTCAGA
This sequence comes from Pyrus communis, assembly GCF_963583255.1. NCBI lineage: Eukaryota > Viridiplantae > Streptophyta > Magnoliopsida > Rosales > Rosaceae > Pyrus > Pyrus communis. The sequence goes on along the minus strand of NC_084809.1, from coordinate 27,274,993 downwards.
AGCAACTAATGAAATATACAGAAACCGGAGAAATCATTATGCAGAATGAAACTTGCAGGGCTACGAAAGTTTTCAGGAATTGGGGAGGTATGATCTATTCTTTTCATGAATATGGATTTCTGCTAACAAAATGGTAGCTCAGCTTATAGAGAAAATAATCTGCTTAAAGGATAATGTATGATTACATGGTTTGGTTAACCAAAGAAAAAAGAACAAAACGCATACTAGCGATGGGTTACTAGTTGTTTCATATTAGACCTTTACTTTATGTCTACTCATCTTTTTTTGTCTATACATTTTGGAATAAATACAACTAATTAATAACCATGAAAATTGTCATTCTTGCTAATTACACTTACATTGTGTATTATATACAGCTGGTTCTGATGCCCCAACTTAACAAGCTTGATGGTTTAAGATTCTTGTTTTCATGTTCCATGGCTTGATGTTCTGTACAACTCAAACATCTTGAGGAATCCAAATGTCAAAAAATGGAAGTGATTGTAGCAAACGAAGAATATAGTGACGTAAATACGGATAACAGGTTTTGCAAGCAAAAACATCTACAACTGCAATATCTCCCACTAGATTCTGCTCAGGAAGTTATACATATCGAACTTCCGCTTTGAAGCTGTTGCATCTAGAAGATCGTCTTAAACTGAGGGCATTCATATTTGATGGTAAGAGTGAAAGTATTACAAAACACAAAGAAACTGAAGAGAAGGGGTGGAAGGAGAATCTTGAGACTGCTGTACAATATTTTCTTTTCGATGAAAATGTTTATTATTCATGCATTTATCTTTGTTTATGCATTTATTTCCGATTAATCTATCGCACTAAAAAAGATTAATGTGTGTGTGTGTATGTAGGTCGATTTCCTAACTTGGAGAGACTAATCATCTACGATTTGCCTCAGTTGATCACAATTAATATGGCACGACCAACTTGCTAGACTCTTTTTCCAGGCTGATAAAAGTTCATGTTTACAAATGCCAGAGATATGGCAATGCCAGTCACCACTTTCTCCCACCACCAACACCACCATCACCACTATCTCCATCGCCGTCACCCTGCCATCATAGCCACCACAATCTCCACCTCCTGCGCCAGCATCACCATCGTCACCTACCACTATTTTCCCCTCACCACCCTACTCTTGCAGCCACCCAATGTGCATATCTCACCAATACTGGTACCAACACCACTCTAGCTGCAAACACCATCGCCACCCCCATTGTTACTATCTTAAAATTTATATTACAAAACTTTACCACCAAACGCAAATTTACTGGTTTTTGATATTTAGATATGGGCACTAGACACGTCTTCAGTGAAACTTGGTTGTCTTCAACGAGCGAATTGTTCTTCATTTCATTTTCTGCAAGGCTCAAAGTGTGCAGATATGATGTTTGTTAAAATGTCTCAGTGAAATTCAAAGCAAATTATACATGTTTGCATGTTTCTAAGCTCAATACCAAGCAAATTTTTGGATTATAAAAATTGTTTTCCGAAAGTTATTCATCATCTATTTAGTCTTTTTGCTATTTGATGATCAAGAAACACCTGTTTCGTAGCATAAGTTCTACTTTGCAAGTGCTGTATAACCCGACTTTTGCTGCTACCATGCAGTTGTGTCCAGAAGAAGCTTAGTAAAAAAAAATAAAAAGCAAAGCAAAAAGAGTTGCATACTTCTCAGTATTCCTTCAGTTCCTCTTGCTCCCACCATAGATCCTGCGGAAGGCACCAACACCAAGACAACCCTTCAAGTAGATTTTCCTTGCCATGGATGGAGATCTAATGTAGTACCAATCAGGCTCACATGCTGCAAGCTCCTTGAATGTGGCAGTCTTCACAATGTCGGTCCAGTCAGGAAGCTCAATTTTGCCGGAGTGCTTCAGAAATTTGAAATTTAAAAAGTTGGGGAATTCGAGAGATTGGAGACACTTTATAATGAATTTAACGATTCACTAATGAAAAATTTTATTTGAACCCATATAACTACACTTTCATCCCGACTTAAATTTTAAATGAGAACTGTCAATTTTAGCATATTGCATAATTATCATCAAGTACATGATAAAATCAACAATAAAACTAAAATTTATCAATAAACCCACTCTCAATAATCAAACTCTACCGTCACTCGATCTTTATCTTAGGTTATTCTAACCGATGGCAGGTGATTTTGAAGTTTCGAATTCTCCAACTAAAATATGAATCAATTTAGGCAAGTTTTTTTTTTTTCTTTTTCTTTTGATTTTATTTATTTTTTAGATTTTAATAGTATATTGCTTGCCAATAAAAGTTCTTTGTTAGCCCGTGAATAAATTTCTCTAAATAACTCATAACTCTTCCAAAAGACAATGGGAATTCAATACTGCCCCCAACTGAAACGTAAAAAATAATGAAGGTGGTATTGAAAGTGGTAAAGCTAAAACACTGGTAAATAGCTTGGTATACACATAACAAAACAGAGAAGGTAAAAACAACTGAAGTGAAGAGATGTACTTTTTGAAGTTCTTGAAAGCAGCAGTGTCATCCATCAACCAATGCAAAAGGTTCATCTCCAAAAAAGCGAAGTCCAAATCCGAAACATAATGATACAACAAATATGGCTTGGATAAAGTCTTTGAGTTCTGCTTTGATCTACATTCAAGAATAATAATTGTCAATGATTTCCAATTTAAACCAATGGACATGGAACTCAACAAATGGATAGCATATGATTGACGCATTAAGCAAATATGGTTTTTGCGTGGCACTAAAACAGAAGAAGATTGGGAAAATGATGATAATGAATATCATCTACCCTATACAGATGAGAACAATGTATATCATTATGACTATATTTTCGACATTAGCGAGAGAAAAAAAGAGAGAAGATGATCACCATTGTACATGGGCCCTTCCCTCATGAGAAAAATTGGAGCAGCAGGTCTGCACACTTAAGAATCAAATACGAATTTTAGAAACAGAGTTGTCTCCAACTGATTTTGGGTTTATTTTCTAAATGGGTGTAAAGATAAATTTACATATTGAATTAGATTTGTTAGGGTAGTTTAGGTAATAAATTTGGGTTTCAGGAGATATTGATAGTTTAATTCAAAGCACTATGAGCTTAGAGAATAAATTGGGTGTAAAAAGAGGTTATACGGGTCTAAATAAAATTTTCCTTTCACAAATCTCACCTCGCCCCTGATATTTCTAGGGAATTAAATCAAACTTTTACATAGAATCTCAATTGATCAATTAAAACCCATTAAAATCTACATAATACTTAGGTACTGACTAATTAGCACTCATTTTACTCACTAAACAACGTGGCCCAACAAAAACAAGACAAGTGTTTATGATTAAATTTTATAATCAAGCAACCAAACACTCCCTTCTCTAATTAATCTTGTGGCCCAAAGGACCCCTTCTTCTTTCTCTCCAACAAATCTACGTACACCTGACTTAAAGTCTTTTAAAATCCTAGTTGATCACACCTGATTTGAGAGTCTATTAAAATCCTTTCAAATGCTAATTTGACAAAACCGTTTAACAAAAAAGCGTGAAAGTGTGCATAAAAGTTGAGGAATCGACGGTGTGTTGCACATTGAATTCAATTTAGAGAATAAAGCCAAAGACACAGGTTGCTTTACTTGAGAAGCAATGCACATCACGTACTTTACATGGGAGAGTTTCCAATCCATCTAAGTTCGAACTCCATAGCAGCAATCCACGCAAAGAATCACTCAAGCCAACCGCAGATTCTTTCCCCGATGAGTTAATTCTCAACAGTTATATAATAGACAACATGGATTAAGTTTCTCATGTATGCGTTCATATATAATATCATACTGATAATATTAGTCTTTGCTCTGCAATCTAAACTCTAATTAGCCAAACCAACAACAGCTACATACTTTGTTTCATCGTTTTCATCCTTCCCAGCTCTTTTCATTTGATTCTTCATTGCACCACCACTTTCACTTTCTTCATTGCATCACCTTCTTTTGCTTTAATTTTCTATGCTGTACTAAAAATTTAAAAAAAAAAAAAAAAGCAATAAAAAAAATCAGATACTTTCACTCTCTTCATTGCATCGCCTTCTTTTGGTTTAACTTTCTGGTTTTAGTTTCTCCGTCGATTTCCTTGTGCCATCTTCACCTTGGTATCGCTTTTACTTGGCAAAGATGTTAGAATAAACATAAACCAAGAACAAGTTATATGAGCTACTGTTATCAAAACACAAATCATTGTTATCAAAACACAAATCATTGTTCATTAAACTAATGTATGGAGAAAACTGTACCTGCAGATGAACTCGAAGAAGCTGCCATCTCCGATTTCTGCAATAATCCTGCAGTGCACCTTCTCCTCTCTTCAGTAATCAAAGCTCTTAACTAATAATAGGTCTTAGTCCGATGATAGCGCGTACAAACTGCAAGAGCAGAGGCCACTATATATACAACATAATCCTAACCAAATTCTATAAGGATTTCCCTATTAAAATCCATTTAGAAAACTGATTCCAATCCAACAGTGGTTTAGTATCTCTGTTCCTCAAGCATTCACAACAATACGGATTACAAATCCATTCCCAATAAGACTTCCTATTAAATCTCGAATTCAACAACTAAATACAGACTCATACCAATGCTCATATTCTTACATTCTCCCACTTGAGCAATTATGAAATCTGCAACTCAGTTCATTCAAGTCTTATAATAGGGTGATCACTAAGTCTTTTGGGTACACATCATAAACAATCTACCTATGCATTTCAAAATATAGAACCAAAGAATTCACAACCACACTGAACTATGCAGTTGCTATTCTAAAATCACATATATCCAATTTGCATTTAAACATTATGATCAGATTGATACCAGCAGACCTCAAAATGTCTACTCCCACTATTTAACACAGATAGTATAAATACCAAACAGAAATTCATTAAAACTAATGAACAATATAACTTTAATTCAACCAATTGTCCGAGTCAAACCACAAAATGATCCTCAGAACATCAAACTGAATTAAGTTTCAACTATTTATTTCTCAGATCAATCAATCAATCAATCACAGTATTTTGGTAAGATCGAACATTAAAATAAAAATCAATCTAGCTATCAATAAACGAGCTAAAAGAAAACTGAATAACTTAGCTTCACTTGAACCACAATAGCAGCAACATCGGCAAGGTCACAAGCTCCAATAGCTGTCTTCAATTCTTCACTTAAGATCACTCCCACTGATCAAAATTTTCAAGTATCCCCATCCGAGAAACTTGCAACTTAAATATTCCAACTAGCAGTGCCTTGGTAAAAGGATCTGCAACCATCATGCTTGTATTCAAATGTTGCACATCAATGGTTCCTTCCTCAACTTTCTCTTTGACTTTAAGAAATTTAACATCCATTAGTCTTGATGCAGAAGTTCTCTTGTTATCTTTGCAAAGAAGACTACAGAGCTATTATCACAATACATCCTCAAAGGTTTATGTATTGATCTTATAACTTTAAGTTCTGACACAAAATTCTTCAACCACACAGCCTGTTTCATACCCACGCCACAAATTCTGCCTCTATAGTCAAAGTCGCAATGATAGTTTGTTTAGCACTTTTCCATGAGATTGCACCTCCACCAAGTAAGAAAACATACCCACCAGTTGATTTTCTCTCGTTTAAATCTTCTGCCAAATCAGAATTAGTATATCCTGAAATTTCAAGTCCTTTATCTTTGCCATACACAAGCATGTAGCTTTTAGTTCTTTGCAGATACCAAAGAACTTTCTTGGCAGCATTCCAATGGGCTTCTCTTGGATTTGATTGAAATCTACCCAAAATTCCTACAATGTAGGCAATATCAGGCATTGTACAAACATTTGCATACATCAAGCTTCCAACCAGAGATGCATATGGCTTCTAAGCCATTCTCTTAACTTCAAGCTCAGTTTTGGGACTCTGATCTTTAGAAAATCGATCACCTTTGTTCACAAGTACTTGGCATCCATTTCAGTTCTCCATATTGAACGTAGTTAGAACCCTTTCAATGTATCCTTTTTGTGATAATCCCAGCAACTTCCTATTTTTGTCCCTTGTGATTTCAATCCCCAACACAAAATGTGCTTCACCAAGATCCTTCATCTCAAAATTTGCACTAAGCATAGACTTGGTTTCCTTCAAAAGATGAACACTTGAGCTAGCAAGCAAGATATCATCAACGTACAACGAAATAGGGGGGAATTGGATTTGGACGAATTTAAACTAAAATGGATACTTGGAAACAAAACAAATTGTAAATATGGATTTGACGGAAATGAATGGATGGGAAGCTAGCTAAGGGGTTCATCTCTATACATGTTATACTTGCATACAAAACGATTTCTAATTGCTTTTCAATAAACCATGAATTTTCAACGCCCCGGGTTAATTAGGTCCGCTTAAATTAACCGTCAAGTTTTCCTTAAGTTAATGAATTGGATGATTGCATACGACAATCCAAAGCATTCCTCACAAGTTCCCTACATGAATTGCATAATAGAGATACAAGCAAGAATCATTAAGCAACATGAAAACTATAAGTGTTGACGAGGCATTCGTTACTATGATTGCATGAAACTTATGCCAAGAATTTGTTTAACGCGATTGTTTATAAGCAACCTCCACTACTTGTGAATATAAGTTCATAACTATTACGTGAAACTCACTTATATTCTAGCGTCATATTCATGCATGAAAATTAAGCGTTCATTCTTAATAAACATACATAAATAGGATATCAATCAAATAGTTAAACAAATTGAATTCACAACTTATGAAACGTAATTAAAAGTAATCAAATCATAATGCAAGCATAAACATTTATTTCGAATCACCCCCTAGCTAAAGGGGGTTTTAGTTCCTCATTACGTTGAAATCAAAGAAACACCTAAACATTCCAACAACTCAAACTTGAATTGTATGAACGTTTAGGCATTCTTCTCTTCCATTCCTCATACGTACAAAACAAAGAGAATTGAATTTAAACTTTGAAATCAAAGAAACACCTAAACATTCCAACAACTCAAACTTGAATTGTATGAACGTTTAGGCCCTCTTATCTTCCTCGTTGTTGTAGCACAAGGTCTAAGGTGAGGTTTGGGGAATTATGGAAATGGATGAGGAATGGTGGAAGGGGGACTCACGGTTTTGGATTCTAAGGGGAAGTGTTTGTGTTAGTTGTGGTGTGAGAAATGGAGAGATGGATTGGGGAGTGAATGAATGAATTGTATGAATGCAATGCATGGTTTTATAGGGAGAGAATGGATGGGAGAACATGTGAATGGCAGCTAGGAATGATTAAAGAATGGAATGCTAGGTTGGAAATGCATGTGAATGCAAGGAGGAAAGCTGAAAATGCAAGGGAAGCTCACGGCACAATGTTGTTTTGCTTCTTGAAATGCATGTGAATGCATGTGAGTGCAATATGAAAAGAATGACTAATTAATGTATGTAGGGTGCAGCTAGGTTGGAAAGGTGTGGATTGTGGCTGCAATTTAGGGAAAGGAAATAGGTTTAATGCATAAATAAAAGGGCAAAGTGGCTGCAATGATGAAGAAAAGCTGGAATTGGTGTGGAAGGCACGGCAAAGACTTGTTGTTTGTGTGAAGTGTGTGTGAATGCATGTGAAGATGCTAATAAATAATGCATGTAGGGTTAGGTGGTGTAATGATGAAGTGGGAAGTGGAAGAATGTGGTTGGAAATGGCTAAGGGGATGCACGGCTAGAAGAAGAATGAATGATGTGCATGTGTGTGAATGCATGTGGATTAGGTGGAAAGAGGTGGGTGTGCATGTGAGTTGAAATGCATATGTTTAAATGGTTGAAATGTGTAGATGATTATGAGTATGATAAGTGATAAGTGAATGGAAGTGATAAGTGAATGGTTTGATAAGTGATAAGTGAGTGGAAGTGATAAGTGAATGGTTTGATAAGTGATAAGTGAGTGGAAGTGATAAGTGAATGGTTTGATAAGTGATAAGTGAGTGGAAGTGATAAGTGATAAATGAATGATATGTTAAGTGATAAATGAATGATATGTGGTGAGTGATAAGTGAATGATATGATAAGTGAATGCTTTAAGTGTTTAAAATAGGGAACAAAGCCCTTCATTGCATGGCAAGGAAGGGAGACACAAGGAAACACACGACAATGTCCTAAGGTTGCAAGGAATGTTGTTTTTGTGTTCTAAAATGCGTAGGAGTCTTCAATGATGCTTAAACATGAGGTCTTTTAGGATTTAACTTTCCTACTTCAAGTCTTTAATTTCGTCCATCCTCTTGGCTCCAAGCATATGATATCCATTCCAATCTCTAATTTGCTCCAAAAGGCTCCAAAAGGCATCCTTTTGCATACCTTGCCCTTAGAACCTGAAAACACACAAAAGAAGCATAAAGGACTAAAATAACTAGAGAAACATAACGTAAATGCACGAGAACAAGCCGTTTAAGTCGCATGAATATGCTCCTATCAATGTTCTGGTTCAACGTTTTGATCCTTAGATTGGGGAAGAACTAAAACTGGACATGATTCATTTAAAGGCACTTCTGTCCGTAACTGTTCAGTTTCTTCAAAAATGAAGTTTTCAATGGTGAAATTTGAAACATCTTGATCTTCAAGGAATCTTGCATTGTGTGTTTCCTTGATTCTAGTGTGAGCTTGTGGAGAATAGAACTTGAACCCTTTTGATTTTTTTGAGTACCCGACAAAATAACAGAATTATGTCCTTGAATCCAACTTTCTTTCTTCTGGATTATAGAACCTAGCCTCTACCTTGCATCCCCAAATGTGAAAATGCCCAAAACTAGGCACCATTCCATTCCAAATCTCAAAAGATGTTGAAACGGACTTGCTCGGGACCCTGTTAAGTATGTAATTTGCAGTTTTAAGTGCTTCTCCCCATAAGAACCCTGGTAGCTTGGATATTGACATCATACTCCTCACCATTCCAATTAGAGTCCTGTTTCTTCTTTCTGATACTCCATTTTGCTGGGGTGTGCCGGGAGTTGTGTATTGAGCCACAATGCCTTGCTCATCAAGGTAAAGAGCAAAAAAACCCTTTTGTTGTCCAGCCTCTGTGTACCTGCCAAAATATTCTCCTCCCCTATTTGATCTAACAATCTTAATGGTTTTACTCAATTGTTTTTCTACCTCAGTCTTAAAGATTTTGAAGCATTTAAGGATAACTGTTTTTCACTTATGAGAAAGGTGTAACCAAACCTTGAAAAATCATCACTAAATTTGACAAAGTAATTGTTTCCAAAAATTGTTTTTGTCGGAAAAGGACCACAAACATATGTATAAATGATTTTAAGTAACCGTTGACTTCTTTTGGCCTCAAAATTTCAAAAGTTAGTTAATTTTCCTTTGTAACAATCAACACAATTAGTTGCATCAGCAAGGTTAAGTTGTGGGATCAAGTTTGATTTTGACAACTTTGAAATTCTGTCCTTTGAAATGTTTCCAAGTCTTTTGTGCCAAAGAATGTAAGGAGTGTCAGTGTTTAGCATTCTTTTAGTGCTTGTGTTCAAAACATGATATTCATTAAAAATCACAGTGCACTCTAATTGCCATAGATGTTCAACCAGCGTTGCATTCCCTAAAATAGAGTCAAAACAGTTCTTTTGAAAAAATTTCAAATACTCATCATCACCCAAAAAGGAAAAACCATTTTTCACAAGTTTAGAGGTTGAAATCAAATTTCTTCTCATCTTTGGCACATAAAGTACATCATTTAATTCCAAAACAAAACCAAAAGACAATTTCAATTTTACTTTTCCAACAGCTTCAACTACAACTTTTGTCCCTTCCCCCACAAAAGCATTAAAACAGTTGAAAACACATTCCTTTTGTTTTTCAAAACCATGCAGTGAATTAGTTATGTTCACTATTTAACTGGTATCAAACCACCAAGAATTATAAGAAATTTCAATCAAGTTTGACTTAACACAGACATTAACTATTTCTTTCTCATTAGCTCTCAGATAATCCGTAAATAGTTCACATTCCTTTCTTAAGTGACCTCGAGTTTTGCTGAAAAAACACTTGAGTTTAGCAACGTTTTTAGTTTTAGGTTTAAGATTGTTAGATCCTTTAGAAGATTCAAATACTTTAGCAGATGCAACAGACTTATCATAATTCTTGGAAAGTTTAGAGAATTTACTTGAGATGTTTTTAGGATTTGAGAACGTCTTCCCTTTTCCTCCTTGCACGAAATTCACAGTCTCAACATCCTTGCCTCTTTCTTGCTTTTGTCGAGTTTCCTCTTGAACACATTATGTGATGAGCTCATCTATATCCCAACTCTTGTCTTGTTTATTATAAGATACCTTTAGTTGAGAGTATTTGATTGGAAGAGCCTGGATGATCATAAAAACAAACTGTTTTTCTCCAATATGGACATCCAATGAGCTCAATTTCTCAGCAGCATCAGTCATCTTCATTATGTGGTCTCGAATGGAACTAGTACTATCAATCTTATAAGTTATTAGTACGGCCATGTATTGGCTGATTTCAGCTTTCTGAGACTCCTTGAAATTCTTCTCAATTGCACTCAAATATTCAGCAGCTAATTCATGTCTTTTAATGCCACCACGAATTGTATCAGTCATGCCACTTTCCAGGATGGAAAGTGCCACCTTGTTGGCTTTCATCCACCTTTCATGATCTGCTTTCTCTGCTCTAGTACTCTGGTCTGTGATTATTGGTTTTGGAGTATCAATGGCAATGTCATACTCATTGATAGTCAGTAGTAGTCCAATGTCGCGTCTCCACTTCTTGTAATTACTTCCTCCAATGAGAATTGGGATGTTGGCTAAGTTCAAAGTTTTCAATGATATTGCAAATACTACAGATGAAATCACAAACACGAACCAATTAGATTCCTGATTTCCTTTTGCAAATTGCACATCATAACTTACATCAATAATTCATACATATAGACTTAACAACTAATAGCTGATAAGCATACATAGAAAAACTAAAGTATCAAGAACTCTCTATAGATTTATTTGTGAAATATGCAACAATAGACAACCAATAGATGTCTCATGCATAATGATTATTTTCCAAGGGATTTTGACAACAAAATAAAACGATCATTAGAATCAGCAGATCATGATATTACATGATATAGGAAAATTATAACTTTATAAGTGATTGTTCATCCATTACTTAAGAATTCCTAACTGGTAGTTCTAAGAATTTCAAAAAACCCCACACAGAAAACCTCGATTTAACCTTTGCATCAAAATAAGTATGCTAACACTGATAAATCAACATAAATCATCAAACATACCTCTGCAAAGTGTTTCAATTTGAAATAGCTCAACGGAGATAATCATCCAAATTGAAAATACTAGTTTAGAGATTTATGGGAGAAAACCTAGAACAAAACTAGATGAATGTTATGTGTAATCGAAAACTCCAAATTGGGGAGAGGACCACAACCAATAGTTTTGCACGAAATCCAATGGAAAAAAATAAAAAATAAATATAAATTAATTAATGTTGAAAATGCTGGTAGGTAGTGAATGCCCACAATACTTTGGCAGAAGTTTTAAATGCCCATGCAAAGTGAAATTGAATTTGTAAATGCATGGAGGTTGTATTGTCAAAGGAAGTGCTGTAAACTTCAATGTGCAGTTAATGCATCAGTTTGGTGTTGCTCTATAAATAGAGCACTCCGTATGCTTTCAAGAGATAGAAAAATATAGTAGAAGAGAACGAGAGAAAAGATCAATAACATCATCTATTCCTCCGTCTTTTATTTGTTATCCTTTTGTGCTATAGTTTCAGTGTGACATTTTACACCTGCTTTACTCCATTCACTAAAAGGTTATCTCTCTAACTTTGACCTATTTATAGCACGTTATCAGCACGCGTCTCTAAATATAATTATTCTCTCATTTCTCTTCGCCGAACGAAAGAAAGAAAAAATGTTTCCTCTAAGGTTTTTACTAGTCATCTTCTTCCTCTGCCTCAAATGCGCGGTATACCCTCGCGACGAACTGTTTGCTCTATGCCCGCTCTTAGTTCTCAACCTAACGGTTACATACATCTTTGATTTCTTGTTTGGTTTGGATATTGATTACTAACCCAGTGTTTATTTATGTTAATTTTACTACAATCCAAGATGGTGTGGTACCATCGCCCATCTTGAACTGCAAATTTATTCTTACTGCGATACAAGACGGTGCGGTATCATCGCCTATCTTGGACTACAGATCTAATTTTACTGCAAATTTTAGGTGGAGCGGTATAATCACCCACCCTACCCTGCATATTTAAATTTACCTGCTGTTCAATTTCATTGCAATTTTAGGTGGTGCGGTATAATCGCCCATACTGCTCTGCGTATTTAAATTTTCCTGCTACTTGAGTGGTGCAGAATAATCGCCCATTCTATGTTACATTATTTCAATGAGAATGGTGCGGTACAATCGCCCTCCTCATTCACCGTGAAAATCTCGAGCTAGAAGTTTCGAGTGCTTATTATTTTGTCCTGAACATCAAAATGAAAAATTTGTAAGAACCAGAAATTCTAACATCATATTCCTCCAGGAATACATATTATTGCAAGTTCTTACACATCTCATTTTCTTTCAGAAAAGAAAATGGCGAACTTGGCGAAGCTTGAATTTGCTGCCCTAAATATTACCGAGAAGAATTACCTGACCCAGGTACTGGATACCAAGATCCATTTGGAAGCAGGGAATCTTAGAGATACCATCAGGGAAGAGAGCAGCTCATCCTCTTAAGATCGAGCAAAGGCCATGATTTTTATTCGTTGCCATCTTGATGAGGCGCTAAAGAGCGAGTACTTAACGGTTGAAGATCCGTTAGCTTTCTGGAATGCCTTAAGAAACAGATACAATCACCAGACAATGGTAATTCTTCCAAGGGACCACTATGAGTGGACTTATCTGAGGATCCAAGACTTCAAGTCAGTGGCAGAGTACAATTATGCGTTGTTTAGAATTACCTCTCAGATGAAGCTCTGTGGGGATACTATTACTGATGAACATATGCTGGAAAAGACTCTCAGCACATTTCATGCCTCTAACATGCTCCTTCAACAGCAGTATAGAGCGCGAAGCTACACTGAATACAATGAGCTCCTGATGAAAAACCATCATTCCTGACCTACTGGATCTGTACCATTCCCAGAAGTGAATGTTGTTTCCCTTGAAGTGAATGCAACATCCTCTGGTGGTGATAATCATTAATCATAAACGAGGACATGGCCACAAGCGAGGTGGGTGGAACAGGAAAGGCAAGAACCATGGAGTTCAGTTTCACAACCAGGTTCCGAGGCATAATTCAGGCCCGAGCTTCAAAAATGTGAATCGCCACAAAGGCAAAGCTCATATGAACAATGCTCCCAGGAACTCTGAAGGAGCCTGCCATAGGTGTGGTGGCAATGGGCATTGGGCGTGTACTTGTCGTAATCGAAAACATCTGGTGGATCTGTATCAAGCCTCCCTCAAGGAGAAGGATGTCGAGACCAATTTTCTCGACCAGGCTAGACCAATGGATATACCTGATCCTGTGTTTGACTTATCAGGGCAGTTGAACACAACCCACCTAGATGTTCCAAACTTTATTGTGGAAAGAGGGAATGAAGTATATCGGTCCGACTAAATCGTTTATGTTTGATGTACTTTTATTATGCTGAAAACTAGCATTTCAATTCAATAAAAGTGGCATTTCCTGTTATAAATTGTTTGTTAATTTTGATTCTATTTACTCAGAAAGCATGGATAAAAATTGTGGTTATTCTCAGAACATGAGAAATTGCGGAAATATTTGTCTTGCAGACAGCGCAACCACACATACAATACTTCGTGATCGAAAGTATTTCTCAAGCTTAATACTTACAAGAGGAGGGGTAACAACAATATCAGGACTTTCATATGTGATTGAAGGCTCAGGGAAAGCCCAGATTATGTTACCAAATGGAACAATATTGTCCATACACAATGCATTGTATGCTACTCGATCTACTCAAATTTTGTTGAGTTTCAAAGACATACATTTAAATGGATACCACATTGAAACGAAAAGTGCAGAAAATGTGGAATATCTATGCATTACCTCCAATGAACCCAGAAGCGTATATTGGAGAAGTTGCGTGGTTTGTTGAATGGATTATATTATACATACATAAGGACAATTGAATCACATACTGTCATGAACCAGAAGTTCATTGATTCAAGGGTTTACATGCTTTGGCATGACCGTCTGGGTCACCCAGGATCTACCATGATGCGTAGGATCATTACCAACTCCAATAGGCATCCATTAGTGAGCATACACATTGTTATCTCAAATGATAACCCTTGCAAAGTTTGTTCTCAAGGGAAGTTGGTAATTAGACCATCACAACTAAAGGTTAATGTTGAATCCCCATCATTTCTGCAAAGAATTCAAGGGGATATTTGTGGGCCTATTCAACCATCATATGGACCATTTCGATATTTTATGATTTTGGTTGATGCATCTACCAGATGGTCATATGTTTGTCTCTTGTCTACTCGGAATGTAGCTTTTGCGAAACTTCTTGCTCAGATAAGTAAATTATGAGCACAATTCCCAGATTATCCTATTAAGTCAATCCGACTTGATAACGCTGGTGAATTTACGTCTCAAACCTTTGATGATTATTGCATGACATTGGGCATTGATGTTGAACACCATGTTCCTTATGTCCATACTCAAAATGGTTTAGCAGAAGCATTGATCAAGCGGCTTCAGTTAATAGCTCACAATCTGCTTATGAAAACCAAATTGCCAGTCTCTGCATGAGGACATGTCATCTTACATGCTGCATCATTGGTTCGATTAAGACCTATAACCAACCATCAATACTCCTCAGTACAACTTGTGTTTGGACATCAGCCAAACATTTCACATTTACGAGTTTTTGGTTGTGGTGTTTATGTGCCTATTGCACTGTCGCAACACACTAAAATGGGACCTCAGCGTAGACTGGGAATTTACGTGGGTTTTGATTCACCATCTATCATTAGATATTTGGAACCCTTGACAAGTGATATGTTTACAGCTCGTTTTGCTGATTGTCACTTTGATGAGACAGTCTTCCCGTCGTTAGGGGAGAAAAGACCGTTCCAGAAGAACGGAAAGAGCTAACATGGGTTGTTCCCACCTTGTCTCATTTTGATCCTCGCAACATTCAATGTGAAAATGAAGTGAGAATGATCGTTCATCTTCAAAGCATTGCCAATCAAATGCCAGATGCATTTAATAGTGCTATGAAAGTGACAAAATCACATATACCAGCTGCAAATGCACCTGCAAGAATTGATGTCCCTGTTGGACAAAATAAAGTGGCAGTGAATGATTCATCTGGTGCACGCCTGAAGCGTGGTAGATCCCCAGGTTCAAAAGATTCAGCCCCTCGAAAAAGAAAGTCGAGGGCACAACTAAATCCAAATAAAATCATTCAAGAAGAGAAAATGAATGACAAATCCATAATTCATGATTCTGGACTTCTAGAAAAAGAAAATGTCCTTGATGAGACACATGTCCTTGAAGAGACAGAAGTACATGAAAGCAAAAAAATCTCCATAAATTATGCATGTACAAATGAATTGTGGGATCAGAATGAAATAATCATCGATGATATGTTCGCATTCACAGTAGCCACTGAAATCATCTTAAGTGATGATATTGAGCCCCGCTCTGTTGATGAATGCAAACAGAGACAGGATTGGCCTAAGTGGAAAGAAGCAATCTAGGCAGAATTAAATTCCTTGGAAAGGCGGAATGTTTTTGGACCAGTAGTCCAAACCCCGTCTAGTGTAAACCCCGTGGGTTACAAATAGGTATTCACAAGGAAACGCAATGAGAAAAACGAGATTGCAAGATATAAAGCATGACACGTTGCGGAAAGCTTTTTCTCAAAGACCTGGAATTGATTATGAGGAGACATACTCTCTTGTAATGGACGCAATTACGTTCTGTTACTTAATAAGTTTAGTGGTTTCAGAAAAACTTGACATGCGACTTATGGATGTCATCACTGCGTATCTATATGGAAAATTAGATACTGACATATATATGAAAGTCCCAAAAGGACTTAAGTTGCCTGAAACAAGTAACAAACCACGAGGTATGCTCTCGATCAAATTAAGGCGATCATTGTATGGGCTAAAACAATCTGGACAAATGTGGTATAATCGTCTCAGTGAATATTTGATCAAAGAAGGGTATATCAACAATGTCATTTGCCCTTGTGTGTTCATTAAGAAATCTAACTCTGGATTTGTTATAGTGGTAGTATATATTGATGATATGAACCTAGTTGGAACTCCTCAAGAGCTCAATAAAATTGCTGAATATCTGAAAAGCGAATTTGAAATGAAAGACCTTGGAAAAACAAATTTTTGTCTCAGCCTGCAGATCAAGCATTGGTCTAGTTTTTGGTCCACCAATCAGCTTATATTGAAAAAATTCTGAAGCGATTGGGTATGGACAAGGCTTATCCATTCAACACGCCAATGGTCGTTCATTCTTTGGACATTAAGAAAGATCCATTCCGTCCAAAAGAAGATGATGAATTGGTCCTTGGTCCAGAAGTACCATATTTGAGTGCAGTAGGTGCTTTGTTGTATTTAGCACAATGTACTAGACCAGATATAGCTTTTTCAGTTAACTTGTTAGTAAGGTATAGCTCTGCTCCAACAATTTGCCATTGGAATGGTATCAAAAATGTATTGCGATACCTTCGTGGGACAACAGACATGAGTCTCTTTTACTCAAAGAACTCCACAAATGACCAGGTCCTTGTTGGATATGCAGATACTGGTTTTCTCTCTGATCCGCATAAAACCCGCTCACAAACTAGATATGTGTTTAAGAATGGAGATACAGCAATCTCATGGCGCTCAACCAAGCAAACTTTAGTTGCTACATCTTCAAATCATTCAGAAATACTTACTTTACATGAAGCAAGTCGTGAAGGTTCATGGTTAAGATCAATGATCCATCATATCCGGAATTCATGTGGTCTAACTTCGAAGACAGACAATCCAACTGTCATCCATGAAGATAATGCAGCCTGTGTTGCCCAAATGAAGGAAGGATTCATCAAGGGCGATAAGACTAAACACATATCTCTAAAGTTTTTCAGTGCACATGAGCTTCAGAAGGCTAAAGTTATTGAAGTCAAACAAATCCGTTCAAATGAAAATCTGGCAGACTTGTTCACCAAATCTCTACCAAAGTGCATGTTTTAGAAGTTAGTGCAAAGTATCGGATTACGTCGACTTACCAAACAACTAAATTTGGAGAATGCGGAATCAGGGGGAGATACATATCAGGGGGAGCATTCATGATACATGCTTGTTGTACTCTATTTTCTTCGACTAGGATTTTTCCCATTGGGTTTTTCCTATCAAGGTTTTAACGAGGCAACATAAGCATACTTGACACTATATCAACAATCCAGGAAAAGTTGTACTTTTTTTCCTTCGCTATGGTTTTTTCCCACTGGGTTTTTCCAAGCAAGGTTTTAACGAGGCAACTCATGTTGATATGTGGGCATCCAAGGGGGAGTGTTGAAAATGCTGGTGGGTAGTGAATGCCCATAGTACTTTGGCAAAAGTTTTCAATACCCATGCAAAGTGAAATTGAATTTGTAAATGCATGGAGGTTGTATTGTCAAAGGAAGTGCTGTAACCTTCAATGTGCAGTTAATACATCAGTTTGGAGTTGCTCTATAAATAGAGCACTCCGTATACTTTCAAGAGATAGAAAAATATAGTAGAAGAGAACGAGAGAAAAGATCAATAACATCATCTATTCCTCCGTCTTTTATTTGTTATCCTCTTATGTTATAGTTTCAGTATGACATTTTACACCTGCTTTACTTCATTCACTAAAAGGTTATCTCTCTAACTTTGATCTATTTATAACAATTAAAATAAATAAAAATAAAAATAAATAAATAAAACTTGTGGAAAATTTAAACGGTAATATTTTAAAACCCGTTTTGTCGTTATTTACAAAAACTACATATCATAACCCAAGTTCGATTCTTCTGGATCGCAACATAAGGCATATTTATTCATTATTTATTCAAGCTTTCGAACCCATTGATTTTAATAACAGAATTCATAAACATGTAATCATGACTCTGATACCACATGTTAGAATAAACATAAACCAAGAACAAGTTATATGAGCTACTGTTATCAAAACATAAATCATTGTTCATTAAACTAATGTATGGAGAAAACTGTACCTGCAGATGAACTCGAAGAAGCTGCCATGTCTGATTTCTGCAATAATCCTGCAGTGCACCTTCTCCTCTCTTCAGTAATCAAAGCTCTTAACTAATAATAGGCTTAGTCCTATGATAGAGCGTACAAACTGCAAGTGCAGAGGCTACTATATATACAACATAATCCTAACCAAATTCTATAAGGATTTCCCTATTAAAATGGTTTAGTATCTCTGTACCGCAAGCATTACACAACAATACGGATTACAAATCCATTCCCAATAAGACTTCCTATTAAATCTCGAATTCAACAACTAAATACAGACTCATACCAATAGGAAGAAACCAAACATTACATGAGTGCGCGTAAGGTATACTTTGGCCACTGGTTAGCTTTGCTTCATTTACCAGATGGCCGATTGTCCTTTTTCCGGTGTTCAGTGTTGCATTATGTAAGCAAGGGAACTGGCCTCCTCATTCAAAAGTGCGCGTAAGGTATAAGGTACGTCTTTTAATTTCTTTTAATTTACTCTACTTTCTTCAATTTTGTCCGATCGGACATGATTTATCTAGTTCTATATGCGTATAGTTATAACTTCTAATTCTTTATATCATCTAAAACATAAAAATCTCAACTTCATATGCAAACATACATGTATTGCTTACATAGGTGTTTTTTCTCTTCCCTTTTTCCCCACATTGGTTGAAACTTACACATTGGCTCAATTTCATCTGCAAATTTGCACGTATGATAGCTAGAAGGCCACAACATAGGTAGAAAACGGAAAATTACGCATAATTACGCATATGCAATCGAGACTATTACGGGTATATACGGAGGAGCAAGGTGTCACTGTCAGGCGGTCTCCAACACCTCATGAATCCTACTTAAACATGAGCATGTGTTCCTTAACAAAAATGGGAAAAAGATTGAATTAGAAAGCTTAAAAATAGAAGTAAAAAAAGGGTATCAGAACAGCTAGTTCCTCTAGTCAATCTGATTCCTTATTTTTAGGTATTTGATTACGAATTTTAAGGGAAAACTTGCTCATTTTCAATTCCTGTAAGTAAACGCAAGGGAATGTTAAGAAGTAAAATGATTCTCTTACCCATATTTTAGTAAACACAAGGAACTTAAGAATCAAAATGGTTCCAATTTCTATTGCTTGTAAGTAAACATGCCCCATGTTCGACTTAAGTTAAGGAAAATATCGGTGTTGGACCATTGACCTGTCTCGTTGAAATCTTTATACGGTCTCAAAGCAGGTTTATTGACTAACTAGACTCAAATTTAGGTTGTTTATTACTTTGACCAAACCCAAATTACTAGGTTTATACTAGGTGCGATTATTCATAATTTAGGGGTGGGCATTTTAGAGGGTCTACCCAACTGGTTAGGGTGGGTTTTAAACATTAAAAGCTTCCGTTTGAGTAAAAACCTGACCACCCGTTCTATTGATGAATTATATTGGGTTGGATTGGATTGGGTTGAAGTTTTATTAACCTGATTGAAAAATGACAATAATTCTTAAACATACATATAAATTAGATAGATATACACATAAAATTCAGCAACTTTTAAACACAAGTGTTTATTAATACTTGATTTGAATAGTGAAATTTGTATATTAAGTAACATGTAGTGATTCTACAACACCAACTTCACATTAAGGGTGGGCACGGGCCAGGTTAGGCCCAAAATTGGAGGGACCGGACCGGACCCGCTTGAAAATACAACGGGACGGGCCAGGGTGGATTTTACTATTTTAAAACTAAAAACCAGACCACATTCGGCCCGTATAAAACGGGCCGGTTCTTACGGGTCCAACGAGTACCTTGTTTTTTTTTTTTTTTTTTTTTTTTTTCTTTCTTCTTCTAATTTCTAGTATTCCAGAACCCAGATTCCCAGTCGAATTCGAGTTCAAAATCGAATTAGGATGGGAAGAGGGCATCGCCTGAGATCGAATCAAGCTCTTTCCTTAACCGTTGCGAGAAAATCCTACAAGCCTTCATCCTGAAATCAACAACTGCAACCAATTTTTTTTTTTTTTTTTTTTGGCCAACACAGAAGGTGAGGGATGACCTCGTTGAGGTCGTCTTCCTCATCACATAAGGGAATCTATGGTTGAGAACAAGTCATGGACAACCCAGTTGATGCCCAAGTATTGGACGAAATGCGTGACTGCATGCTTGAGCAAGTCGTAGGCTATTTTGAGGTAGAGGGCTTTGTTGATTGGTAGCTCAGAGTTAGACTCGACGAATTCAGGTAAGTCGTCAACGGAGGAGAGAGGAAGCTTGACAAAATCGATCGAGTTAATAGCGCCACAGAATCGAGCGAGTCGAACCAGATTGAGTGGTCAGCTCCGATATGTTCACCTTCATCTTCTCCTATCTGTTTGAGCACCACAGAATCGCCCCAGTTGTTCACCTTCGTCTTCTCCGATCTGCTTGAGCCCACCATCTTCTCTGATTTGAAGCCTCACAATGTTCATTTGTCTTCTCCAATCTGATTGAGCCCACCGTCTTTCTTCATTCGCCCCCTCGAGTTCAACAAAGAGAGAGACTGAGTTTGTCATTTTTCCTTTCGAGTTCGATAGAGAGAAACCGAGAATCGAAAGGGATGAGAGTTATTCTGGACTCTGGAAGGGAGAGATCAAGAGGGAGAAGATCTAGACACGAGATGGATAATAGAGCGAAGAGATTCAGTCTGAGTTTGGGAGTCTTCGAGAAAGTGAACTGAGAGGAGATTCAATTCATTGGATATGGTCCGAGGTGGGGGTTTGTGTCTTTAGAAAATTGGAACCGCCCCGCCCCGCCCCGCCGTTTACTTGGACCCACCCTGTTTTGTATATAACATAATATGGACCCGCCCCAAACCCTCCCCGAACCGCTAGTACCCGCCCCTACTCGCAGGCCTAGGGCCAGTTTGCCCACCCCTACTTCACATGATCTAGGCCAAATTTGAAGTAAGTATTGATATGGCAAATATGTATCATTGTGTAGATGCATCAACCAACATTATAAATTAACTAGATGGTCCGCAAGGTGGTTGATAAGTTCAGAAATGTGTTCCCTGAATTCGATGGAGAAAAATTGGAGGCCTATTTGGATCTTGTGAGTATATGGACGAGTAATTAGCTTGCCCAACAAACATGCTTGGTAGGAAACACAGCCAGGAATGATGTCTTTACTTTGGGTAAGGGGATGCCTGTGAGTAGATTTGAGGATACGATGCATCATCTCACGCCCTAGATGTCCCCAAGCTATCATGCAGAGCATATTTTTCAATGCAAGCCTAGACTTAAGGCCTACCACATAATGGGCCTTGACAAAGCAAATGGTAGTGGCATATAAGCTATTCAAGAGGTGTTCCATCTTCTCTAGAATACACTTTTGGCCCTATTCATAGGAGAGATGTAAGATGTCATCTCCATTTTCTTCAATGGTGAGTAAAGGGCCTCTTTGATGGTAAGTTTAGTACCACCAGACAACATTATTTGGACAGTACCATGCTCAACATTATTGGAGCTTCACATCTTAGAGAGTTGGACCCACTTCTTGTATTTTCTTTCAAGGACTTCCAAAGCAGTGAAATCAAGCTTGTTAAGGTTTAACATTTTGATGAAATATAGGGGCAAGATTGTGGTTAGTGCTATGGGACAAAGAACGTCCATAGCAAAAAAGTAGAACATCCGGTTTTATACACATGTTTGATTTAGTTTAAGCATAAAAAACTTCATGGGTGTGATGTTTTTTTTTTTTTTTTTTGAAACTTTAGGTTTCTATAATACTATTTGCCAGGCAATTAACTTCCTCACAAGACATACCTAAAAATAAATTAGTTAAATCAATCACATGTATAAGAAAATTAAAATTTCATTCAATTATTATTTGAGAATTAATACCCAAAAATTAAAACAAATACAAATAATTCAAATATATAGAAAATTGTTCAAATTAAAGAAAAATTTAAAATAAAATAAAAAAAATTATTCTGCCGCTAGAGAGAATTTTCTACCAACATGTAGGCCAGTGTATAAAATCTATGGAAAACTAACCAAAAACCCCAAAAAACTTTCTTTTTAATCATCAGGACATAAGTTTTCAAAAATGCCGATTCTATCCTTCAAACGTCCACACAAGATTGGGTCAGTACTCAGCAAAGTTCACATGATTCCACCAAAGAATATATCCAAAAGATGAAAAGGGAAGGATTGACACCTTCAGAAGGCATTGGAATACAAAAGAAAAGGTGGCAAACATTGCAGCAACCAAGACAACATGGATTCACATGAATTTCAGCCAGCTTTCAAAAACAATGCTGACAGCTCAGAAACAGTGTGTTGTCACTATCCAAAAAGTTATAAATATTGAAAAGTTATTTTGTTGTTTAAGAACTAGCTTTTGTATATAAGGGAGCTTTTCCTCCCATACAGAACACACGAAACAACACAGCAGAGACACACCATACTCATAACATCCTTCAATCCTCATACACTTAAGCATCCAAAAACCTTCCTAGCATCCCTTGTAAACATTTCTTTGTAAACACTTCTCTTTGTAAACATTCTATATATCAATAAAAGTTCAAGTGTACATATTCAAGCAATCTCCAAGCCTTAAGTAAGTTTTCTTTTCTTTCTTTAGAGTGTTTGTTTAATTAGACTTCTAGTCCAAAACAGAGAAACACTATTGTAGTTACATTATTAATCTGCTAAACTAACGATCATACTTTGTTTGAGCACTCTGTTATAGTTGAATGCTTGTTATACAAATAACTAGACATTAATCAGGGTACCTCTGAGTTCAGCCGTTAAGGCCTTATACTTGTACTGTGAGTGGCCGTTATGCTGAAACATGTCGAGTTCCATGTGCAAGGTTTTATGTCTAGTTGTTATAATGGTCATCCGACTATTTAACTGGGCCTGCTGTGTGAATTTGGTATCAAAACCAAGTTTAGCATTTTAATAATATAATTATGATAGTAAAGTACCTTGAGGACGGAAGTCATTGATACAACTGATATCACACTTGTTTATTTTGTATGAACAATAGATATTATTGTCCTTGTAGACCTTGTCAACCACAACTACCAAGTATTTATTGTCCCAGACATCCAACTATAACTAGCATAAAGAGAAAATTAGCATACATATCCAAAAGAATTAGCAGAACTTTGAAGAAGCAAAAGTTTTATCTTGGTTATCTTGAACATCCTTCATTTATTCGTAAATATAATAACACAGAAGTGCAACATAAAGTTTTAGAAGCAAAAAGAGAAACATATCAAGTTTTAGAGACTTTGAGAGAAAAAAGAGAGTTTCTAAGAAACCAGTTAGCAGTAACTTTAGAGAAAGTTATACTGTAGTTTATGATAGAAAAATAACCTTAGACCAAAATAATTTAGTTTGTTATTTTCCATTGAGAAAGCATAATCATATTTTGCATAGTAAAGAAAATCCACTAGCCAATAATATAGTAGATCTTATTATTAGTCAAGCAGAAAATATAAAATTAGAAAATAATAAGCATAATCATTTGTTAAATCAGTTGTTAGAGTACTTTAAAAAAAATTCCATAAAAACAATTAGACAAAATTTAGACTATATTACATCTCAGTTAGAAGACAATAATAAAAATATTCAAAAGTTTCCTAGTAAAAGAGAGATAAAAGAGCTTGTTGACCTCATAGATAGGAAGCCTAAGCAAGTAGAACTTAGATCACTAGAAATAGTTGAGCAGTTAAAATTAGAAGTTCAAAAAATTCAATTAGTGCAAAAAGAGTTGAGTGAACAAGTAGATAAGTTGCATAAGAAAATAGATAAATTATTAGTTTAATGACCAATTCTAAAATTAGCAGAAAATATATTCAAGATTTGAAAGAAATTAGTAAGCTAGACAAAGAACCAATAGGTTTAACAGATTTTCAACACAAGTAGCTAGTAGTAATATTCCCATTAGGCAAAATAATTTAATTATTCAATTAGTTTTAAGTTGGCTGAAAAATTAGATCAAGTTGAAGAACAAATAGCAGAAATAAACCAAGTTTTATATAACACATCTTCATCACTTCCACCATCTTTGCTAGATAAATTAGAAAATTTAACTTTAAGTGCAAATAATAATAGAAGACCTAAGATAAATCCTTTTGATAACAGAAAATGGAACTCTTTAGGAAAAAAAGGAAAAGAAGTAGTTAAAGCTGAAGATATTTATCTAAATGAAGAAGAAGCACAATAATTTATTAGAAGAGGTTTTGAGAGAACACAAAAAAATAAATATAATTTGTATCAATTAGGTTTATCTGAAAATAGAAGCAAAATTGTAAGTAGCATCAGTCAACATGAAGTTAGCTGTATTGATAAAGAAGTTACACTTAATTTAATTAGTAATAGCAACA
Organism: Pyrus communis; assembly: GCF_963583255.1. Lineage (NCBI taxonomy): Eukaryota > Viridiplantae > Streptophyta > Magnoliopsida > Rosales > Rosaceae > Pyrus > Pyrus communis. Next base: position 27,250,320 of record NC_084809.1, on the reverse strand, counting down.
GCTGAAGTAGGCTTAAGTTCAAACTTAGCAGTCATATGTTGTATTCCAAATTATGTTATGACAATTAATGAATTTAGTAAATATATTAAAGTAAGCATAACAACAAAAAATTATAATATGAAGGGAAAGTATAAAATTTTTTGTATTAACTTAATGTATATTGGTAAAATGTCTGATAGATGTAATCATAACTTTAATTTAGAATTTCAAAATTTAGTTCAAACATTTGGTAGTAAACATGTAATTATGATAGAAGCAAAACCCGTAGATAATAGCTTTTTAGAACGAACTTAGTGGATATTACCTAATTTACAAGTAGCAAAAAATAGACAACCAGATAAAGTACACATATATGAAACTAGTACAGGTCAAGCAACAATTAGGTTTAGTAATTACAAGCAACTAGAAAAAATAGAAGATGATGAAAATGAGATCGAAAATGAGAGTATTCATATGGTTTTTGATAATTTAGATATTAATTTAGTTGAGAAAAATTTTGATCATATTTTAGACAAGTTCATAGAAGATATTGATCATTTACATAAAAAATAATATTTAGAAAAATATAAGACATATGATTTAGGACCACATAGAATTTTAGATGAAAAGATGAAAAGTTTAATTTTAGAAGTAGGAGTAGAACATATTTTAGGATCAAAAGAATATATTAATTTATTAGAATTGAGAACAGAATGCAAAGTAGAATGCAATCTAGCAAAAGAAAGTAGTACATCAGGAGTAGAAAATCCAAATCCAAGACACGTAAGTAGAACTAATCAACAATTTTTTAGACCAACAAATGAACACTATAATGAAGAAGCACGAGCATACCACTTAGAAGAAAGCATGATAAAACCTAGAAAAAATAGGATTCCATATTTGAGAGGCTTAGAACAAATTAATATAGCAGGTAATATATTAAAATCAGATATTGTAGATCCATAAGATTGGGAAAGAACGATTGAAAGATGGAAGAAAGGTTGCGTACATGTAGCATTAATGTTAGACTTCAGTAATTCACAAAATATGTTAGATTATTTTGAACATACTTTAGATGGCTTAGTCTTTGATTATTTCCAGTCATGGAAAGTTCAAAATCCAGAACAGTATCAGGCAACTAAAACACATTTTAATATTGATGGTTTTGTTACTTTGATTAAACAAGAATTTTTAGATCATAATAGGTTAGATGGCAAAAGCGAACAACAACAAAAGAGAGCAATTAGAAATTTAGAAAAATTACAAATTTGTGATTTACAGTATATAACTAAATATACCACATATTTCTTTAAATATTTAGGAAGAACAGGTAAAATTAGTGATATTAATTTATTAGACATTTATATGACAAAAATAAAAGGACCAACAGGTGAAAAGATTTGGAATGAATGGCAAAAGCACCCAAAGAAAAATGATATTGTAATAGGACCTAGAATTTAACATGTATATGATATACTTAGACAAGAGTGTAGTCAAATAAAAGCTAAGAGACAAATTAGGAAACAATTTTACCTGAGTTGTAAAAATATAGATTTACCACAACAGTATGGTTGTTATAAGAAGAATAAGCATAAGAAAACATACAAAAAGATATATAAATCATACAAACCATACAAACAACATAAGAATTTCAGCATAGGACCTTCAAGAACATATAGGAAGAGAAAATATATTTCAAAACAATTTAGGAAAAGAAGTGGCAGACCTTGGATTAGAAAATATAAAGCACCAAAAGATAAGAGTAGCTATAAATGTTATTCATGTGGAGAAGCTGGATACATTAGACCTAAATTTTCAAAATTAAGTAAACAGCTGAGAGAAAAAGTACATTTAATGGAGTTGTTTAAGTTAGAAGAAGATGAAGACATACAGTAAATATACAGTTTAGACGATTTAAGTGATAATGTGAGTATTTATAGTATAGAGAGTATTAACATGGTAGATTCAGACTCAGAAGATTCAAGTAGCACAAATAATGATTTAGAAGAGTATATGGGTGTATTCATAGAAGAACAACATGGAGAAGAATATAAATACATTAATTTTGGTTGGCCTGAAAAATGTCATAAGTGTAGTAAATTGGTTGCAAATAAATACTATAATACATATTCAATATTGTGCGAAAAGTGTTATAAAAATAAGTTATTAGAAATTAATTTAGCAGAATCACAAGAAAACACTGAAATATTAGGAAACATTGTTTATAGTATAGAAAAACCAAAAAATAGTTCCTTAATTACCATAAATTATGAAATAGAATTAACAAAAGATCATAAGATACAAACAACAGCTATGATAGATACATGGAGTACAAAGAGTGTCATAAGAGAAGAATTAGTACCAGAAAAATATAGACAAAAATTAGCAAAACCAGTGAGAATAACACAATTTGATGAGAGACCAATTTACTTACTTAACATATTGCATTAATAATGAATCTATTAAAGTAGAAAAACAACAATTTAATTTACCATTAACCTTTGTTTCACCAGTAGGATCATACCCATTCATTTTAGGTTTAAATTTTTTAAAAAGTTTACAAGGTTTTTTATTTATGAATCCTAGCATAACATTTTTCAAAAGAGGTATTACAATAACTGACCAAATTAATCCTGTAGAAGCATATAAAAGCATAAGTATAGAAGAATCTAGTAGTGAAGATGGTTATTATTTAGAAAACTCAAAAGAAGATAATTAGCATAATAACATAGAAGAGTTTGATGAAGAAATATTTAAACATGAATATCCGATTTTAGAAGAAAAAATCCGTATAGAAATATTAAAATTAGATAGACCAAAGAGTGTAGAAGAATTATTACAATTACCAGAATAAACTAGAATTATAGGAGAAGACCGTCAGTTGCATTGGAATAAAAATAAAATATTAGCAAAATTAAATATAATTAATCCAGATTTAACCATTAAGACAACTGATATGCCTTGTAGTTTATTAGATAAACAAGAGTTTGAGCAGCAAATAAAAGAGTTGTTAAATTTAAAAGTAATTAGACCTTCCAAGTCTAGACATAGATCAATAGCATTTATTGTGAGAAAACATTCAGAATTAAAGAGAGGTAATGCTATAATAGTTTATAATTACAAGAGATTAAATGATAATACATATGAAGATAGTTATAAGTTACCAAACAAGGATGAGCTTATAAATAAAATTTGAGGGAGTAAATATTTTAGTAAATTTGATTGTAAATCAGGGTTTTGGCAAATACGATTAGCAAAAGAATCAATTGAGTGGACAGCTTTTACTTGTCCAGAAGGACATTTTAAGTGGTTTGTTATGCCATTTGGACTTTAAAATGCTCCATCAATCTTTCAAAGAAAGATGGATCAAATTTTCAAGAAATATGATAAATTTTGTAGTGTTTATGTTGATGATATTTTAGTACATAGTAAAAATAGAAATGAACATAAGAAGCACTTAGAAATAGTTTTACAAGAATTTATCGAAAATGGAATTGTAATTAGCAAAAATAAAATAGCATTAGAAAAGCAAGATATAGAATTTCTAGGAATGTATATCAAGTCAGGTACAATACAATTACAAGATCATATAGCTAAAAAGGTCTTAGAATTTCTAGATAAATTAGAAGACAAAAAACAGTTACAAGCATTTTTAGGATTGTTAAATTATGCAAGAAATTTTATCCCTGATTTAGAAAGAAAAATAGCAGTATTACACAGTAAAACTAGTAGAACTGGACAAAAGTATTTTAATAGTGAAGATATTAAATTAGTTCAAAATATAAAGGAAGAAATTACTTAACTTAAGCCATTAACATTACCATTAGATGATAGTTACAAAATAATTGAAACAGATGCTTCATCATTAGGATGGGCATGTATACTATACCAGAAAAAACATAAGGATTCACCAAAATCTGACGAACAAGTTTGCAGATATTCATCAGGAAAATTTAGTGATATATAGTCAAGATTACCATCAATAGACTTAGAAATTTTAGGAATAATTAACTCACTTGAAGCATTCTCTTTATTTTTACATAATGAAGTATTTACGATTAGAACAGATTGTCAAAATATAGTTTCTCATTATAACAAAATACATGCTAATAAACAGGCAGCCCGAAGATGGGTTAATTTTGTTAATATCTTATCAAGATATAGTTTCCCATTATTACAGAAAATGATTTTAAACCAATTTTTGAACATATAAAAGGTAATGACAATACATTAGCTGTTATCTTATCAAGATTAATTCTTTGAATATGAATGGAATATTGTGGACCATCATCCTCAAATAGCACAAGATCACAAGGCAGAAGAGCACCTTCCAATAGCATAATGATGAACCATGAATCTCTACATTCAATGGATTCCAAAATAGCATAAGCAGACTAACATCACTACTAGTACCTACTTTCAACTTTAATGGCAATATTGTTGAATGAATCAAAAATCCAACCCTGAGATATAAGCCAAGAGTACCAGGACTTTCTGATAGGCAGCAGGCTTTCTTAGATAATTTTTGGAATATCCAAATCAAACAACCAAACATAAGGTTAGATCATGAAAAAGTAATTAGAACCTTAGAACAAGAGTTTGATAGTTTTAATTTTAATTTCCATCAAAGCTAACAACATATTCATTCTCTTGAGCACAACCTACAAGTTATTTCCAGGGATCATGAGTCATTACTTAGTAAGTTTACCAAAATGAACCAAGAACTCCAATATCTTATAATGCTGTAGAAGGCAAGTGACACCCTGAAAAGAGAATTGAAAATAGGTTTGTAAACTGATTAGCATAAGAATAAGGGAAAAGAGGTTTTTGAACCCATAGAACAAGAGGCTAATGAGCCCATAGAAGAAATTAAGATTGAGCTCTTAAAATAAGACATTGAAATGGAGCAGCATCAAAATAATGAGCAGCATCAGCATCTGAGTGATAAAGAAAAACAAGAAATATATGAAAGTTTTCTTAGAAATATATCTTTAGACTTAATATTAGATTTTATTATATTAGAAGAAATTTCAAAAGCAAAATTAAGAACAATGCCATTAGATATGCAAAATGAAATCCAAAGCAGAGCATTACAATCCATGAAAGAGTTACAATTACAATTACAATTACAATGTGCTTTGTATCAGTCAATCATTGATCCAAAATCAGGGATGGATATTATTACAAAGATGTACCCACCATATCTTTGTGATAGTATAGAGAGTTGTATTTGTAAACCAGAGGTTAGCATAGCTGTGGCCAGGATTAACATGAGAGATTTTGGATCATGACATTTTAGTTATGAGCATCAGGAAAAACATAATGTGGTAGAAGTTACCATAGCCTTACTATTAAAGTTTGCCTATCTTGATAAAATATTCATTAACCATATTTCCTAACTAGAATTATTTTCTGAAAAACTTATAAAAGTGGCAAAAGATTATCTAGAAAAGTGGAAGGAGATTTGCATAAGTTTTATTAGTAGTCATCTAGATTGGTATGTACATAAGCATAAGGAGGAAGCTAGACATATAGCCATGATTAATGAAGAGTCCTTTAGACTATCCCCTATCTCTCCACTCAGGTGGACTCCTTCATACAAAAATATCCTAAAATTTCGAGGGATCCAAATGTTTGTCTTAGATGAGTTTGAAGATTTTAGGTATGATATGATATTAGTAGCAAAAGAAGAAGAAATGCATATTTACAGCAAGTCAAAAGTCCGTCATCAACCATACTGGAAGCCTCAAAATTTCAAAGGAGAAACAAAAGATATATATTTCAAGGTGAAAGAAGATAGAGAAAGAGATGCAGAGCTAGTAAAAGGCGATGAACAGTACTGGAATAATTTGACAGAAGAAGAGCTACATAACATCGACAACATGATGGAAGCACGAAGAGCTGGTAGCAAATTAGCATAAGTTGAATAGCATCATGTAAAATAATGTATTTCCAGACAAAAATGTCAACATCGTTGTGGACTTCGCTACAATAATAACATAATGACATAAGAGTAAATAAAGAAAAAAGCTTGATCCATTATGAACTTTTCATACACAAAATGTCCTTTTGGTTAAGAATGAATAGTGTCAGACTCTTTTCGTTATTAGGATTACTCCACTTTTTATTTATTTATTCTTATGGTCCAATATTAGGATTACTCCACTTTTTATTTATTTATTCTTATGGTCCAATATTAGGATTACTCCACTTTTTATTTATTTATTTTAATTAGGTCCGATGACTTTGCCTCCACATCAGCATTTTCACTCCTATTATTTTGCATTCTTTTTTTCATTCCAAAGTTACCCCTAAACTCATTATTATTAGTGATAAGTTATTTTAACAAAAAATGTCTCCTTAACTTTAGCAACTCAACAAAAAATTTGCACAAGTTGATCTTGTTCCTCTTTCTTCATATTTCTCTTCTTTCTCTTTATTTCCCACAGGTTCAATTTGTAGACTACCTGAACAATAGATACTCAATACAATTAAAATATCTATTCAACATGAAGAAGAATACACATTCAATTAAGATATTTCATAGAATGGAGTTTTCATGAATTCAGGTAGTTACTCAATACCAGCGCTGGTCCTGAGTTTTTTGAGGCCTTGGACGACACTGAAAAATATGCCCTAACGTAACTTCACATAAAAAATTATTTATCTTAGTATTTGTATGTTGTAAATCGAATATTAAAGAAAATATACATTTTTCACATTATGACTTTTTTGACAAATGATAAGATAATTTACACTAAACTCATCAAAAATACGGTGAGGGAATTTAAAAATGAGTCCTTGAGTGACAAGCTAAACCCTTTTAACTAACTAATCTACAAGCTACTTGCACATGATGAAACCTTTGAAATGAATTTTTCATATTTAAGATCTCTAATTTCTATATGTAAGCAACAAATGAAAGCAACAATTGCTACTACCAAAGGGCACATAGTAATTCCACTATGTTTTTGTTTTTCGAGTGCTTATGAAAAGTTGCGGTTCATTCCAAATATATAAAATCATAAGGGAAAAATTATACAAAGAAGTGTTGGATGATATTTTTGGATTATCAATAACAATACTTCGTTCAATAAAAAGATAATGACAACAATTTATTACTTAACCATGAAAAGATTATCAACAGATACAAAATGCCCAAATTTATATTTAGACAAACTTGAACATGATTTTGCAAGTAGATTCAAACTAAAAACAAAAAACTACTACTGAAAATGCCACATTTGATAACCTAATTAATGTTTGTTTGTTATTTAAAGTAGACATGAAAAATAAATAAAGGGAAACTACCCCTTTATGTTGAGAGAGGGAATTGAATCTGGGTGGCAACGGAAACATAAACCAAAAAAGCCACCCTGCCATCTAAAATATTTGCTATTTAGTATGAGCGTTTACCATATATGAAGAATAAAACAAAACCTTATACATGTATGAACAACTTTTTTTTTTTTTTGGTGCCCCTTGTTTTTTTGGCCCGAGGGGTCACCCTGTGGCACTGGACCAGGGTCGGCCCTGCTCAATACAGGTCGCAAACAACAAAAAAATAACAAAAAGAGGCACAGACCCCAAAGAATTATCATACCTATTACCTGGAACAGAATTTCTGACAACGGACCCCATTCTCTCCACATCGGTAGAGAAAACATTCTAGCTACCTATTTGACAGACCACTTATTCTCCTCTCACCCTCCATCCACCCGGAATAGGATCCTATTCGGATCCTCTTTGTGATGATCATGAGAATCACTTTATCGTGTCCGTTTATTTGTCATTTTATGGTAAAAAAATCATTTTAAATTTTTCTATTTAAAATTGAACACAAACAGTATCTGATGGAAACTGGCCACAAAATATACGACAAACAAACACGATAAGGACCACTTACAGATATGGTGTTTGTTAAATGTCTAAGTGGAATTCAAAGCAGATTCTATATGTTTTCATAGTTTTTTTAAAGCAGTTGCCCAAGTTCCGTACCAAGCAAGTTTTGTTAGTATAAAATTTGTATATGAAAACTTGTTCATCATCTCGACTTCTACTACTTGCAAGTGTAGTATAACCTTTTACTTTGGCCCTTACTATGCAGTTTTCTCCAAAAGAAGAAAAAGAAAACGAAAACATTTGCATACTGCTCTGTTTCTTCTTCAAGCATAGTGATCACGAGCTAAGGTATGACCTATTTTTTCATTCTTTACTTTTGTCTACTTTGAAAAAAAAAAAGATTTTTTCTCTTATCTTCAATTTTTTTTTTTTTTTTTTTTTTTTGTTTTGATTTGAATATATTCAATATATAGAAGAAGCAGATGAATTGGTAAGCTGAAGGTGCCATGGCGATGGAGATACTCATTGCAATTATTCCTACAATTATTGACTACACAGTTAGACCAGTGGCACGCCAAGTGGGTTATGTCACTTTCTACAAAAGCAACCTTGAAGATCTAAGGTGTAAATTGGAGAATTTTGACTCTGTCAAACAAAGGATGAAGTATGAAGTTGATGAAGTCGGAAGAAAAGTTAATCAAAAAGTGGAAGCTGATGTTCAGAAATGGCAGTCAGATGCGGACAAGACCACTCGGGAGGCAGAAGCACTCTTGCATGATGAAGGCCGTGCAAAGACAAAGTGTCTCATTATATGTCCTAATCTGATCTACTATCATCAGTGTAGCAGGAAGTCAACAAAACTGATGAAAAAGATTGAAGAACATGAAAATAAAAAATAAAAATAAAAGAGTTTTCCAGTGTTTCTTACAAAGTTCCGGTGGAAGACGTGTCTGCCATGGCCTCGGACGAGTACATGGCCTTTGAATCAAGGATATCATTACGGAACTGAAAAAACCTGATATCAACAGGATTGGGGTGTACGGATTAGGGGGCTTTGGGAAGACAACACTTGCCAAAGAGGTTTACAGAGAAGCTGTCAAAGAGAAGTTCTTTGATGATGTGGTTATAATACTAAATGTCAAAGAAAAAAAAGACAACGAAAAAATTCAAAATGAAATTACCAAAAAGTTGGGGATGGATGTTGATGAATCTGAGGATATGAGAAAAAAGGCGAATCTCATACGGGCCAGGGTAAAAGAGGGGAAGACTCTAGTCATTTTAGACGATGTTTTAGAAAGAATTGACTTTGAGGCTGTGGGACTCGTCGGTGTGCTGAACTGTAAGCTATTGTTGACATCTAGAGAAAGAAAAGTTTTAAGCTCTGATATGCGTACGCAAAAGATTTTCAACTTGGAATTTTAAAAGATGAAAGTTGGAGTTTGTTTGAGAAGGTGGCAGGTGATGTCGTTAAAGACAATCGTATACTGAAAGAAGCAACCCAACTAGCAAAGAAATGTGGAGGTTTGCCAGTTTTGGTTGTTGCAGTTGCAAGTGCATTAAAGGATAGTACTTTGGAGGAATGGAAAGGACGCGTTGAGAAGTTTCAAAAGGTTTGACAAGAAAGAATTGAATGAAAAAGCATTCTTGGCTCTAGAGTGGAGTTACGAACGATTGGAAGATCAAGAGCTTAAGCAATTGTTCTTGCTATGCGGAATTCTTGCCGGAGGTTAGAGATGTACATTTTTTCTCAATGACTTGTTGGTTTATAGTATGGGTTTGGGCTTGATAAAAAATGTTGATAAAGTGGAAGATGCACAGAATTCATTGCATGCACTGGCTGCAAAACTAAAAAATTCCTGCCTATTGCTGGACAGTTATGACGATAGGACTATCAGAATGCTTGAGCTTGTTCGAGATGCTGCTATCTGCATTGCATCTGACAATCAAAAGGCGTTTTTAAAAGTATATGGAGAGGTGAAAGAATGGCCCACTGAGGATTTATTTAAGAAGTACACCGCCATCTCCTTGAGGTCTTGCAAAATCCCCAGATTTCCTGGAGTACCTTGGGAATGCCCAGCATTAAAACTGTTGATCTTGGAGAATGATAATATTGGCGACTCCCAGGAAATCCCAAGCAAATTTTTTGAAGGGATGAAAGAACTCAAGGTGTTGGATGTAACCAGATTCCGTATTCAGTCACTACCTCCATCTATTCAAGTCCTAAGGCATCTCCATACATTGGGTTTATATAACTGCGACTTGGTAGATCTAACTCATGTTGGACAGTTAACAAACTTGATAATGCTTAGTTTCCTAAAGTCCAAGATTAAAGAGTTGCCCAAAGAAATAGGGCAATTGACTCGTCTGCAATTACTGGATTTGACCGGTTGCTCTGAACTTATGATCTCACCTGGTGTTATATCAAGCTTGACAAGACTAGAAGACTTGAGGATGGGAATAAAAAGCTTCAAGCAATGGGAGGGTGAAGGTTTGGTCGATGGCAGAAGAAGTAATGCCGGCGTTTCAGAGCTGAAGCACTTATCTCATCTATCCGCATTCCAGATGCTAACCTTCTTCCAACCAACTTGTTCTCCGACAAGGGCAGAGCCAAGATTTTATTCTTGGATGGGCTAATTGAAATTAGTGCTATAAAATCATACGTTTATTTTTTTTGCTTATATAAATATTATATAATAATCAATATAAAAGAACAACAATAGAATATAAATTATTCTCAAAATATATTCAAGGACAATATAAATAATTAACCTATTAATTAAATCAAGAATAAGTAAATAAAGAGATTAAGAACGTACCAAAGGTGACTTCATTGGAAAATCGCAACGGAAAGTAAGGAATTGCGGACATAGGGATTTACTTGTGGATTTAAAAAAATTATTTTTCTTTTCTTGATTAAGAAGCACAGAAGCTAAATCACATAGGGTAAATGGTCTTTTTCTTTTACAAATAGGATAAAGGGGGACGGGAGATAGAACTAATTTATAATTTTTGGCATAAAACTTATGGGGACGTTTTTTACTTCTCATACACCTCTCATTAATTTATGTTCTTTGATCATTTGATCTGATGGCCTGAAATTAAGAGGGTGTGTGAGAAGTAAAAAGGGATGCGTAGATAACACACCCCAAACTAATTATTTACTATCTATCCTCTACTAAATTTACATCAAATAATAACCTATATTGAAATTGCATGGCCTATAAGCATGAGATTACAAAAGAATAGTGTTATTCACACTCATTCTTACCTCCAACACACCCTTATTAATTTTTTGTCATTGACCATCTTCAATGGAGTGCATAAATAGCACTACCCTTACAGAAAACCTCCCTAGGCTATAGCCCACCTTAGCCTTGTAGGTGGCTGCGCCATTGTTCTCCGATAAGTTAAAAATATACACCATACTTATCGGTGATTGTTGGGAATATCCTAACATTTATGGAACCTCCTGTAACATACTAAAACTGAAGCTCACCAATGGAAATCAATTCCACCTCGGTATAAAGTCGCAGGTAGAGAGATGTGAGCAATTGTACTTGGATGGGATGGAGAATGAGAATATTATTTCCTATCTATTTGGCAATGATGCAGTTAAGCATCTCCATGTCCAAAACAACAACGAAGTTACATGTGACATTAACTTTCCCAACCTGGAATCTCTATCTTTTGAAGGCCTTGTGAATTTGGAAAGTGTGTTACAGGCAACTTATAGGTGAGCCTTTCCAAAAGTTAAAATCTTTGACACTGCGAAATCTACGAAAGCTTATTGCTTTTTGTTCCAAAGACAAGTGATTAAGGATTGATACAGAAGTCGACAAAATCGTTTCGGAGGATGAAGCTAGTGGACCACCGAAACTGTTCAGTAATGGGAAGGTACGTTTCTTCTTCGAATTTCGACCATATAATATTATAGTTCTTTCGTATTTCAAATTAGAAAAAAATATTTAAATGGTATATCAATCATTTAAAAGGTATATTAAATCATTTAAACTGTATATTGAATCAGGTTCCTTTCTTGTTTTTATTTTTGTAGGCTTTAACTCAGACAAAATCATTTATAATTTTTAAGAAAACTAACGAAAAGTAAAAAAAAAAAAAAAACTTTAATTTTAATGAAAAATAATAAATAAAGGTATAGTGAATAGTGTTAGACCAAGTCGTGGTACAGCTGCAGTCAACACTACGTCAACTGTTTGAGTTGTTTTGTAATTCTTATCATTACAGAAGTTGGCTAAGTGTAGGACTTCTTCAAATATTTGTTGTATGGTCAAATAGTCTGTAACTTCTTTAGTGCTTCTGTTTGTATTTTGAATTTTGAATCTTCCTTGTAATCTGGAGTTGAATATAAATACATGCAGCCTCTCTTTGAAAAGGTATGCAATTGAAGTGAAACAATGAGTCCTTAAAGTTTTACATGGTATGGAGCCTTTTTCGTCTAATGACAACGATCCTGCATTGTTTTTGCCCATCATCATCTTGAAATGGTTGAGAACAACACCACCGTGAATACCCCACCTACCAATACACCCCCTACCAAACCCCCTCCTCCCGATACCCCACCTACCAATCTTTTCCACCCCTTGTCGTCCTCCATGACTACAGTGGCCAATATTAAGCTTGACAGGTCCAACTACCCTTTATGGTTGGCCCAGATTTTACCTATCTTGAAGAACAGAGATCTCATGGGATATGTTGATGGCAGTCTGGTGTGTCCTCATAAACACCTGCATGGAGCTGCTGCTGTGAACCCAGCCTACACCACGTGGGTGCAGCAGGATCAAATGATCCTTGGTTGGATTAATGGGTCTTTGATTGCGTCTTTTTTATCAGTAGTGGCAAGCAAACGAACTTCTCGTGCCACCTGGGAAGCTCTTGAGCAAAGGTATGTTTCCTCTTCACAAAACAAAATCCTATTTCTGCGAAATGAACTTCTGCAAACCAGGAAAGGTGATCTATCTGTGGCGGATTACCTTGATCGAATGAATGTTGTTGCTGACAACCTTGCCCTAGCTGGGCAACCCGTGAATGATGATGAGTTGGTACAAATTATTTTGAATAATCTAGGACCAGCGTTTGAGATGACGGTCAACGATGCTCAAGCTCGTGATATGCCTATCACATACCCAACACTTGAATCTCTCTTGCTGACAATAGAGAGAAGGATGGCGGAGCAAACAGTGCCCTTGGTGGAAAATGCTCCAGTGAATGCATTTGTTGCTGCGAGAAGTCATGGTGGTGCACGCTATCGTGGCATTGGACGAGGTGCTTCTCCGTCCAACCGTGGTGTTGCTTTCAATCAACGAGGATCCAACCCTTGCAACAACAACAATCCATGACTTCCTGCAGGTAATGTTGAAAGGTCTAATTTTGGTGAAAGAAATACTTGTGGCGGTGAAAGGATAGTTTGCCAAATATGTGGCAAGCCTGGGCATCTAGCCCTTGATTGTTACCAACGAATGAATGCAGCATTTGAAGGTCGAATCCCAGCCAAACGCTTGACAGCTATGGCATCCTCACCAATCACTTTTAATAGACAACAGAATGGACCGTGGCTCCTTGACACAGGGGCCAACGCTCATATTATTCCCGATCTTCAGAACCTGGTGAATGCAAAGGAGTATAATGGTAATGAGAACATTGGTGGTGTAGGTAATGATACTGGCATTTCTATTGCTCATTCTGGTTCAAGTAAAATTCATACTAAATCTTGCTCATTTGATTTAAACCATATCCTACATTCTCCCACTGCTTCCACTAATATCATCTCTGCCCATAAGTTCACCTTAGATAACCATTGTTACTTATTTTTCCCAATTTTTTCCTTGTCAAGGATCTCAAGACCCGGAAGATGCTTTTCCGAGAGAGATGTGAGAATGGCTTATACCCATTTCCTAATGGCGGTGGACAATTTCATTATCCTATTTCAGTATTTGTAGGGACTCGAGTGTCAATTCATAAGTGGCATTCGCAGCTTGGCCACCCAGCGTCGTCAATAATTAAGTTTTTGGTTTCAAATAAATTAGTACCAGTTCATGGTACTTCAAATGTAGACTTCTGTCAGTCATGTCCTTTAAGAAAGAGTACTAAGTTACCTTTCACTTTGTCGGAGTTTGTTTCTCAATTTCCATTGCAACTCTTACATTCTGATGTTTGGTGTTCATCGGTCATTTCAATTGAAGGTTTTCGTTATTATTTGCTCTTTGTGGATGATTATTCTTGATACTCATGGATATTTCCAATGAAACACAAGTATGAAGTGTGTGATATTTTTATCAAATTTAAGGCAAAGGTCGAAAACATGTTGAATTTATCCATCAAAACCCTTCAATGCGATGAAGGAGGTGAATACAAAAGCCATGCATTTCAACAATTTCTTGCTGTCCATGGGATTTCTCAAAGATTTTCTTGTCCTAAACATCTTGAACAAAATGGTCTTGTGGAAAGAAAACATTGTCGTATTATTGAAACCAGTGTTGTTATGCTTTCTCAATCTCACATGCCTAATAAGTATTGGTTCGATGCTTGTTCAACGGCCACATATTTAATCAATAGGTTGACAACAAGAGTTTTGACAAACACATCACCATTTGAGAAATTGTTTAAACGAACACCAAATTATCATACGCTAAAAATTTTTGGTTGTAGATGTTTTCCTTGGTTAGTGCCTTATTCACAAAATAAACTTCAACCAAAATCCAAATCATGTGTTTTCTTAGGTTATTCCCTGAATCATCAAGGATACAAATGCTTGGATTTGTCTATGAGACGAATTTACTTGTCTCGCCATGTCCTATTCGATGAGAACTCTTTTCCTTTTCAGGATCTCACATCTTCTCAGGAAAACGTCAATAAAAAAGGTGCAACTTAATTTCCTGATTTTTTGTTTACGGTTCCCATAATTTTAGCACCCTCCCTGATGCCTATAGAGTCCCATGATCTCTCATCCACCACTATAGCCACAAATATTAATCATATCCCCACTACTCAAAACATGTTGCCCTCAATCCAAAATCCCACCCACAAATACCTATTCCAAGTTCCAATGAACCTGTGACTCTACCACATCCCTCAATCCAAAATCCCACGACCCAAATACCTATTCCAAGTTCCAATGAACCTGTGACTGCACCACACTCCACTGATCCTAGCCCACAATCAAATGAGCAAGAGGTGGTCAACATTGAACCACTGCCAGTTCAACCTTCACCTGTTGTTGCACCGAACCTGGCTTCGTTGTCACAGCATCCCATGACAACTAGATTAAGTGCTAGAATCCAAAAAGCAAACCGTAAATATGCCATGCATGTTTCTATTAACAATATTGTTGTTGAACCGACATGTTTTAGTCAGGCAGTAAAGCATCAGGAGCGGAGGAATGCTATGGTGCAGGAGTTTAATGCTTTGCAACAGTGTGGAACTTGGAGTTTGGTGCCATATCATCCTAAAATGAACCTTCTTCCCAACAAGTGGGTGTTCAAGATTAAGAGACGTGTCGACGGTTCCATTGAGAGACATAAAGCCCGTCTTGTAGCCAATGGTTTCCATCAGAAGCCTGGGGTGGATTACATAGAGACTTTCAGTCCTATGGTCAAGCACATTATAGTTCGTCTTGTTCTTAGTCTTGCTGTATCCAAGAGACGGCATGTTCGACAACTAGATGTACAGAACGCATTTCTGCACGGGTATCTTAATGAAGAGGTATATATGCGTCAACCGTCAGGTTTCATTGACAAGCAATATCCTCATCATGTTTGTAAGTTGCAGCGAAGCATTTACGGTCTAAAGCAAGCACCGAGGGCTTGGTTCCAAAAGTTCTCAGAGTTCTTGCTTCAATTGGGTTTCCAATAATCCACGTGTGACTATAGCTTGTTTGTGTTTAACCAGCAAAGGGTATACCTGATCCTTCTTATATATGTCGATGACATCTTGATCACAGGTAATAATCCTCATCAACTGTCTCGCCTAATTAAGAAACTGGGAACTTTGTTTTCCATGAAAGATTTGGGTTCCTTAAATTACTTTTTGGGCGTGAAAGTTAAGTATGTTGGTGGTCATATGCATTTGAGTTAATCCAAATATGCTTTGGATTTGCTAAAAAGGACCAAGTTCACAGAAGCCAAACCCATCTTTACTTCGGTGCCATCTGGACAGAAACTCAGTGCGTATGATGGTGATCCTCATGAGAATCCAGAGATGTATAGAACTGTTGTTGAAGCACTGCAGTATCTAACCATCACACGACCTGATTTATCTTATGCAGTAAATCAAGTTTGTCAATTTATGCATTCTCCAAAGATAACACATTGGACGGCAGTCAAAAGGATTCTTCGTTATTTAAAGGCCACTTACAATTATGGTCTCTTGAACAAACCTGGTGGGTCACAATTTATAACCTATTCTGATGCTGATTATGTTGGGAATCCAGATACAAGACATTCCACTGGTGGTTACTGTATTTAGTTGGGTTCAAATCTTGTTTCCTGGAGTTCCAAGAAGCAAAAGACAGTTTCTAGGTCGAATGCTGAAGCCGAATATAGGCAACTGGCCTACATTGCTGTTGAGCTATCATGGTTAAGATCTTTATTTAGGGACCTGCACTTGCATATTGTTCGAACCACGATGTAGTGTGATAATGTGTCTTCGATAGCCCTAGCTTCTAATCCGGTTTTCCACTCTCGTACTAAACACTTGGAGGTTGATTATCACTATGTTAGGGAGAAGGTGGTTCGAGGTCAGTTACTTGTCAATTATATTTGCTCACAAGATCAAGTAGCCGATCTTTTTACCAAAGGGCTATCTTCATCTCGGTTCAAACTGCTTGTATCCAAGCTTCTAGTTGTTCCTCCAACTGTTAGCTTGCAGGGGGATGTTAGACCAAGTCGTGGTACAGCTGCAATCAACACTACTTCAACTGTTTGAGTTGTTTAGTAATTCTTATCTTTACAAAAGTTGGCTAAGTGTAGGACTTCTTCAAATATTTGTTGTATGGTCAAACAGTTTGTAACTTCTTTAGTGCTTCTGTTTGTATTTTGAATTTTGAATCTTCCTTGTAAATATGGATTTCATTACCTGATCTAATCTGGAGTTGAATATAAATACATGCAGCCTCTCTTTGAAAAGGTATGCAATTGAAGTGAAACACTGAGTCCTTAAAGTTTTACAAATACCACCAGTGAAAGGTAAAAATATGGTGTTTCGTTAAAAGTGAACAATACTGAGAGTGTTTCATTAAGCCCTAGTTTGGTACTGAGGTGATTCTAAAAAAAAGTGGCTATCAACTTTTTTTTTCACAGTTTTGGGTAAAAAAAAAGCTCTACTTTGGTAAACATTCAGCTTCAGCCCTTTTTCACAGTTTTGGGTGAAAAAAGCCAAAAACACAAACCTGCAAAACTCAGTTTTGAAAAACCAGTTTTTTTTTTTCACATCTGTTTTACATAAAAGTTTATTAAACATTGAAAAACCAGCTTTTTTTTTTTTTTCAAAAGCACTTTTACAAAAAATTTACCAAATACTCTGCTGTTTTATTTCACAGCTGCTTATCCTCACAGCACTACAGAAACATTTTTTTTTTCAAAGCACAGCAATACCAAACCAGCCATAAAACTTCCTTTATTTTTGAATGTCATTCCATGTGCATTTCTTCCTTATTCTTTCCAAACATTTATGCATGTGGCTTCTTTGTGGCTTTCTTAAAATTTGACACCTTTCCATTCACTCAATCAAACCTAATGTGTTAACTCCAAATAAAATAAAAACGTAACAAATCAGAGCGTAGCTCCCTTGATGATGCCATAGAGACCGCCAAGGTTGTGAGGAACAGATCCATGGCCGAAGGAGCTCGAGGGAACGGTGATGTAGATTCTCGGAATCTGCGTCTCGGTGGGCTTCACGGTCGTCGGCAAGGACCCCAAAGATTTGCAATAGGAGATCGTCGTGGTAACGACGAGATACGTCTCGATCGACAAAGGTGTAAATTCAACGAATTTTGCACCTAAAAGAAATTTCACGGGAGACACTTATATTCACAAATCTGACAGCCCAAAAGGGATTTATTCTTCCAAAATTTGGTGGTCCCGTATTCTTTGCAGAAGCAATTAAATGAAAGTGTGAAGGATATGCAATTGATATTGCTGCTGTTGTGTTTGGGGAAGTGAGAGAGGGAGGAGGAGGAAAACTTTTTAATTGTGACAAGAATACGGATGGTAAATCACGTGTTTTTATGTAAGTGGTGGAAAATTTTAATTTTTAAGTTGTTAACCTTTTAACACACATAACCTATTATTTCTATAAAGATAACACACATAACCTATCATTTATATAGGAAGTTGTGATGGTCACACTGAAAATTTTCTCGAGAAGGAGGATGAGCGGCTTCTTTTTTTCTTACTTTTGTTCTTATTTTTATTTAATTTTCTTGGGAGTTGAGAGGGTTATGTTAGGGTTAAGTTTGTTGACGGGTGTCAAGTAACGAGACATGCTATAGAAAGGCCACGTTTATTTTGAAAGTAGAAAATTTGAACTCGGTCTTAACAATCAAAACAATCCACCACGCCAAAGTTCATGGTATCAATTTAAGTAAAATAGTTTAAATTTGGAATTAAATTGACTCAATTTTGACCCTATATAGTTTTATTACTCCAATTTGTTCTTTGCTAATTAATGAAAGTAGAAAGCAAGTAGCCTTTTATCATAGTGATGGAAATGAGTTGAGCTTTTGTATGACCTTATGGGTTCAAACATCATTAGTAGCTAATCTAACACCTAATATAACAAAATCTATCTTTTGACCAAAAAAAAATAATAATAATAAAAATAGAAAGACTTAAATCTGTCTAGTAGCCTAGTAGCTTATTTAATATATGACCTTTACTTTATAGTTATACATTTGGAACATATACTACTACAACAATGTAACAATAATTTTTTTTTAAATAAACATGAATTTTGTTCTATACTATGCAGGTTTCGATGCCCAACTTAACAACCTTGACCGAGCATGGATGTGATAGGATTCTTGTTTTTGAGTTACATGGCTAAATGTCTCGGACAACTCAAATATCTCAATATATCTAAATGTCAAGCACTACAAATGATATATGACATATCATCTACCACCCAGTTGAATGAGTTTGAGTGCTCAAATCTAAACTTAGTTGAGATAAACTTGTGTGATAGTTTGGAAAATGTCTTTCACGCTTCCATGGCCAAAGATCTTAAGCAGCTAAGTAAGTTGAAGGTCAAGAATTGTGGTTTAAGGGAGGAAATTGTAGTGAAGGAAGAAGGACCACAAATGACATACGAGGAGTTCGGGTTCCCTAAAGTAACATTTATGGAATTTGATAATCTGCCCCAACTTCAGAGTTTCTATCCAGGACTGCATGTTTCTAATTGGCCTATCACTCAACATATTAAAGGTCACGAAATGTGGTGGTATGGAGATTTTTTCTGCTAAATTTTCAACATATCAAGACAAGTTTGAGTTAGGCCACCCAAAACCAACATAACAACCTTTCTTTTTAATTGAGAAGGTAACCATACTTGCACACAACTCTTTTGATATTTGAAATTTTATCTGATTTTTAGATACTAGTTAAACATACACCATCAAGCAAATACATTTATTATGTTTTTAATATTAAAAATTATTATGTGTTGTCCAGTTTTTCGAAATATTTTAAAGCATGCTCTTATCATTGATTATATTTCAGGGTAAGCCATTCCTCAACTTGCAATACTTGCAAAAGAATACGGAGATTTGGTATGAACCGTATGGTCCACTCCCGGTGGAGTTGTTGAGCAAAGTAAAATCAATTTATTTTGCTACTTCACATCCCAAGTCAGATGTTTTCTTTGAGAATTTACGGAATATTGAAATGCTCCGGGTGCTCTCTGCTCCTTGGAAAGAATTATTTGTCCACGACCACCGAGGAAGTAGTAGAGGGGAAATACATGAAGTTGAGACCCTCCCACGTGTGAAGCTTTTGTGGCTCCTCGATATGCCGGAGCTGATACATCTAGGGATGGAAAACTCCCAACCAGGAGGTCCTGTTTTTCCAAACTTGGAAGTTCTAACCGTGCGCACATGTGGCAGATTAGAGAATTTAGCTTCAACTTTAATATCCTTTCGGAATCTAACCATTTTCACCATATGGGATTGTCACGGACCGCAATACTCAATACCTTATTCTGTGGCTAAGAATTTGCAGCAACTCAAGAAGCTGGTAGTTAAGTCTTGCGAAAGAATGGTAGAAATAGTGGCAATCAACGGAGATGATTCAGAAAATGAGATTACTTTCAGTTGCTTGCAAGATTTGAAACTTTCTGATCTACCAAGTCTGCAAGGATTTTGCACTGGAAATTGCATTTTCAAGGTCCCATCCTTACTGTACTGGAAATTGCATTTTCAAGGTCCCATCCTTACTGTCCAACAATTTGACTGTCGAGAAGTGACAGCTGATCGAGTTAACGATTTCTCCTGATGGGTTACTCCAAAGTGATCCAAGACCAGAAAGACTACAAATGGTAGAGGAAACTGATGATGTACTGAAGCTAAGTGATTCAAAGCAGAATGATCATAATCAAACGTAAGTTCTCCATTCACTAATTAAGCATCTGTTAATTTCACTCTCCAATTTTTCAGCTTTTTCTTAACCATGAACCGTCAAATTTAAAAGTCTCTGTTCCGTGCCAAGCAAGTTTTTTTTTTTTTTTTAGTATAATACTTGCATATGAAAACTTGTCCATCATCTCGACTTCTTGCAAGTGTAGTATGACATTCTTTTTGCTTTTACTATGCAGATTTCTCCAAATGCAAAAGAAAACGAAATGATTTGCATACTGCTATGTTTTTCTTGTTTTCGCAATCTGAACAATTGGCCACATACCACCCTCCAACGCAAAGGCTGCTAGGAAATCTCTCTTCAAATCTTCCTTCACTTTGAACAAAATTGTTGCCCGTGGAAAATCCCAGGTAAGTGAAAAACTTGAACAAAATTCATAGCCATTGAATTATTCCATAATCAACACTCTATAGTCCATAGTATCCTTATTTGGATGATAAATAATACAATCTAAAATTGTCGAAAGTATCAAGTTCTACAAGGCATTGAAACAGACCCACAATCAATGTTGAACAAATTCTGAAGAACAGATTCATGAGTTCAAACAAACAAGGTATCTACTTCAGGTAAAAGGAAAAAAAAAAAAAAAAAGGAAAGAAGGAAGCTTCATTTCCGTGGAAGCTAAAACAAGTAAATAACAATTAAACAAAGGAATGCAAATTATCCAACTTTTTCGAAAAACCCAACTGACAAGGAGAAACTTACAGCTACCCAGTTTCCGCAAACAACAAATTGAATCGAAGAAAGGAAATTACAGGTTCCGGATACGAAATTAGAAATACCCAACTCGCAGAAAGTTGAAGGCACTTTCTTGCGCAGGAGTGAAGGACAAAGATGAGGGGTAAATCCAGGATGGATGAGGATGAAGAAGGATGAAATTGAAGAGGACACTGAAATATGTTCTGAATATGAGGAAGGTATAGAGGAAGACGAAGAAGTTGGTGTTGTGCGGAAGCTTCAAATATGAAACCAAAGCTAATACGGCAAAATATGACAAGACAAATAATCCAAAAAAAACACAAGGATTTATACTGGTTCGGCGTAAGCTTACATCCAGTTCCGAGACGGCGAGGAAATTCCACTAATGTCAAAAGGAGATTACAAATAGAGTTTTAACTCTCAAACCCAATAGCCCACATACACCCAATAGCTCTCACTCTCACAAAGAACAAATGGAGAAGATGGAAACATATACCAAATTCCTTCTCTCCCAAAAGCCACAAAATGTAGCACAAATATCTTTGATTGAGTGATCACTAACAAAAGGGGATTACAAACAAATGGGAAGGAGCAGCACTGTTTCAAATGGGAGAGCCGAATGCTCTCTCCTCTGCTCTCCTTGCTCTCTGTATTCAGCTCAAAACATAAAATGAGCTCCACACTTTCTACTCACCCTCCGTAGCTTTCTATCTCTTTCTCTTCTCTATAATTAGGCTGCAAAGGCAACCACCAAAAACATAAAGGACCAAAACCCACGGGTGTAGAAGAGAAAGAAAACCTTTTCCCTTTTTTCTTTCCTAAAACAAGGTAAGGTGTTGTCCACCTTTTTCATATTTTAATAGCCGAAAGTTATATTGTCTTGTTGTCCACTTGGTCACAAATCCAACAGTTGGTAGGTTCCATGGTTGGCGTGAACACAAATCAGAGGGGGAAAGGTTGGATTGTTTATGGCATTTGGTATTTATACCACTCATCTCAAATCCTTCAAAATCTCTCTTACGTTAAAATCCTAGTAAATCCTTAGCTTTCTCATTGCACTTAGGTTTGGATGTATATTTTTAAAATCATATTCGACCACCCGTGAATTTGAATGTATTTTTTAAAATCCTATTAAATCCTAATTTGACTAAACCATAATTTCAAAATCTTTTAAAATCCTAAATGACTACATCTTGATTTCAAAATCTATTGAAATATCAAATCCTAATTTGACTACACTCCCCTTAAATTCTTGGGCATTTGGTATTATGTTAGGATTTTAAGATTTTTTTTTTTAATTCTTAAAAATATAGGTATATTTAGTTAAGATTTTAAAGAAGTTTATAGCTATCAAGGTGTACAAAATTAGGAATTGATTTTAAAGAGTTTTAAAAAATTGAGGAATTCAAAAGGATTTGAGACATTTCATAGTGTATATTTTTTTTTTTTAAAGAAATTTATAGCATTCAAAGTGTCTGGGCATATCTTCCGAACCTCACAACTTATGCATAAGTCCCACCTTTGTGAAAAAAAAGGTTTGTTCACAAGTTCTAAAATGAATGTGACAGGTAAGATTTCCTAGCTTGGAGAGGTTGTACATATGGGACTTACCTACGCTGAAGACAATATTCCACAATTAACTTGATCCTGACTCTTTTGGTAGGATCAGAATTACAGATGTTTGTAGATGCCACAATCTAATTAATATCTTTGGGCCAAGTATCATGGGAAGATCTTGAATGCTCTAGAGACATTACAAATAGAGCAGTGTCAGTTAGTACAAGTGGTATATGACACATCATCTACCACTAAGTTGAACGGTTTTGAATGACCGAATCTAAATTCAGTTGAGATAGAAACATGTAAGAGTTTGAAAAATGTCTTCCCACCTTAGTGGCTAAAGATCTTAAGCAGCTAAGCAAGTTGAAGGAGAATTGTGGTTTAATGGAGGAAATTGTTGCGAAGGAAGAAGGACCAAAAACAACACATGGTTCAGGTTCCCTAAAGTAACATCTATGAGATTTCATAATTTGTTCCAACTTCGGAGTTTCTATCTAAGGCTACATGTTTCTAATTGGCCATCACTCAACCAATTGATCTTCATTGAATGCAATAGTATGGGAGATTTTTGCTTCTGAATTTTCAACATATCACAACAAATTTGAGTTGGGACACTCAACAGCAATGAAACAACTTCTTTTTAATTGAAAAGGTAAGCATATTTGTACACAATCTTTTTGTTACCGAAAATTTAAGTGTTTTTCACATACTATTTTTTTTTTTTTTTTTTTTTTTTGTAAAAGTAAATAGCTTCATTAAGTTATTAATATTAAAGGTATTATGTGAAATCCAAATTTTCAAAATATTTTAAAGCATATCATTACTGTTGATAATATTTCAGGGTAAGTTATTCTTCAACTTGGTATGAACCGTATGATCCACTCCCGGCAGAGTTGTTGAGAAAAGAAGAAGGAATTTGTTGAGAAAACCTCTGACTTCATATCCCAAGTCAAATGTATTTAGAGAATCTTGAAACCTCTGGGGATTTCAGCTGCTTGGAAAGAATTAGGATTTGTGGCTCATCGATTTGTCAGAGCCGATGCAGATAAAGAATTTGGAGAATCCACGACCACCGAGGAAGTAGTAGCGGGGAAATAAATCCTCTCACATGTAAAGGATTTGTGGCTTATCGATATGCTGGTTAATCCACATTGGGGAACCATAATATGGAGGCATGCCAATAGTCTTGCTTGGTATTTCGTAGTCAACTAAAAACAGTAATAGTGATGTGGCAGCTGGAAGTTCGCAAGTGTTAGACGATTTTTACGAATATATGCCTGATCAACCATTAAGAACATTTTGAAAAGTCATTTCGGCATTTCCTTTTTTAAAAAAGATGTGTTAACTTTGTAGTGAGATGATCTTTGGGTTTGCTGTGGCCAATTTTGTTTGTTTTAGAATGTATATGTGTGTCACAGCACTGATGAATGATAAGCTCATATTTATATATATTTTACATCAAATTCACTTGTCTTTTCTTAGTTAGTTCTTTATATTTTTTAGTTATTTACTTTGTTTTTGTGTGTTTGTAGGATTTGTCAAGTAAAGAAAAGAAAAATAGCACAAGTGGGATTTTAAGTAACAAATTCGTCAAAATTGCCTGTGCAGGTCAGCTGACTTTGGAAGCAAGTTGCGGACAGCTCAGAATGAATTAAAGAACGAGCCTTATATGGTTGGAAAGCTACGAATGTCTATTTTCTGGAGCATTTCATGGATTGTTAATATCATTTTTCTAGAAGAAGTTATGGCCGTTTTAACACTGAAAGGTTCCCAAGAGGCTGAGCAGTTTGTAACTGACAAGAAAGCATTGAAAGCAATAAATCCAATAAATCTAGTAGCCAAAACTGATGCAATCAGGAACAAACCAGCTGACACCTATTCAAATATTAGAGGAAATGGAATTAAAGATGAGGATTAAGAGGGAGTAATTGGCATAAAGTCTACCCAAGGAGTTACAATTGTTTTACATTTCCTCTCACTTATTGTCATCACTAAATGGCTATTAGTGGGTGAGCTAAGGAGAAGAAAATGATGCAGCAAGAATTGGTTTAAAAGTAGCATTGGGGAAGGAAGGAAAGGGGGAGCCTTAGTCGATTTCTTTCGGTTCTATTTTCTCAAACTCATGTCTATCTTGTGTTTTAACTTAAGGATTGTGTAACTAAATTTTTAGTAGTTAGGGGCTGTTTGAAGCCCCGAATATGATTGCAAGTTTGTTATGACATTTCGTTTGAATTACTTTTATGAACGGATGAAAATTGATTCATTACTTGTCTCGTTGATGAATTCTTTATGTGTTTTTTACGGATGCATACTTAGTAAGCATATCTAGGATTCTAATGCTGTGAATATGTGTGTACCTGTCCTTGTCGAATGCGGACCTACGTATGTTCTAGAGTAGTACTTGTTAATTGCGATTAACATGTGAATCAATTTCTAGGATAAGTAAGACAACGCTCGTACTTACGATTTTCGTTTTTAATGATTTCTACTTGTTAAATCTATGAACACACCATTCTAGATTGCATGTTAGGGACTAAGTTAAGTTGAAAACGCCATTCTCTTAACATACTACATAAGAAAGAGTAATAGGTTGAGTTCTAACATTGAGCCAACTTGAGCATCTTCATCAAAAATGAAAGGAATTTGAATGAAACATAACATGTTTGCATGATTATTTGGTGGTGGATAGAAATTCCCCTAACTCGTTTTTCTTAATTTGTGATCTACTTAAAAATCTGTTATTGTCCTGTTTTTGTTCGATTTAATTTAAATAGAAAATCAATTCCAAAAATCCCAAAAA
Source organism: Pyrus communis (assembly GCF_963583255.1). Lineage (NCBI taxonomy): Eukaryota > Viridiplantae > Streptophyta > Magnoliopsida > Rosales > Rosaceae > Pyrus > Pyrus communis. The sequence continues at coordinate 27,224,799 of NC_084809.1, read as the reverse complement.
TCTGTGTGAGTGTAGGTCTATGTGTCTAGTATCTGCATATAAAATTTCGTAGACTTTAGATAAGTGTAAGTCGGTCTAATAATTATTTTTCGGTGGCTGGTTAGTAGGGACAGCAGCTCAGTTTTTGTGACATTTTAAGTAGTTAGATAAAACAATCTTCTGCGGGAAAGACCCTTATTTTCATATGCTACAATTGAAAAATCTTACTGTTAATAAGGAAAATTAATAGAACATTTGTGTGCTACTTTGTGGTGTGCTTTTAATCCTATCAATGAATATTGTGATACACTAATTGTGACTCGTGATGAATGTATATAAATACTTGTAACAACTCATGAAACTTTGTGAAAATAACATCTGAATCACTAATGAACCTTGAAATTAAATACTGATTTTTTAGAAAAGCAGACAATATGCAATCCCAAACGTTGCCATAATTTTTTTATATTTATAAATTTATTATTATGAATTTTTAATCATGAATGGTATTGAAAATAATTAATATTTCAAAATAATTCATTTAAAAGTGCAATAAATATGACGTCAGTTCGTATGTAATCGAGGATGTGATATATTGGACATGAACTTCTCGTTCATATACATGCTAATTAGGTAGTGACATGTATGGCACACGTCTGTGAATAAGGAATGATATAAATACAAGTTTTGAGGTGTTTATATATAAACTCATTATTCTTCTAGATAAAATGGTGTATGCCTATTATTCACGAAGCATTGATGTGTAGTTTATTCGAGAAGTGGATGATTGTCCAAACCAAGCCATTTTTAAAGTAATCATAAATGAATGCTAAACTTAGAGCAATAAAGAGGCTTTTGATGTCCATAAAACATCATTTTGGTTATTATCTCATCATAGGGTTGACATAAGATCCTTCGTTGAAAAATGATTGTTCACGGTGCAAGTAATTCCATGTTTACTCATGGTTGAAATATTTTCTCAGTAGAGTGATGAAAATATACTTACATTTACCTGATTCGGAATTGAAAGAACCCACCCACTTGTGAAAACATAATTGAAAGAACCCACCCACTTGTGAGAACATAAGTGCTCCTTATGGAACAATTTTGGAGGTGTTTTTACATTAACTAGAGAGATTTTATGTGAGCCTTCCTTGATCTATGCAAAAGAAGTCCCTAAATTGGAAGGAACATATATTTTTTCATGATTACTTGCATTTACACAAAATGAGGAGTCTCAAGATTCAGCCCTAGTGATAGTTGTGATATGCCACACTCCTAGGTATAAGAGCTACAAAAGATTCATTGGGATTAACATTTTCATAGAATGTTATGATGCACATTTATACGAGTGTCACCAAGCTAGAATCGGTTTCACTCACACAAAATTATTCACCCTAGCGCTGAGGTAGCAAGCAGGATGAGATAAATGTGTCTGAAACACATTGGAGTGTGATGCCAACTTGTTAAGCAGGATGTGAGTAACTAGGTAGGCGCCGAGATGGTGACTAGGCTAGATGCTCAAGTTAGATGTTTGTGTAGCGCTTAGACTAAGATCTGTATGGTGTATGTCCAATGGACATGTGACATGCTTATTAAATTGAGAATGCACCATAACATACATTTCATACTGTATATGCTAGTTGCATTAGATAGTAGGAGTGACGAATTGGTCCTTGCTTTAAATCACTGCATGATGTCAGAAAGATGATGTTTAATGATCGCTACTTTGACACGTCTATCTAAGATGGTCTAGTTAGCTATTGTCTCAAGACGCGTGTAAACAGTAAAACTAAGTTAGACTGACATGAGAGCTTAGGAAAAATAGTTTGAAGACTACACTATGTCATGTGATTCATTAGTTGGCCATCGTCTGTTTGATATTTGTTGTCAAACATAAGACATATATACATGATACTTGTGGAACATAACATTGCTTTTTATATCATAACGAGGGAGAAAGAATGTCAAGTTTGGTGTATGAAGAAATATCTAGGGTATAAAGCAATGAACTTCCAAGTGATGCACTCTTGTTAAGTTTGGTGATAGGTTAATGATAGCTCTCCTAGATAAGTATGTACACAAGGTCACGCATCCTTTATTCTGTTTGAGGAGGTAAACTATAAAAAATGAGAATTAGATGAGCTGATTGAGATGATGTCAACACCCTATATGGGTGAGTGGGAGATGTATGATTTGTATAATCACGTATTATATAAAACACAATATTATTCCACCCAACATAGGGTGTGCTATTGATATCCTTTTCTCTTCCCCACCTAGCCACTATATAAAGATGATTTTGGGGAAAGGCGAAAGCACACCAAGAGAAAAAATTATGTTAGCTCTAGAGAGGAGGAAAAAAGCTCTCAACTCTTAGGAATCTTTTTCTATCTTAGCTTAGCCTCTAGGGTATCTAGCCCTAGGATGCTACTAAGAACTGTGGCTGTTTGAGAATGCACAAGGTACGTAGACAATCTAGCCCGGCTAGATGCAACCAAATACTTTCTTTAGTGATGCCCTTATTTGTAATTCATGCAACGGTTCGTAGGAACGGGATGGCTCTCTGATCTGTTATAAATCGAATTCCTTTATATTATTTGCATACATTGCCAACAATTTTGTTCTTCCTTTTAAAGGAAGAAATATCAACCTGGAGAGTAGACTTGAAGGCTCTCTTATCTGTTGGACTACACAACACATTCCCAGAAATCACATTGGTGTGTCCAAATTTTTGGATGGAGACAACTATGCTACTTGGAGTCGTGCTGTGACTATTAGTCGTAGTTCCATGACCAAGATGAGCACCACTATAATCGTCATCGACCGCCTTATCAAATTAAAGCTTGCAATCTTCTGCCACAAGGGAGAAGCCTAGGTTGTGTGATTTCTGTTGGCAAGGTGACGAGACACTAGACGTTGTACCACTAGATATTGTAGAATTTTTGGAAAGTCACTAGTGTCTTGAAAAACTAAGAAAATACAAAAGTGTAGCGATCTTCAGCAAAAGAAGAATATCGTTCTCGAAAACAATTCCATTTAGCTAGACAAAGAAGAGTCCATTTGGGGATTCATCATAACTCTATAAATGAGGTGTTATTAAAAATTAGCTTCAGTATCTCTTCACGTCGTCACTTAATATTAATGACATCCTCAATTAATGGTTGTGACATCATCAATGAATGTTGGTGATCTAACGAGTGACCACTTTTCAAATGTTATATAGCTATTTAAAATATTTTAAAATATTTAAATCTATTTGGAATCACTCTAAATGTTGAATAGTTATTTATGTAATTTTCTTTATATGTTAGGTTTGAAATTCTTTTCTGTAAGGTGGAATGTTAGCAAGGACTAGGCCTGACAAATAGGTCGTGTTTGCCATATTTCGTGTCGTTTTTGTATAATACCCCCAAACTTAGCTTTTTGTTTGTCCTCAAGCAAAACAAAACTCAAAAACAAAGATAAAAAATAGCAAACTTTAAAACTTTATTAAAACTCAACTAAGACAAAATTTTCATCTTCATGTTGCAATCCATAGAAAACATTAAAAATTAAAACATCTTTCCAAAAGTTCCAATGAATCCCACCATAGAGTCTAAGCCATTTAGAATCAATTAGAAAAGAATTCATGAACTTCCTTTGGTGTAAAGTGAACCAACATAGCTAAGGAGACTCAAAACCTTTCATCCTCTTTATTTAACACTTCACACACATAATAACTTGCTATCTATATTTTCTTTTCTTTTTTTTATTTTTTCATTTTTTTTTTCTTCTAGTAACAGTGGTGGTTGTGCAATGTCAATTCCCTTAAGCTTTCGATCCAACCCATGTAACAAGCTTTAGGTCAATGACACCCAAACCACAAAGGCTTTAGGGCACTAGGTGTAGAACACCCCTAAGGACTTATTAACTTGAGCTGAAAAGGCTACGAAACCAACTAATCACCCTGCCCCATGCCAAGACTCTACCGTTGGACACGAGAATCACTGTTAGTCAAGCAGGATTGACTTAGTTACTAAGCAAAGTCTCGGGTGGCACAATTATTACTTTATAACACATACGAACTTTATTTTATATATAACAAAAATTAAAATGCACTTAAACAAAAAGTAAATGTTTCAATTTCACTGCCCACAAACCATGTTGGTGTGAATGTGCAAAATGTCAAAGTATAACTCATGAATTAGTGTCTAAACAACAATAAATAGAAAAGACTTTACTGTGGGATTAATCTTCACCATGTCCATTTGTTCTAATGTTTAAAATAATCTATGGATATTAACTTAAAAAGAATGAAATTTTTTTATTATCTCAAAAATTAAAATTCTAAAATTTTATTTCCCACCACCAAACTTAAATCACACATTGTCCTCAAGGTGTGGAAAGTAGATAAAATCAAAGAAACAACCTTAAAAAGAAAATTAAATATTAAAATGAAACCTAACAATAATTAAAAGATAGTAAAGAAAAACAACAACAAAAACGAAAAGAAAAGGGACAAAATAAATAGATAAAGAAAAGAATGCACCTGGTTTGAAAATGTGGACCTGGCATTGGACATGGGGCCTAATGCAAAGAAACATGGAGCAAGAGTGGCAGCCATGGAAACCAGAAGACTGGACCCTGAAAATATCCATGCACTTAACCAGCCCACGTGATGGCAAACACTACAAACAGAAGTCACACGCCTGAAACATGTGCAACACACATGGGTGACTAAAACCCTGAAGCTCCACCATACAAATTAAAACACACCCTATTGCCATCATTTTTCATTGCTGAGAGCTATCTCGAGCCCAGAGCCAACGACTCTCTTCCACATTTCCATCAGTCCTTTCTCTATTAACTCTCTAACCTCATTTTCTACAAAAATGAGAAATCTCTCTTTTTCACTCATCAACAACACAGCAAAGAGGTTCACAGAGTGCATCACGCCAGCAAACGGAATAGCAGGCTTCATTTCCACCCCATCTAAGAGCTTAAAGGTATAAAGAGAAAACTCTCCCCCAAACTTCTTTGTTTCAATTTCAATTTGCGCATTGCAGGAAGATAAACCAAAACTAACACATGCATGTGGTTTTTCTCTGTGCAAGGAACTTTGAGCTGACGTCAGTACAATGGAGGAGACAATAGAATTGCTACAGAATCTCAGATCTGGCGATGCACTGGAAAACAAAATAAAAAAATGCTCCGATCCAAAGCCAAAGGTATAATTCCCGGCTCCTTCTTCTTTGATTTGTTGCTGCATGTGTGTTAGATCAGTGAATTTCTATATGCTTATGTATTGCTTTCCCATTTGCTTGCGTGAAACGTGATGAATGATGAGTCAAAATGGTGTGCACAAAACTGGATTTGTATCTTGACTTTATCAGCCGTGCCCTCTGTACAACATGGATCTCTCCCCCAAACTTCAATGTAATTATATTTTGAATGTCTTCTCAGCATCCCCCACTATGAGTATATCTGGACCTCATCCTGTGTGCTCATTATGTATCATGTGCTCGCATTTGTGTTGAATTTGACTCCCGTGAATATTCTTATGAATGTGATGATTGTAGAAAAAAGGTATGTAGGCTAAAAAATATATTTGTTATTGATACGTGAATGTGGAAAAATGGAAGAGAATGCTTTTTTTTCATTATGTTTCTCTACAAGATTACAAGGATATATATACATGATACAAATGTGTAGGTAGGACAAGGTAGCCGTCCTAGTGTGTAGGTAGGACAAGGTAGGACGGCTGTAGAGGACAAGGTAGCCGTCCTAGTGTGTAGGTAGGACAAGGTAGGACGGCTGTAGGACGGCTTGACGGCTGTAGGACAGCTAGTGTGTAGGTAGGACAAGGTAGGACGGCTGTAGGACGGCTTGACGGCTGTAGGACGGCTTATTCTTCCAATAATAATATTATATACAATTACACAAGGACTCCAACCATATTCCTTATTTGTCTAACACTCCCCCTCAAGTTGGAGAGTGGATGTCAAGAACTCCCAACTTGCGTAACATACCCGAAAACTTTTCTTTCCCAAGAGGTTTGGTAAACAAGTCTGCCAACTGTTGTGCCGTACCCACATGCTTGGTCTCTATTGTGCCATCTACAATCTTATTTCGTATAAAGTGACAATCCATCTCAATGTGACGAGTTCGTTCATGAAAAACAGGATTGGCAGCTATATGTAACGCTGCTTGATTATCACAAAATAAAATGGAAGGACCATCCAAAGGAATGTTCAAATCCTTCAACAAAAAACGAAGCCAAACTATCTCGCAACAAGTACCTGCCATGGCCCTATATTCCGCCTCTGCTGAAGAGAGTGAAACGGTTTTCTGTCGTTTCGTCCGCCAAGAAATCAAAGAACCGCCCAAGAATACACAATACCCAGTAGTCGAACGGCGAGTGATAGGGCAACCTGCCCAATTAGAATCACAAAACGCAGTTAACTTGGTCTGGTTGTCAGAACGAAATAATAAACCTTGACCTGGAGTAGCCTTCAAATAACGAACAATACGAAGTGTAGCATCCATATGAGATATCCTTGGCTCGTGCATAAAACGGCTTAGAACATGCACAGAATAGGTGATATCCGGCCGAGTGATAGTGAGATATATTAACTGACCTACTAATCGTCGATACTTTTCAGGATCCTTGAGAAGTTCTCCTTTATCAGATAATTTTGTGTCATCCATAGGAAAAGCAATGGGTCGTGCTCCCAAAAAACCATAGTCCTTGAGAATCTCTAATGCATACTTGCGTTGAGAAATATAAATCCCTTGTTTGGAACAAGAAACCTCAATACCCAAAAAATATTTTAAATCACCAAGGTATTTTATCCGAAAATGATCACGGAGAAAAGACTTCAGAGAATTAATGGCACTAGCATCATTGCCTGTAATCACAATATCATCCACATAAATGAGCAAAGCTATGAAAGAAATACCAGACTTTTTAGTGAACAATGAATAGTCAGCTTTGGATTGTTGAAAACCGGCAGAAATGATGGCACTAGTGAATTTGGCAAACCATTGGCGAGAAGCCTGCTTAAGACCATAAAGTGACTTGTGAAGGCGACACACAAGATTCTCCCCCTGTCGCCAAAGACCAGGATGAGGAGACATATAGATTTCTTCATGTAAGTCACCATGTAAGAAAGCATTATTAACATCAAGCTGATGAAGAGACCAAGACTGACTAGCAGCAAGAGCAAGAAGACAACGCACCGTAATCATCTTAGCAGTAGGAGAAAAAGTGTCATGATAATCAATACCTTCAGCCTGAGTGAAGCCTTTAGCAACCAAACGAGCTTTGTAGCGGTCAATAGAGCCGTCGGAATTGTGCTTGAGTTTGTACACCCACTTACAACCAATGGGAATTTTGCTAGGGGGCAAGGAAGTTAAAGTCCAAGTACCATTAGCATGTAAAGCTTGAAGCAAGCACGTTGCCAATTGGGGTTAGTGGCAGCCTCGGCAAAGGAGGAAGGCTCCACAGTCCGACTGACAGAGTTAATGCAAGAAAAATGCCTGGGAGAGTAACAGGGATAAGAGAGAAAATTACAAAGTGGATATCGCGTACCTTGTGTAGAACTGGGTTGCGAAGTCGAAGATGGGTGGGATGGCAGAATCACCTGCGAGCAAACGTAGTCTTTTAAATAGGATGAAGGTTTATGGGCACGGGAAGAGGGGCGGGGAAGGGGAGGATTGGTAGGTAGTTGGGGGGGGGGGGTAGGGATGTTCGTGGGTAAAAGGGTGAAAGGTAAGGAAGTAAGGAAGTAGCGGCCGGGGGGGGGGGGGGGAAGGAGGGGATGCCGAGAGGGCAGGGGCATGGGGAGGAACGGGTAATGGGGCAGCAAGGGAATCTATGGGAGGCGTGGAAGGGGAGGAACGTGGAGGAGGGTGAGGCGTCGGGGCAGGAAGGGGTGGGTTATATGTAAAGTCCAAAGGGGGTGGGATGGGTAGGGTAGGCGAAGAGGATGGGATAGGAGGGTGAGAAACGGCATAAGGGAAAGTAGTTTCGTGAAAGATGACGTCTCGACTAGTGAAAATGCGGTGATTGTCGAGATCGTAAAGGGTATAGGCCTTTTGTCCATGAGGATAACCGAGAAAAATGCAACGATGAGCCCGATGGGAAAATTTGGTGGTGGGAGTGACAGAGGTGGCATATGCCAGACAACCAAAGATGCGGAAGTGGTCATAAGATGGGGTTTTCGAAAAGAGAACCTCAAATGGGGATTTATGATGGAGAAGACGGGTAGGGAGACGATTGATGAGATAAGTAGCGGTAAGAACACATTCCCCCCAAAACTTGATAGGAAGATGGGATTGAAAACGAAGGGCGCGAGCGGTTTCAAGAAGATGACGATGTTTTCTTTCAACAACGCCATTTTGTTGGGGGGAATAAACACAAGAAGTTTGTAAAAGCACCCCATGATCAGAGAAAAAACTACGAAGAGATAAAAATTCACCACCATTGTCAGTACGAATGCATTGGATGGTAGTGCGGAATTGGGTAGTGACATAAGCAAAAAAATCCTTAATTAATTGTTGAGTGTCGGATTTATGTTTCATGAGGAAGACCCACGTAAAGCGAGAAAAATCATCCACAATGGTTAAGAAATAATGAGCACCAGAAAGAGAAGATTGACGATTCGGGCCCCAAATATCACAATGAATTAAAGCAAAAAGGAAAGTTGATGAAATTGAACTCAAAAGAAAAGGTTGACGAGTTTGTTTTGCCAACGGACAAACATCACAAATATGACTAGAATCAAAAGTACAATTAAGAGAGCTAGATGCTAAAGCTTGCAAACGAGTGGAGGAGGGGTGACCAAGATGCCTATGCGAGAGGGAGGAGGGGATGGTAATGATGTTGCAGAGAGGTTGACGGGTGGGGAGAGAAGAGGTAAGGGCCACAAGGTAATACAGATCGCCACGTCGCTTACCCACACCAATCATCGCCTTCGAAACCAAGTCCTGCAAAACACACCAAGAAGGAAAGAAGGTTATGGAACACGATAATCCATCTGTAAGTTTACCAACCGATAAAAGGTCCACTCGGAAATTAGGGACACATAAAACATCCTTCAAAGTAACTGATGAATTTAAAGGAAGAGTGCCGGTAAAATTAATGGGAGCGGAAACACCACTAGGCAAAGAAACAGGCGGCAAATGTGAAGGAGAACGATTAACCAAACATGAAGCGGAAGAAGTAATATAATCCGTAGCACCACTGTCAAGAATCCATTAACCATGACGAGAGGTGACAGGTAACAAACCTTGGGCAAAATCAGTAGTGAGCACGGCATTGGCCTGAGGAGGGGTGGTGGTGTCACGTAGAGCAGCTAGAATACGAGAGTGCTGCTTGGCAGAGAGGTCAGGCATGGCATGCTGCAAGTCATGCAAAGTGGGCTGGGCCCCGTGCACTTGGTGGGTCGCTGGAGTAGAAGAGGAGGCGGGGGCCTGGGTGCCTTGCACGTGATGGGCCTGGGTGAAACTATGGGGCCAAGAAGCAGAAAATCGTGGTTTCCGAGGAGGACTGGAAGGTGCATGGCTGCGGGAAGAACTGGAAGCAGTGGCATGGCACGGTGGTCGCTACGGTTGGCCATGGAGGGGATGGCCAACGGGATAGCCATGAAGTTTATGGCAGGTGTCTCGGGTATGATAATCAAAATTGCAGTAGGTGCAGTGGAGGGGAGGACGAGCAGAGGAGGGACGGGACGAGCCACGAACAGCCATGGCAGCAGGTTGATCGACAGAGCGGAGGACGCCCAGGGAGCGTTGTTTTTCAGCTTGAGACACCGAGGAACAGGCCTGACGAACAGTGGGAAGGGGATTCATTAAAAGAATCTGGTCACGAACAACAGCAAAGGATTCGTTGAGGCCCATTAAAAATTGCATGAGTTGTTGACGGTCATGCTTGGCATTGCAAGAGCACGTGCAGCCATCATTATAAGAAGCAAGCTCATCCCAGAGAGCTTTCAGGCGAGTAAAATAGGCGGAGATAGAAGAAGAACCTTGATAAATTGTAGCAAGTTCCCGGTTGAGTTGGAAGATGCGTGGAGCATTACTCTGAGATAAGCGTTCGCGAAGATCATCCCATACAGCTTGGACAGAGGTGGAAAAAAGCACAGATTCTTGAAGGTCAGGTTCCAAGGAATGCAGAAGCCAAGAGAGAATCATGTCATTGCAACGACGCCAAGCCGCGTGAGCATCAGGGTCGTCGGAGGAAGAAGGTTCTTGGATATCGCCAGTGATGAAACCAAGTTTATTCTTGGCACTCAAGGAAAGCTGCATGCCACGGGCCCAGGATGTGTAGTTATCACCATTCAACTTCTTGGATACAAGGACAAGATTCGGGTGGTCAGAATGATGAAGGGAAAAAACACCATCGGAAGAAGAAGAGTCAGCCATGGGAACGGTAGAGAAAGCTGCCGAAAAAAAAAATTAGGGCTAGGGTTATAAACCTGCTCTGTATACCATGTAGAAAAAGGTATGTAGGCTAAAAAATATATTTGTTATTGATACGTGAATGTGGAAAAATGGAAGAGAATGCTTTTTTTTCATTATGTTTCTCTACAAGATTACAAGGATATATATACATGATACAAATGTGTAGGTAGGACAAGGTAGCCGTCCTAGTGTGTAGGTAGGACAAGGTAGGACGGTTGTAGGACGGCTTGACGGCTGTAGGACGGCTAGTGTGTAGGTAGGACAAGGTAGGACGGCTGTAGGACGGCTTGACGGCTGTAGGACGGCTTATTCTTCCAATAATAATATTATATACAATTACACAAGGACTCCAACCATATTCCTTATTTGTCTGCTATTGAATGCATGATTCAGACAATTGTGCACGCTTAGTGGATATTTAGGGTCATTCAAATCCAAATGCGACCTGCAAAAACGCATTAAAAATCTAATTAGAGGAAAACCCAAAATAAAATATTGAGTAACTAAAAACAATTGTTGTTTTTGTGTTTTTCATTTTTTTTTTGTTTTTTTTTTTTTGTTTTTTTGTAATCGAAATAAAAGCAAGAAAACTAAATTGAACGAAATTAAAAAGAAAAGAGTTGAGAAAAATTGGGTTGCCTCCCAATTAGTGCTTTATTTAATGTCTATAGCTAGACGGAGTGGAAGGTTGATGATCAGTCACTTGCTCTTGTAGAGTCAACCAATCTTTAACAGCATCATCGGACAATATTAGGTAATGAGTGACTTGATGTTTATTGACCGAGTGTTTAAATGTTGTGGTTGAGTCTTTAATGTCTGCTCTTCTATGTGAATGAATTTTTGTAATCAAAGAGAGTCCCTTCAAGCAAAGCTGTTGAATTGACTTCCACCTTGTATTTAATATCCATAATTTGTGCATTGGCTAAATTTGTCTATGAGGAATTTGGCTACCACAAAACATCTTCTTCTTCTCATATGCCTTAGCCTGCTTGATGGACCTGCACTCTATTTCTGCAATTATGATTGGCTCTCCATGTGTGCTGGTAGTTTCAAAGCTTTCCTACAGCTTTGTGGGTTGCATTGCAACCTCTTGATGTGGTATGTGTGGCATATAAACACTTGGGCAGTAAATGGTTCCGTGGGAATTTCAGGATTAGCATGTGCTTTTTCCTCTATTAGGCATGAGTAACTGGTAGATTGCTCTTCAATTTTGGCATTTTCTTGCATGTACTAATAACTCGTTGCACAGTGTTTGAATTACACACCATTCCTTTGAATCTTGTGGCACATTAGGCTACTTAAAAGGTTGTTGAGTACCTGCCCATCTAAAACTAGGATGCTTTTTCAAATCTGGAGCGTAGTAATCAAAAGTGGGATCATTCCAAGGCCAAAGTGACTCGTTCCTCATATTAATATGCTCCTTCACATAGTCTGGAAAATATTTCCTATTAGGGCATTGCAAAATTTCATGGGTATTTAAACAAGGGGCACAAATTGTAGGTTTAAATCCATAGAAACCTTGTTTTGCGAAAGAAACCCATAAAGTTGGTCCTTCTGCTGGTGGTATTTCCATGTCCACCATTGCCGCTGAAGAATCCTATAAAAGTTGTGGTCCGGTTGGTGATGGCAGTTCCCACACCATTGTTGCACTCTTCTCAAAATTAAACCTACAAAATAAAATTAGCAATTAAATAAAAATATATATATGTACAATAATAATTAACTAAGAATATGATAGAGACAAATTATTTAAAACAATCTCCGGCGACGGCGTCAATTTCTTGAAAGGATTTTTCTCACCTACGAAAAGGAAGTCAAAATCATACAAAATACTTGTAAGAGAACAAGGTAGTTGTAGTATAAACGGTTCAAGAAATGTCATTTTCCATAGGGATTGAATGAATAATTTATGTAAATATCAAATCTTAATTAATTATTTGAAAACAAAGATTGGAAGAGATTGGTTTTGAATTTAAAAATAATAAAAACGAATTTAATTAAAAAGGTTAAAGAAATTAGCAAAGTAAAGAAAACAAAGGAAAACGTTTTGAACACCAAATTGTAAAAGTCTAGGGTTCCGCCATCCCCTTAATAACCCCATGTAGTTCTTTTAATTCCTTATGAATTACACATGCATATTTTGAAGGTTAGGTTTTCCTAAAGTATGCCCTACTTGGAACCCCCAATATAGAACGTATATCTAACATGTTACCCGTCTGTGGCGTCTAGATCGAATGTGAACATGCAAAACTCATTAAGTTTTGTAAAAACCTTTTGAAAAACCATGTAACTCCTAAGACGTGTCATCCATCCTAAGTAGTTACACATGTTAACCACAAGAAGCCTTAGTCAATTTGAGGGATAGCCCTCTGCCAAAATTACACCTAATTACTTATCTAAACATCTTAATGGTAGCTAAGCATTAAGATATAGAGACAGTTTAAAGCACAGTGATTAATAATTTAAAACTTGCATGCATATATTCATAAGAAAATTAAAAAGAAACTACATATTCTTGCTAAGGCTCGTGGTCTCGCCCTAGCAAATGAAACTAGTTACTAACAACCATAAAACAAAATATTATTAAGAATATGGATAGAAAACACCTTGAAAATAAACTTGAATCGTTAAAAGTTCTCCAAAGCCAAAGTATTGCGTTCTCCCCCTCTTTTAACCTAATGGCTAAAAAGCCTTATTTATACTACTACAAAATAAAATTCTTCTCAGAAAAGGTCTTAGAATAAAACTAGGAAACATAAAAAATAAAAATAAAAATAAAAATAAAAATAAAAAATAAAAAAAACAGAAAATAAAAGGTTTCCTATTTAAACTAAAATTCGGACTTCTTAGAAAATCACACTTTTGACTGACCAAATCAACTCTGATTTGGTCCCAAAAGGTCTATTTTTAAAGCTGATCACGTCCCCTACAAATTCTCAGAAGGAATCTTCCTCAAAATACACCATATTGACCTCCAAAATACCCAAAACGTCCAAAAACATCAATCTGGAATGCTACGCTCTGGGCCTTAATTTCATCGCCATGGTCAAACAACTTGGTAGAAAAATATGGAATTTTGATACAATCATCTTGAAAGGCACATGAACTTCCTCCAATTGGAATCACTCCAACATTCATCCGTTTAATCACTTTTTGCTTCAGAGGAAGTCAAATGTCCTACATTGAAAATATAATTTAAAGTATCAAAATTCGACCAAAATAATCAATAAATTAATACTAAGATTAGGGTAAAATATATAGTATAATATGGACTCATCAGGATGTATCTTGTCACATCCGTTATCTTAACGGGTCCTTAACAGGTTAGGTCACTTTATCCAACAGGTAAAAGGACCCGACCCGTTATGACCCTTTAAGAAAATCAGTTTGTTTTCTTAAATTTGCACATACCACATTGCCACATAAATATTACTTCAAAACATAAAAACACATTTGTCGTTAAGTACTAGATCTACACTTCAAAATAAGAGCCTAATAAAAACACACCAATACACTACTAGTCTACTACAAAATATCAAATGTGCAAGGATATGCAAAATGAATGAGTTTTTCTTTACAAGGTTGTGAAGCCTTTCTCAGAAGTTAAAACCTTGCCAATGAAACTCAATTTTACAAAATCCTCAAATTTTCATCAATCATCATGGATAAATTATATTGGAACTTTGGCTTGATCTATTGCTTTCAAGAGTTATGTTGATGATGATTTCAATAAGGTTTTCCACATCAGAACTCTCTTGTACATAAACAAAGTATAGAAAAACCAAACATTATAAACCATTTAATTTATGAGAAGTTACCAAAATAATTATAAAATGAAATAAAGGAATAGTACTAAACCATATAAAAATATATTACAGTTGCAATCATATTTAGAATAGGAATATGATTGTGTAAATCCTAGGGAATCTGGGAATGTATCTTATATTCCTATTAAGAGTAGATTACCTATTCATTGTTGTAATCCTGAAGGGAAAGGTTTTTACCTATCCTACTACTATAAATAAATGCACAATGGGGTGAATCAAACATACCTCACAATTAAATCAATCTCTCTTCTCTCTCAATATTGCCAAACCCTTCTCTCTCTAAACCCTAGATCATTCAATCAAATAGGCCTACAACACGTTATCAGCACGCTATTGCCAGAAGCTAAGGAATTGACGCATCGTAGAAGGAGGCTATCATCCACCACATTCAAAGGCTTATTTGTTTTCTCCTAATCAGGTACGCTTAAAATAAAGGAAGGTATTTAAAACGTCCACGAAGCATGAAAACATTCCCCATGATGCATGAACCCCTTTATGTTTATATTTTCCTTTCGATATATATATATATATATATATATATTGTATATGTTCATATATTTGTCAATATATATATATATTTGTTTCATGCATTGAACATTTCAATTGTTATGTGGAATTTGTGAGTCAAAATATAGAAAATAAATTAGAAGCATATTTAGGGTTTCCTAAACCCTAAGGGATTTTGAAAATTATATAGGAATGGGATATGCTACGGCATACCACCGCACCATCACTATGGACACAGCACCAGGCCACGGCCTGGATTTCAACTTGGCAGGGCTTGAAGCCCCATGCCCAAAACGCTGCCAGCCCAGATTGGCTGAGTCCACTCCTGCATACCGCAACCTTTATGGTTGTTGGGCTCACTGCCTGCCTCGGCTTGCATCCAATCCAGCCTAGTTAGCTGGGATTTTCCCATGGCTCGCGTCCCATGCAGCCAGCCATCGCGGCTGGGCTTTCCGCGCCAAACCCGCAAGCTTTTGAGCTTTGCTCCCATGCCCCCTTCCTCACCCGTGGCCTGCAGCCATCACTCGAGGTCATTTGGGCCTTTCCTTATGCTTAAGGCACCCAAACTCGTGCCATATTACCCATAACACTAAGCCCAAATTATTTTGGGGCTATATTTTTTGACCAATAATATTATTTTGCTTCTACAATCGACCATGTATGATCCGATTTATTGAATTAATTAAAAGTGATCTGCAGTCCATTAATCTGATAATGAATCCAAAATTATTTACCTGAAGATCACTTTTGGACATTAACAATTCAATAATTTATTTTTATACTTTGAGCCGTCACATACTTTCATAGTAACAAAGCTCTCACACTAGAGTTCCCGAAGAACCTCAAATCCACTATATCCAAATTAGTATATTACATTATGTGTTTCTTGCAGGAACCTCTCATTATGAACTAATTGTTCATAAAAACTAAATTGAACTTGTAGTTTCAAATTTAGTGCCTTTGAAACCTGAAGTTTTCATTCAAAAATACCACATGAAACCCGTAGTTTTCATGCATAAATTAAACCACTACATGTCTATAGAACCTATATTTTCTACGATATATGTCTATGGCTTACCATATGACTAATCACGTTTTCTCCTCCATTTTAGGGACATGTCGAATTTGAATAAGCTTGATTTCTCCGCTCTAGAAGTGTCTGAAAGAAACTATCTGAAGTGGGTACAAGCCATGAAGCTCTATTTAACTGCAAAGGGAATTCGAGCCACCATCGAGGCACCTATTACCGACAAACCTATTGACGAAGCTCAGAAGGCTACTGCAATGATCTTCATTCGAAGACACATCTATGATGCACTGGAGACTGAGTATCTCACTGAGGAGGACCCACGCACCCTCTGGCTTGCTTTGGCCGATCGTTTCGATCACCAAAAAGACATATACTTGCCTGAAGCAAGACACGACTGGCAGCATCTTCGCTCCAGGACTTTAAGTCCGTGAATGAATACAACTCTGAAGTTTGTAGAATCCGTTCTTTGTTGAAATTTTGCAAAATGGAACTAACCGAATCAGATCTCCTGGAGAAGATCTATTCGACCTTCCATGCCACCAATATTATCCTGCAGCAACAACATAGAGCACAACAATTCACTAAGTTTTCAGATTTGATCTTTATTTTACTTCACGCTGAAAAGCAGAACCAGCGTCTGATGAAGAATCATCAAGCTAGACCCACTAGCTCAAACGTCACGCCTAAAGCGCATGCGACCTATTCTAGCAGCCATAAATGACAAAAAAACCGTCGTGGCCGTGGCAATAGGCGGCAAGCCCAGCCATGGGCCCAAGGTCAACAGAGTGCCGCACCTAAGGGAAGAATTACGACCCAGCAACTTCCACCACTCGCCCCTAATGTCCTAAACTTCAAGAACAAGGGCAAAGTTCCCGTTAAGGCTGCTTCTCCTGAACTGGACATGTGATATCGATGTGGACCAAGGGATCATTGGTCACGCGTATGCCGAGCTTCCCCTGAGGCTATTGCCAAGTATCATTCCTGTCGTGAGTCTAACTTTGCACATATGGATCATCCGGAAGATGCAACTACATCAATGAAGATATCAGATTTTCAGGAGGCGTCAGCGCCTATGGGTGAATAAATTAGACATGTTTTTTTTAGGGTGTTTACCCCTAGTGGCCGAACCCATTAGGAGTGGCCGGCCCTACCCCCTATTTTGCTAGGTTTATGGTTTAATTTTGAACAATTTTTCTATGTATTTGGAATAATTTGTTTGGTTTTGGTTTGTTTGAATTATGGATTATTATTTGAATGGATATTATTTTCTCGAATTGCTTAATTGAATGAATGGACTTATATCTATGCATGTGACCAATTCAATAAATTTATTTCTAGGTATGTCTAGTAGGGAAGTTAGTTGTCTGGCAGATAGTGTAACCACGCACACCATCTTGCTTAAATGACATTATTTTACTAACTTAATACCCAAGAAAGCTCATTTGACAACTCTCTCAGGCCCATCCAACCTGATTGAAGGATGCGGAAAGGCACGTATCATGTTGTATAATGGTACAATCTTGACCATTAAGGAGGCACTATATTCTCCACGTTCCAGAAGAACGTTGCTAAGTTTTAGAGATATTCGAGATAATAAATATCATCTTGAAACCACTGAAGATCATGGTTCTGAATTTCTTTGTATCACTTCATACGAATATGGCCAGAAGTATATTCACTAGAAGTTGGAACGACTGCCGAGTGGGTTGTACATTACAACCATTCGCGCATAAAAGCCCACAGTGTGGCCGGCCCTATACCTGAGTTCTAGGACACTTTGTTGCTTTGGCATGACCGTTTGGGACATCCTAGACGTGACATGATGCGCCGTATCCTCAAATCTTTTCATAGGCATAAGTGACATCCCTATGTTGAAGTTACGCCATGCAAAGCGTGTTCTTTAAGGAAGTGGAATACTCAACCTTCCCATACAAAGATTATTCATGACCCTCCTAAATTTCTTCAGAGGATTCAGGGGGACATTTGTAGACCAGTCCAACCAACCTGCGGACCATTTAAATATTTTATGGTGTTGGCTAATGCATGGACAAGATGGTCACATGTTTGCTTGTTGTCCACATGCAACGCCGCGTTTGCTAAACTCCTAACTCAAATTATTAAGCTAAGGACTCACCACCCAAATTATCCAATTAAGTCAATTCGACTGGATAACGCTGGAGAGTTTACGTCACAGACTTTTGACGATTATTGCATGTCAGTAGGTACTGATGCAGAAGTTTTCATAAAGCGCCTTCAAATGATAGCTCAGACTTTGGTTATGCAAACCAAACTGTCGGTATCTGCCCGGGACTATGCAATATTGCACGCAGCTATGTTGGTCCACCTAAGGCCTATCGCTACTCAACCACATTCATAGTTACAGTTGGTCACTGGATACGAGCCTAACGTCTCGCATTTACAGGTGTTTGGGCTCGCCATTTATATGAAAATAGCGTCGCCGCTGCGTACCAAAATGGGTCCTCAGAGAAAAATAGGAATCTATGTCGGTTATGATTCGCCATCAATTGTTCTCTACTTAGAATCCTTGACAGGAGATCTTTTTACCGCAGATTTTGTGGATTGTCACCTTGATGAGACAATCTTCCTGTCATTAAGGGGAGATAAGCATGCTACCATTCCTGTAAAACACCGTGAATTGTTGTGGTATGCTCCCACTATGTTTCATTTAGATCCCCGCACTACCCAATTTGAAACTGAGGTGCATCGAATTATAGATCTTCAGAGCATTGCTCAAAGCATGCCAAATGCTTTTAATGATCTAGCTAAGGTGACAAGATCACATATACCCGCTGCAAACACACCTACAAGGATAGATGTACCCCGTGTACGTAAACAACCCACCTGGGAAGGCTAGACTGTTCCCGAAGGTGGAAAGGTCACACCTTCCACGCTGTAAGGTACATTGGTGGCTAGCCAATCATCTGCTCCAACCCTGAAGCATGGCAGACCCCTTAGTTCAAAGGTTTCATAACATCCGACCATTGCTCACTTATCCGTTCCAACGCATGAAGTTATTCTAGATTACGGTGATGCTTCAGATGAAACATGTCGACCTCTAGAGAATCGTGAGATTTTGGTCCACAACACAGTATTGGATGAGGTTTGGAATAGGAATGAGATGATCGTCAACAATGCATTCTCGTACTCAGTAGCTACTGACATTATACTTAGCGATGACATTGAACCATGTTCCGTTGATGAATGCCGACGTATAACCAAACTGGAAACAAGCAATCCAGCTCGAACTCAATTCGCTCAGGAAACATAAAGTGTTTGGACCTATTGTTCCTACACCACCATGCGTGAAGCATGTTGGCTACAAGTGGGTTTTTGTGAGGAAGCGTAATGAGAAGAATGAAATAGTGCGATACAAAGCACGCCTCGTAATGCATGGCTTCTCTAAGCGCCCAGGGATTGATTACGAGAAGACGTATTCCCCATAATGGATGTTACAACATTCCACTACCTAATTAGTTTGGTAGTTTCCGAAAAACTGAATATGCAGCTTATGGATGTGGTAACCGCGTATCTCTATGGGGATCTAGATATGGAAATCTACATGAAAGTTCCAGAAGGACTTCTATTGACTGGCTCAAATAGTTCTAGACCACGGAACACTTTCTCAATTAGGTTGAGGAGGTCACTCTATGGATTAAAACAATTCGGGCGAATGTGGTATAACCGTCTGAGTGAATATTTGACAAGACAGGGTTATGTGAACAACAAACTATGCCCATGCGTGTTCATAAAGAAGTCACATTTCGGATTTGTAATCGTTGTAGTTTATGTCGATGACATGAATCTCATTGGGACTCCCTCATAGCTTGAGGAAATTGCTGCACACTTGAAATCGGAATTTGAGATGAAGGATCTTGGGAAAACTCGATATTGTCTCGGCCTGGAGATCGAGCATTGTTTGGATAGAATCCTAGTACATCAATCGAACTACACCCAAAAGGTGTTGCATCATTTTAATGAGGATAAAGCGAAGCCTTCGAGTACACCCATGGTCGTTCAGACTCTAGATGCTAATCGAGATCCCTTCCATCCAAAGGAGGATGAAGAAGAGATTTTGGAACCCGAAGAAGAGATTTTGGAACCCGAAGTTCCTTACCTAAGTGCAATTGGGGCTTTATTGTACTTGGCTCAGTGCGCTAGACTCGACATCTCTTTCGCTGTGAATCTTTTGGCAAGATACAACAATGCGCCCACATGTAGGCACTGGAATGGTGTTAAAGACATTTTTCGATACCTCAAAGGTACTACGGATTTGGGCTTGTTCTATACCCGCAAATCTCCAAGTGTTGCCTCCCCCTATGGCCCTCGGATTGATTCTCGCCTTGTTGGTTACGCAGATGTTGAATATCTATCTAACCTACATAGAGCATGTTCTTAAACGAGCTATGTCTTTACCGTTGGAGACACCGTTATATCTTGGAGGTCTACCAAGCAAACGCTAGTTGCGACTTCGTCTAACCATGTTGAGATTCTCGCCCTGCATGAAGCATTGCGTAAGTGCTTTTGGCTGAGAGAAGTTATGGAACATATTCGAAGCACTAGTGGTCTTACATCAGTCGTTGACCTTCCTACAACGATCTTTGAAGATAATGCAGCTTGTATCGAGCAGTTAAAGAAGGGATACATCAAGGGAGACAACACCAAGCACATAGCGCCGAAGTTCTTTTACTCACACCAGTAGCAACAACATTAGAACATGAAGTCAAGCAAATCCGTTCCCAAGACAACCTGGCCAATCTCTTTACCAAGTCATTGCCTAAGTTGACATTTCAGAAGCTCGTCTAAGGAATCAGTATTTGTAAATTATCTGAGTTGAATCGCTTGTAGTTCTTTTATTTAGAAGTTATGTCTAACTCAGGGGGAGTATCTAAAAGCATACTCACATGATCTTAATGTACTCTTTTTCCTACAATTAGGAGCATTTTTCCCACTGGATTTTTGCTACCTAATGAGGTTTTAATGAGGCACCCATCCTGGGATGATCATACTCCATTGAGTTTACTACATTTGTCCAGTTTGACGTTCTTTTTTAGACATTATGCATACTTCTCACTTTTCTCCTTAGTCTAAGGGTTTTTCCCATGCCTTGGGTTTTACCATAACAAGGTTTTGTGAGTTTTACTACAAATGCATGCTTCACTTAAATTTGAGACTCGCGATCACCCGTTGTGCCGATGACTTCATCAACTATTCTACCTTATTTGCTGAAGATCTGATGGGATGGTTTGTTGAGTATTTACACACTCAAGGGGGAGTGTTGTAGTCATATTTAGAATAGGAATGTGATTGTGTAAATCCTAGGGAATCTGGGAATGTATCTTATATTCC
The DNA here is from genome assembly GCF_963583255.1 of Pyrus communis. Classification (NCBI taxonomy): domain Eukaryota; kingdom Viridiplantae; phylum Streptophyta; class Magnoliopsida; order Rosales; family Rosaceae; genus Pyrus; species Pyrus communis. Next base: position 27,203,643 of record NC_084809.1, on the reverse strand, counting down.
TATTAGGAGTAGATTACCTATTCAATATTGTAATCCTAAAGGGAAAGGTTTTTACCTATCCTACGACTATAAATAAAGGCACAATGGTTTGAATCAAACACACCTCACAATTAAATCAATCTCTCTTCTCTCTCAATATTGCCGAACCCCCCCTCTCTCTCTCTCTCTAAACCCTCGATCATTCAATCAAATAGGCCTACAACAATTACCTCATTTTTTTTCCAAATTTTTAAAATTTAATTATATATATATGCTATATATAATTATTATAGTATTTTTAGGGGTGTAAACTTATTAAATTAATATTTTGCTTATCGTGTATTGGGTTACCAACGTGTATATTCGTACTAATCCGTTATCTTAATAGATGTTTATCAGGTTAATAGGTAACGATCCGATTTGTTATCGTATCAACCTGATAACCTGTTAATTTTGTATCGTATTGTGTCGAGTTAACAAGTCGTGTCAGACATTGTCAGGTCTAGGAAGAACTTACATTGAACACCGGGGTATTATGGTGATTCAATTTAAAGTGTTTCAGTGACGGTACCGTGTGTGATCATAGAAGAGTCAATGGGGTCAATGGCCCCATATGAATCAGTGAATCACTAAATCACTGACAGCTGACATTTAATTTATAAGGCTGGAGATAAAGGTCTAATTCTCCTTTAAGTTTGTGCAAAGTGGTTCTCCACTAGTTGAGTTAGACAGCACTAGTGGACATAACAGTCAACTTCCTTCTTCCACGCCTTATTAGAGAAAAGCTTTAATTAGTGGATCAAATACTCAAATTAGCAGATAAACCTCCAACCTAACTTTAGTTTCTATCGAGGAACCAGTGCATAAATTTCCACTCTAAATTTAGACATATACTAGCAAGAATGTCAACGCTTTCCTACGAATTTTCAAACCATGAATAATATTTATAGAAAAGAAAAAATAGAAGCTTCACATCACAATAATTAACCACAATTCTCTGTTTTTCTAAGTGCAAATAGAAAAACAAAATCAAAGTATTCAACCCAAAATCTTCACATTAGCTCAAGAACTATATTGTTTCCAGAGCTTTCCAATTTTCCAGCACTGAACGACAAACATAAAAGCACTAAAATATATAATTGAAAAAGAAAAAAAAAACAATTCCAAGAAACTAAATGCAAAGTTCGGCAGATATGCACATTAACACAAACCCATTACTTGAAATTAAGAGCATTGCGGCTCACCCTGAAAGCACCCATTTTCCGATAAGGGAGAGAAAGGCCGCTGCTCTGGCTACTGAGTGCTTCTGGCTCCAAAGCAGTTTGTCTTCTAGAACTTTATAAGAGCAAGTCACCCTTTCAAAGCCACCGTAAATCGCCAGTTTACATCATTTTGCTTGCCTAAAAAATACAAACAAAAAAAGAAAAAAAAAATAGAAAGTATAAGATTCAAACATGTTTACACTAACAAAGGCTTTACAATGCATGTAAAAATTAAACGTTCTCAAGCACCCACGTCTCCGATTCGAGGCTAAAACCCAATTCCACAAAAGAAATCAACAATTTTGAACAAAACAGAAAAGCCAACAGATCCAAAAGCCCAGAATACATTTATACATATCCTTAGCTTCCATGGAAATCAACAATTCAATATGAGTATACAAAAGATTTTCTTACACCTAATTTCGCAACTTAGAGAGCAGTAGTTATACTAAAACAACAATTAATTGAAACCATTGAAGGGGAAAAAAGCAAAAGTGGATATAAACTTAGAATTCAACAAAGATTGTGTTCCCAATCTAAATACATTATAAACTCCAGCACAGAATAAAACCCAGGTCTCCTTTAAGCACTAAAGCTCAGTTCATGTGGATTTTGGGAAAAAAAAAAGGTCCAAAACTTAACAATCCAAATTAGGGGAAACAATTAAACTGTAAAATTAACAACTAAACAAATTAACGAACTGAAAACCCACAAAAAAAAAACCCAAAAAAAAAAAAAAGCAACTGACCTTAAAACAAAGAACAAATAGACAGAACAGAGAGTGAATCCCCAAAATAAGAGAAAATGAAACAAATAAGGGAATAAAGAGAGAGATGAATCCCCCAAAACCTGACCTAACGTACCAAAACATTTGAAAATGTAATCTAACATTAAAGAATCCACTTATGTATTGTATTAAACCTCAAAGACACCTCCACCTTCTAACTGAAAAGCTTAGTCAACATACCACCTCCTAATATAAACACTTGCTTATAAATATGACTCATAAATAGTTTTGATCTTAAACAAAAGAATGGATGTATCCCTTCCCCTTTTTTTTTTGGTCTGAACGTATCCTTTCCTTTTAAAGGTTGCACTGCCCTAGAAGTAAACTCATTATGATGAAAGTAAATGATTTCACATAAAACAATTGTAGCCTTAACAGTTCAGCACAAACATAAAATTATCATGATTCATACTGATGCGAGATTTATACGCACACAAATTAAACCCTCTTTTTGACAATTGTAGTAATGATGTAAGTAGGGATCGTTCTGGACCGGAGATTAGGAGGGATTGTTAATCACTTGGATTTGACTCAAAAACGTAAAAACACAATATAAAACACTCTACTAGACTCAAAGAATGCAAAACTAAACAAACGTAAAAGACTTAAAACAAATCAAATGACTAAGACTTAAAAAAATATGGGGGAAATGTGTTTGGACGATATTAAATTAAATGGACAGAATATAATTAAAGGCAAAATGTAAATATGAATGTGATGAAAATATGGATGATGGAATAGCCAAGGGGTTCTTCTCCACACATGTTACACTTGCATACAAGATTGATGTTCAGTTGGTCTTTCGATAAGTTATGAAACTCAACACCCCGGGTTAATTAGGTCCGCTTAAATTAACCGTCAAGTTCTCCTTAAGTTAATGAATTGGATGGGTTAGCGCAACGCAATTCACCACATTCTCCAAAAGTCCTTTACGTGAAAAGCACAATAAAGATACAATCAAAGATCATTAAGCATTATGAAAACTATAAGTGTTGACGAGGCATTCGTTACTATGATGAGCATGAAACTCGTGCCAAGAATTCATTTAACGCGATTGTTTATAAGCAACCTCCACTACTTGTGAATATAAGTTCATAACGATTAGGTGAAACTCACTTATATTCTAGCGTCATATTCATGCATGAAAATTAAGCGCGCATTCTCAATAAACATACATAAATAAGTTATCAATCAAACGGTTAAACAAATTGAATCAACAACTTATGAAATTCCAACGAAAGTTAATCAATTCATATTGCAAACATAAACATAGTTTCGAATCACCCCCCTAGCTAAAGGGGGGTTTAGTTCCTCATAACTTTGAAATCAAAGAAACACCTAAACATTCCAACAACTCAAACTTGAATTGTATGAACGTTTAGGCACTCTTCTCTTCCATTCCTCATACGTACAAAACAAAGAGAATTGAATTTAAACATTGAAATCAAAGAAACACCTAAACATTCTAACAACTCAAACTTGAATTGTATGAACGTTTATGCACTCTTCTCTTCCTCGTTGTTGTAGCACAAGGTCTAAGGAGATGTTTAGGGCTTTAGGTGTATGTGGAATGGAGTGGGGAATGGTTGGAGTGGCTGCAATGAAGGAGAAAAACTGCACAAAATGGAAGGTGATGCACGGCACAAGATGTGTGTTTGTGTTGTGTGTTGTGTTGTGAATGGAATGAATGAATTGTGGCTGCAATGCATGCTTATTTATAGGTAAATGAGAGGGAACATGACAGCTAGGAATAGGTGGAAATGTGGCTGCAAGTTTGGTGAATGATTATGAGTGAATGCATGTGAATGTGGCTAGGTTGGAAAGCTGGAATTGCATGTGGAGTGTGCTGAAATGGAGATGTTTTGCACGGCAAAGGGTGGAATATGTGGCTGCATGTTTGGGTTTGTTTAAAGGGTGCATGTGGGTGAATGTTAGGTTGAAATAATGATGGAAAAACAGCTAGGAAAAGAGGGAATGCATGTGGAAGTGTGGCTGCAAAGAGAAGGAGAAAAGCTGGAATGTGTTGATGTGCAATGCACGGCAAAGGGGGGAGAAATGATGGCAGGTTGTGTATGTGATTGATTTAGGGTGAATGTGCATGTGTTTTAGGTTGTGAAAGCATGTGGATTAGGTGGAAAGAGGTGGGTGTGCATGTGAGTTGAAATGCATGTGTTTAAATGGTTGAAATGTGTAGATGATTATGAGTATGATAAGTGATAAGTGAATGATATGTTAAGTGATAAGTGAATGATATGATAAGTGATAAATGAATGATTATGATAAGTGATAAATGAATGAAATGATAAGTGATAAATGAATGATATGTGGTGATGATAAGTGATGATAGGTGGTTATGATAGTTTGGTCTTTAATTTCGTTCATTCCTTTTGCTCCAAACATAAGCTATCCAATCCAAGTCCGATTTTGCTCCAAAATGCTCCAAAATGCATCTTTTTGCTTCCTTAGCCATATGAACCTAAAAACACACGAAAGAAGCATAAAGGACTAAAATAACTAAAGAAACATAACGTAAATGTACGAAAACAAGCCATTTAAGTCGCATGAATATGCTCCTATCACATACCTCTGCGCCGATATGGAATTTTATAAACTGGACAAAAGGAACCTGATTTCATCGACTTCACAGTGCAAGTGCTGTAAAAAATAAGCAAATACTGGCAATATGATCAAACACATTCCAAGTATTAATACATCCAACTGCAAAACAGGTGGCAATATGATCAACCACATTCCAAGTATTAAAACAGGTGGCAATATGATCAACCACATTCCAAGTATTAATACATCTAACAATGAAGTTAGAGATTACTTGCAGAAGAGATGATTGCAATTGAGTGAATCCGCAGAACTCAGTAAACTCAAACTGCAAAACAAATGGGGAAAAATCAAACCCAATAACAGAGTGAAAAGAAATTTAAATCTTTAAACGAATTCTAGACAAAATCATGTAAAGGAATTAATTGTGGATTATAAATTAAGAAATTAAAAAAATAACCATTTAAATTTGTTTACTTGCCAGCTTCCCATCTGGTTGTAGAGGCTACAAATAATGTTGTCTTCCTCTTCAGTGAAGCTTCCATGTTTGATGTCTAGCCTCAGATAGTTTAGCCACTGCAGATGGCAGCTCTTCCCACACCTGCTCAGACCTACAAAGTGTAGAAAAATTAATAAAGTTGAGAACTTTTGCCGAGATTGGCAAAGAAAATAAAACCCTTTTCTCATTTCTCCTAGAACAGCATGGAGTGCATCCCATGATTTCTTACTGTGTGCCCTCACTCACTCCCTAAGGAGCAACCAGACATAGACACAGATAGCAACTAAATTGCAATTTCAAAACAAAGGTAACTTCTGTTCTTCAAACTAAGAACCACATATGCATACCAAAATGATGACGCTGCGATGGGAGTCCAAACTAAATAGGCAAAAAATAGAGAGAATAAGAGTAAGAATTCGAACAGAGTTCATGTGTTTATATTGTATAAATGACTATTATCTTGTTTTGCTTCTTGCAGGCTTATGGGATTCAGGAAAAATGTGTTATTTAGTTCCTCCCGTAGAACTAAAAAGGCGTTTTCTAGAGACCTAGAATATATGGAATCTCTACCCAGCAATAAAAATAGAGAACATCACATCAATTCGAAACATTAAACTATAAGAACTAAAAATAATAATAACAATACCTTGAACTAAACCCTCAGGTGAGAACCTCCTGCTTTGCAACCTCAAACAAATGAAAGAAATTAAAATCCATGAACCCACAATCTAATAAAAACAATTTTCCAGGAAAAACAAAACCAAGATTTGTATACAAAAAACCATCAGATCTATAACCTGGAAAAATAAATAGAAAGCCACACAAAAAAACTCAAAAAAAAAAAAAAAAAAAAAGCAACCGACCTTAAAATATAGAACAAACAAACAGAAAGAGAGATGAATGTCAAAAATGAGAGAAAACAAAACAAATAAGGGAAAGTAATATCTCTGAAGAATCCCCCAAAACCTGACAAAAAGGCAGAAATGATGACGATCTAAGCTGACAGTAAAAAAAACAAATTAAAAAAATGAACTTATCTTTGGAAATCTAGGCATGCAACTGCAAATCCGGATGACCCACATGGTTTTCTCTGACCATCCCCACTCTACCACTTCTGAAATCCATCGCCTATACCCCTCCCCCTCGCTCTCTCTCTCTTCTCTCTCTCTCTCTCTCTCTCTCTCTCTCTCTCTCTCTCTCTCAGAGCATCCATCCCCCCGAAAACCCTCATTGAAGGACAACAAATGAAAACCTACACGGCAACCCCCGAATTCGCTCAAAACTGAGAGGTCAAAATTGCCCTTCCAACCCAACCCAAATTTGATGGGTTTCTTGTAAATAAGGTGAAATCAAGGGATAATTCGCCCTAAACCCTCCGGACAAAATTACCCTTCTCAGTTCTAATAAATACCCTTCAAACCAAGCCCAAATCTCATGGTTTTATTGTAAATGAGATGAAATCAAAGGGCAAACAATTGACTATAGCCATGAACAGTGCCAAATCCCCTCCAACTTTAGAATAGATAATTGGTAAAAATTATAAAGGCTTAACTGCAGTAATGGTCTTTGAATTATATTTCGCGTTTCATTTTTGTTAGGATGAATTGTCGACTTGATTTCTAAATTAACATTTGAGTAAAAATTAGATCTCTAAATTATTTTTTAAGATTGAATAAGATAAATTGATGAAAAATTGATCAAATGTATCACATGAAAGTTGCGTTACTTAAATTAACAAAAAATTAAACAAAATGGCTTTGCATCTAGTATTAGAAATGTAATTGACATGTTTTAATGTGACATCCCACATCGCTCAGGGGAGTGATCCTTATATGTATATTCCCATCCCCACCTAGCACGAGGCTTTTTGGGAGCTCACTGGCTTCGGGCTCCGTAGGAACTCCGAAGTTAAGCGAGAAGGGGGTTAGAGCAATCCCATGATGGGTGACCCACTGGGAAGTTGCTCGTGAGTTCCCAAAAACAAAACCGTGAGGGAATGGTAAGCCCAAAGCGGACAATATCGTGCTACGGTGGTGGAGCGGACCCGGGAAGTGATCCGCCCTGGGCTGGGATGTGACAATTTGGTATCAGAGCCTAACCCTGACCGCGTGTGTGCCGACGAGGACGTCGAGCTCTTAAGGGGGGTGGATTGTGACATCCCACATCGCCCAAGAGAGTGATCCTTTTATGTATATTCCCATCCCTACCTAGCACGAGGCCTTTTGGGAGCTCACTGGCTTTGGGTTCCGTAGGAACTCCGAAGTTAAGCGAGAAGGGGGCTAGAGCAATCCCATGATGGGTGACCCACTGGGAAGTTGCTCGTGAGTTCCCAAAAACAAAACCGTGAGGGAATGGTAAGCCCAAAGCGGACAATATCGTGCTACGGTGGTGGAGCGGGCCCGGGAAGTGATCCGCCCCGGGCCGAGATGTGACATTTAATAAGTTTAAGGACTGACTTTCATGAAAAAATAATTTAAAAACTTAATTTTCACTCTGATAATAATTAGTTGCAAAATCGGGATATTACTCTTTTTGTTATAATGAAATTCTAAAAATAATCTTTGCAGTCACTTAGTACTACGATCTAGTAGTATTCTTCTTCACTCGTAAGTAAGAGATCTTATGTGCATCCAAATTCTTTGATGGAGACAAATATGCTACTTGGAGTCATGCTATGACTATTAGTCATAGGTCCAAGAACAAGATGGGCACCACTATAATCGTCCGCGACCGCTTATCGGATTTAAGCTTGCAAGCTTCCGCCTCAAGGGAGAAGCCTTGGTAGAGTGGTTTCTGTTGGCTGAATTCAAGCCTTGGTTATATTATGTGTGTGTATGACTGCTTGGACCTTGTTCGGTTTTGGCGTTATTGTGGTGGCTAGATCAAGAGCAATGTTCTTTCATAAACAAAATACACATTGGAGATCCTAGAGGATGCACGGTGTCTTGGTGCTAAACCAACGTCATTTCCCATAGAACAAAACTTGTCCCGTGTAAAAAATGATGAGAGTTGCACTGATGACCCATCATCACATCGGAGACTTGTTGGAGATGTATTTAAAATGTGTCCTGCAAATTCAATTGCAAGAAAGAACAAAACATGAATTTCAAAGTTATAATCTCTTTAGCAAACTGAGATGAAGACAAGAATTTAAAATTACATGATTTGAAAAAGCTAGAACCCAAAGGTTATAAAGTTTGGTGAGAGATCTTATTTTTGTATGTCACCTTCAAGACGTGTAATGTAGATTCCTCTTAAAAGTCACAACATTTCAAAATTTCTTAAATTGTCCTTCAAGAATATATTAGATTCCATATAAATCTACTTAAACCAGTGGGGTCAATGGCCCCATATGAATTGAATTGCTAACAACCCGACGTTAATTTACAAGGCCGGAGATAAAGGTGTGGTTCTCCATTAATTGACTTAGACAGCAGATAAAGGTGCGGTTCTCCATTAATTGACTTAGACAGCAGATAAAGGTGCGGTTCTCCATTAATTGAGTTAGACAGCACAAGTGCACTTAACAGTCAAGTTTCTTGTTCCACGCCATATTAGAGAAATAAGTACATTTTTGCTCGCCATCTTTAAGTTGTGGTATTGCTCACTATTTTATTTATCAATTGTGAATAAATTTAAATTTTGAGATTTGTGTATATCTACTACACATATTTTAAAATTTAAATATATCTAACGATGATAAATAAGGTGGTAAGTATCACCATCACTTGAGGGTGATGATAAAAAATATTCTCTTAGAGGAAAACTTCAATTAGTGGATAAAATACTCAAATTAGCAGAGAAACCTCCAATCTTTAATTTCTATCGAGGAGCCAGTTCATATATTTCCAATCTAAATTTAGACAAATATTGGTAAAAACTAGTAGCAATGTTCTTGGAATTATACTCGAGTTTTATTTTCATTAGGCTGAATTGTCGACTCAGTTCCTGAATTATCATTTGAGTGAAAATTGGAACCTTAAATTATTGTTTGGGTAAAATGAAATGGATTGACGAAATTTGACCAAATGTATCACACGCAAGTTACTTAACTTAAATTGACGAAAAACTGAATAGAATAGCTTCACATATAATGTTGGGAGCTTTCATAAAAAGGGCTTGAGCTAAGTTTACTTTAACAAAAAATCATGCTATAACTTTATTTAATAAAAAAAATTAAATATTAATGAAAAACCCTTAAATTTTAATAAAAATGACAAAAGAACTTAAATTTTAATGAAAAAGACATAATTTTAATACAAAAAATTTTGGGAAGTGTTATTAGCCCTCCTAAAATCTAATTCTACACTCCTCACAAGTGTATTTTTCTTTCTAATTATAGAAAGTTTGGAGTGCAAAATGAGATTTTTAGAGTGTCAATAATAATAAAAAGAACTGACATGTGGGACCCTTGCGTTCATCATAGACACTGTTTATGAAACTGAACATTGTTTATTAAATTGAACGGTATACACTATTTATTGGTTCAGTTTCATAAATAGTGCCTAGTTCTTGGTCATGTTTCATAAATAGTGCCTAGTTATTGGGTCTAGTTTCATAAATAGTGTACAGTAGTTGGTACACTTTCATAAATAGTTTCTCTTTCTTGGTCCGGTTTCATAAATAATGTTTAGGCATTGGTCCACTTTTATAAATAGTGTCTGATTCTTGGCCATATTTCAATAATGTCTAGTTTTTTTGTCTAGTTTCATAAATAGTATATAGTCCACTTTCATAAATACGTTCCACCTATTGGTTTAGTTGTAGAAATAGTACCTAATTCTTGGTTTCATTTCATAAATAGTGTCTACTTATTGGTTCAGCTTCATAAATAGTGTCTACTTATTGGTCAAGTTTTATATCTTAGTTCAGTTTCTTAAGGTTTGAAACTTATACCCTACCTATTGCGCCCAAAAATGAACCCAGAAGTGATCCTTTAGATTAAAACCTTGAGAAGAATATGTCCTCAGCAATTACCAAAGTAAAATTCCCTCACATTTTTACATATCAACAATAATAACATGTAGTTCTCCATTCAATTTCTTTAGCTTGGGTGTCATCTTGGAGAAATTTTTTCTTGTGCCCATAATACAAGTGGTATATCACGTGTTATTATGTAAGTGGTGGAAAATTTTATTTTTATATTATTAATTTTTTAACAACAGAATCTCACCACTTGTACAGAGACACGTGGTGTACCATCTCGTTTTCCGAACACATTAAAAAAATCTATTGTCATCTTTACTACTATTGGGAAACAACACCATAAAGATAAAACTAGGAAATATAATTCAATTTGAAATCTTTCTCCTATTCTAAGCCAAAAAAGAAAAAGAAAAAAGAAAAAAGAAATCTCGTAATGATAGCTGACAACAGGAGAAAAAAAGAGTGGGAAGGAGGTAGGGGGTGTGGGGGGTACGAGCGCCCAGCACACGTGGTGTTTTTTATGTCTTATTTATTTTTTATTCTTTTGTTATTATCATTAAATAAAGTTAGTAGATGATTTTTTATTAAAATACAAAGATTTGAAACCTTTTTATTAGTTTTCCTTATAATATTAGGATGTAATTAGCAGATTTTAATTAATTTAATGACTAATTTTTCTAAAAGCATAGTTTAAGGACATAATTTTTACTTTGATAATAATTCAGTTACTAAATCAGCACATTCCTCTATTCGTATGAAATTCCAAAAATAGTCCCTGACTTTTACATAATTGGACGCGCATTGCGCTACTAGTATTTTCCTTCAATTATTGAGAGCATTGCTTTCTAATTTGCTTGACTTAAAGAAATGGACTATTTAGAGCATTGCTTGACTTGACATTTCCATGCCAAGCTTTTAGCTAGTGCAAAGAAAGATAACAGCTCCTTCTGCCTGCATGTGTTCATCTGATGTTTTCAACTGTTATTCCAAGAACATGAAAGGTTACTTACGCCTTCAGATTTCCTGTATTCCTTCTCTATAATTCTTTTCACACTTTCGTTTTTATGTTTTCTCTGATTTTAATGGCAGCTTGTTAGAAGAAAATAAAGAGTTACGCATCCTCTTCTGTTCTTACTTGTATAATTGCAGCTTGTTCTTACTTGTTTAAGCTTAAGAAGAAAATAAGGTATGTCCTTCCGTTTCCTTCTTTGACTTCATTCTGTGTTTTACTTTTTATTTTTTTGGTCAATTATTCTGTGTTTTACTTCTCAAACTGTTAATTCAAGGGTTGGCGCGTCTTTAGATTATCCGTACAATATTCATGGGGAAGTGTTCTATTGGTCACTTGGTAATTTTTATTAGAAATATTCCTTTGCTCTCCTCCTCATGCTGCTACGAAGTCTGATTGAAAATTTCTGGAAATATTCCTCATCATTTTTTAGGAGATATTGTGGGTCTGTGCGAATGAAGATTTGGTTGGCTCATTCATATAATATTCCTCTGTGGAACAAGGAAAACCCTACTCCTGTATGAAAAAGGCAATCCGTTTCTTAGCAATTTGGCTTTTTTTTTTCTTTTCTTCGGGTTACTCTACCCTTTTCGAATCTCTTTTCTTCTACTTTTTTTTTTTTAAATTTTTTTTGGTAATTGCTGTATAGCTGAAAGAAGAGTACGATAATTGCCGCTCCAGATGTACACCACTCATCCGTTATGAAATTACATAATCAAACTCTAATATTGTTAGACTATTAATTACTATGTGGTACTGTGAAAGGAGAAATAGCACTTCAAAGGGAGGAAGAGAAATAGATTTTACGTTGAACTGTTTGTCTAGAATAATGAATTCTGCTTTTATACAAATTTATCCTACCCTTTTCACATGACGCTGCATATAATTTAATATTATTTCTCTTAAAATCAATCAAAAGTTCATCTGTACTCCAAAAACTATTAGGCAAATTGCGATGGACTTGTAAATCGTCATACATTGATGATCTCGAAATAATTTAACATTCCTTTCGCTTTTGACATGCAGTTGTCTCCAAAAGAAAGCTTATTGGAAAGCATAAACAAAACGAAATGAGTTGCAAACTTCTTGATCAGGAGCTCCGGTATGCACTTTATTTCCTTGTATAATTTCATTTGAAAATTATTATTTGCACTTCAAAATTAAATTGTTCAAAAATTTAATTTCATTTGGAAAATGTTATTTACATTAAAAAATTGTTATTTGCACTTCAAACTCTTGCTGCAACCACCATGTCCACCAACACTGCCGCTATCTTATACATTGCAAAAACATTACTACCAAACACAAAATCATTAATTTTCATTATATATGTCTCTAAACTGCATATTAATATAACTTTATTTGTCAACAAAAAAATAATAAAATTACTACTATACCCCTTTATTCATAATTGAGAGAAAATATTAGATTATAAAAAAAATATAGGCATTAAAGTAATTCACACAAACAAGTTTTTTTTTTTTTTTTTTGGGTTTTTTAACTTTAATCCTTGAAGAAGATTGAAATTTAATAAAAACTTGATGTTAGATTACATATTGATTATAGTCCCTAGATGTGTCCTTAATTCAAATTAATTAATGAGTATTTTATTCAATGTCTCCCATTAAATATTTAAATTTATTAATATACACATTTTAATTAATATTTTTATCAAAAAAAGTTTATTAATTTCTCAAAACTTGAAAGACTTAATTAATGTACCTAAATGTGAGTATCAAAATGTATGTACCGAAATATATTAAATTGAATTAATGTACCTAAATATTAGTACTGAAATGTATGCACTGAAATATATAATATTGAATTAATGTAACCAAATGTGCGTACCGAAATATATGCATTGAAATGTATATACCTAAATGTATTATATTTAATTAATGTACCGAAATGTATTATATTGAATTAATGTATCTAAATAGAAGTCGTATTTATATTATTAATAGAGACATCAACAATTACATTGAGTTTGAATAATCCCTCAACCAAATAACCCTTGCCTACAAACATTCCTCCCTTGCTAAGCACGAATTTGTCAGATTCGAACACTAACTTGAACCCGTTATTGCTTAACAAAAGCAATGAAACTAAGTTTTTCCTAAACAAGGAGAACATTCAGCAAGGTAAGTTCCTTCCCAGAAGTGAACTTTAGTAAACTCTTCCTTTTCCAACAACTTCTGCAATGGAGGCATTCCCCATATAAAGCTTTTCACCATTTGAATTTGGTGCATATGTAGAGAACAAGTTTTTGTCCCCACAAATATGCCTTGTTGCTCTAGTGTCAATCCACCAATCACTTGTATCAGACACCATGTTGGTTTCTGAAACAACACCAACCAACATATCTCCTTCAGTCACATTGGCTTCATTGGTCCTGCCATTGTTGGTGTTTGAATTGGTAGATTTCATATCCTTTTGGTAGCGACAATCTTGTGCCCTATGCCTCGGTTTTCTGCACACCTAGCATTCTCCTTTGATTTTTTTTTTTTTTTTAAGTCCTTTGCTTTTGGTGCATGGATAGAAGAGTAGTTTTTCTTTTTAGAATTCTTCTCCTTGTTTTTCTGGAAATTCTTTGGCCTTGGATTGCTTGTCTCAATGAAGATGGCCTTGGCTTCCATGGAAGATGCATCAACTTTGTCTCCTTTCCTGTGATCCTCTTCGACCTTTAGCCTGAGAATTAAATTTTCCAAAGACATCTCCCTGCGCTTATGCTTCAGATAGATTTTAAAGTCATTCCAAGATGAAGGTAGTTTTTCAATGAATGCCCCAACTTGGAACTGTTCATTAATAGAGCATCATTTAGCATGTAAACCATGGATTAAGCGTTAGAGTTCTTCAACTTGGCCCTTGATAGGGGAATCCACCATGTTGAATTTCAGACATTTACCAATGATAAACTTCTTTGATTTAACATCTTCAGTGATATATTTCTTGGTCAGTGAATCCCAAAGGTCATTGGTAGTCTTGCATGATGAATATACATCATACAGACAATCGTCCATCCCATCCAAAATGTAGTTTCTGCAAAGAAATTTAGAGTGAGTCCAAGCATCTATTGCAGACAACATGTCCTTATCTATTGCCAGTTCAGTCACCACAAGAGCCTCATTCTTCACAATATGGGCTAGGTTCAAAGTGGTCAAGAAGAATAGCAACTTGTGCTGCCATCTTTTGAAGTCCACACCTTTGAATTTCTCTGGTTTCTCAAGGAAATGATTCTTAACACCTGTTGCATTCATTGATGTTTGATCCATCTCAATTTTATCTTTAGATTGTCTGGAGCAAATAATCAGAATACAACTTTATTGATAACAAATTATAATAAACAACTAAAATAACTATAATTCAATATTGTATTACAACCAATTTGTAATTGAAATATTGTAAACTCAAAGAAACAAGAAAGTAGGAAAATAGACTTGATCGATAGATAAAGGCCAAAAGATTTTGCAGAGTCTTAAAGATAGAATTGCGCCTCTACTCCTTGCTTGTAGTTCAATAGGCAATCGTCCCTTAGGATCCAACTATCTGTAATTCAAAGTTTCAGCACTGGAGGTTTGAATTTTGGTGAACTTTTGAATGCTTTCTTTTCCAAATTATATGCAGTAGATGTATATTATTATTATCTTTTGATGTTTGACCTTTTTGGTATTATATAGGATACTAAGTATCCTTTCCCAGTAGGCATTAGGAAGTTAAGAAACTGCTCGCATAAGTCAAATTCAAATTGAAGAGATAAGTATGAAATTTTGAATTTGGCTTATCCAAACACTTGTTTGGTCTTTTACCAACAGATCCATATAATATATTATTCACACCAAATTACTATTAATATGAAGAATATAATATCAAGTATCTTGATAATATATACACTAACGATATGTGACAATTTGCTTACAAACTCCAATATTTGCAACCGATAGCTTTCTTATCATTAGACAATTTAGCTAATTCCTAAGTCTTGTTCTTAAAGAGAGAATTCATCTCGTCACCCATGACATTGCACCACTTATCTTTTTCTTCACTCTCAATGGCTTCCTCAAATTGGATGGAATCTTATCAGTGATAATAGGAAGAGAAAAAGCAACATAATCACTATACCGAGTTGACTTGGTAATATTTCTCATTCCTTTGTTCTTGGCAATAAACTGTTCAGGTGAAACTTGCTCTTCATCTTGAAAAGAGTCTTCAACTTCAATATCTTCAACATCCTCTTGGTCTCCTACTTCTTCCCTTATAGTGGCTTCAACATCAACGGAAATAGGATGTGATGTACTAGAGGCAACTTTCTCAAGCTCCACCTGT
Organism: Pyrus communis; assembly: GCF_963583255.1. Taxonomy (NCBI): domain Eukaryota; kingdom Viridiplantae; phylum Streptophyta; class Magnoliopsida; order Rosales; family Rosaceae; genus Pyrus; species Pyrus communis. The sequence continues at coordinate 27,188,302 of NC_084809.1, read as the reverse complement.
CGAACATTTTTCACATTCTTCTCAGTCTCTAAACATACTTTCTTCATCAAAAGTCACATCTCTACTAATTACAAGTTTCTTCACCTCTGGGCACCATAGCCTATAACCTTTGGCACCACAACTAAAACCAAGAAATACGAATATAATCATAATAAGAAGAAGGTTTCCTAGTCCATACCTGCATTGGTGTTTTACCCTAAACAACTAAGGGTAACCAGTTGGTGATTTGACATGCATAAGTAACTACATTTGCCCAAAACGACTTGCTCAAACCCGACTGAGACAACATACATCTAACCTTCTCAAGTAAGGTTCGATTTAATCTTTCTGCAACTCCATTTTGCTGTGGAGTTCTCCTGACATTGAAATGCCTCACAATCCCTTATTCTTTGCAAACTTTAAGGAAAGGGTGTATTCTTCACCATTATCCGATCTCACAATCTTAATATTCCTCCTAGTCTGGTTCTCAACCATTTTCTCTAGGTCATGACTGTAATGTTTTCCTACTAAAGAAGGATTTCCTCTTCGATGATCTATCTCTAACAAACAAAGCCTTAGAGGTACTATTATGATTTTTATCTCTATGCCTCATTTCATAATTCATCAAGGCATTCGACACATCTTCAAATTTTACCATTTCTTTGCCATGCATAATAGTGGGTAACAGAATGCTCATAAGAGTCCAGCAAAGAATTCAACAATATTAAGGCCTTATCTTCATGCTTAATATCCACATCTAAATTCATCAAATCGACAATCAACTTATGAAAACCATCAAGATGTCTAATTAGTTTTATACCTTCTTCATATTGGAAGCAGTATAGCATTTTCTTCAAGTGTAGTCAGTTTTCTGCACTATTCGTCGTATACTTGTCTTCTAGTTTATGCCACAACACATTTTCCAATGTCTCCCACATCACAAAATACTTCTAAGTTTTTGCAAGGCACAACCAAATTGTAGAGTAAGCTTGCAAATTTAATTTCTCCCAATCCATCTTCGACATAGTTTTCAACTTATCTCCTATAGTGGCAAGTATATCTTGTTGAGTCAACACATCACATTGACCTCATATTGCCACATTCTGAAGTTTTTTGTGACATCAAACTTTTCCACTTAAATCTTTGCATTTTTCATCGTAGTTCTTGCAAACTCGGAGTTGTTTCCAAAAGAATTCTCATCTTACTCGTCTAACATCTTTAGCAACTAGACAATACCTAAGAGCAACTGGTTCTTTGACACCAATTGTTGTGCTTGGATATATAGCACCAAACCAATTAGAAACCAACTCAAGCTAACCCACAAGAAATATATCAAATGAAATGCAAGAACAAAAATAGAAAAGACATCAAGAGTTAACGAGGTTCCTCAACAGTCAATGTAACTGGAGTACGTCCTCGGAGCAGTAGGAGCTCACCAATAATCCACTATCAATTAAATGAGAGTGTGTTTACAATAATCTCACAACTCAAAATCCCAATACACCCAATAGCTCTCACATACCATAGAAATAAAACTATTACAACAATAACTGCTTTGATGGATGATTGCTAACCAAAGAGGGCATCATCTCTCCTCTTCTCCAATAATGGGGTTGTCGGCACCTCTTAGGGCTTGTTTGGTACTCTACTTGAATCCAACTTTTTAAACTCAAAAACAATTTTCAAGTTTTAGATCTTAAAAACTTGTTTGGTAGGACTATTTTCAAAAAATGAACTCAAGACTAACTCAAAAATATAGTCTATTATCTAAAAACATAAAAAGTGAGTTTTTAGAGTTTTTAAACTTAAATTCACTCATTTCTTTTCTCTCCCTCCTCCCCTCACTCCAAATCTATCTCTCTCCTTTTTTTTTTTTTTTTTTTTTTTACTTTTTTCGTCTCTTCTCCCATCCGTTCTCTTCATTCTCTCGGTCCATTCTCTCACTCCTCTTCTTCTCTATGTCATCCAATCTTCTCTTTTCTTTCTCTTTCCTTCAATCATCTCTTACTTTCTTTCCTCCTCTCTCCTCTTTCTCCCTCTCCTGCAACCCCCTCTTTTCAGATCTCTTCATCTAGTTTAAGTTGTAAGATTTAAAAAATTTAAATTGTAAAGCAATCAAGTTTTTGAGTCTTAAAAAAAATTGTTTTAAAGAAATGTTCTTAAGAAATGTTTTGAGAAATGATAAAAAATTTCAAATAAGATACCAAACAGGCCCTTAATTTTCCTCTTTTTTATTGCCGACTTAAAAAGGCTGCGGTGCTGCCAATTAAACCCCAGCCAACTCACGTGGCTAGCACATGATCCAAATAAAAAAAGGCCCTTCAATGGGCTATTCGGCTTACAACTAAAGGCCCACAATAATTCGGCCACATATTCAACACTTTAAGCCTCTGAGACCGTTGAAATTTTTACGCATAACCTAGAAAAAGCTCAAATTTTCAACTGGGAAATGTTTTCATGGGCTGTAATTAGGGGGAAATGTTTTCATGGGCTATAATTGGTCTCCCTCAACTACGTCACCTTAGACACAGACCTTTACGGCGGCACCAACAAGGCCGCCTATGATTCGTCGATCCCCGTTCACAACGACGATGACAACGCCAGATTGTTCTTCAGCGGAACGAGAGGCTGAGAGGCGGCAAGAAGGATGGGGATTCGGGGCATCCCAAAGCTCACCTTCGAGTTAACCACCCCTTCAGGCATCCCTACTCGCCTTTCTCCTCTACCCTGACCCATTTGAATAAAATGAAGATTTAATTAGAGAAGACGTCACCCCTGACTTGTTTTAAATAATGGAGAAATTCAAGCGAGTAAACGAAGTTGGAGCATCCAATTTTTGGAGTGCTTTATTTCTGACACACTTGGCAGCCTCCTTGCTCTGCTCGACCTTTCAGAGCGAGGTTGTCTCTGTTCCTTACCTGACCTTTGCTCTAAAAGATAGTAGAACAATATTTGTAATGTCAACTAAATGGATGAGCGAGCATGATTATAATCAGAACAAGAATAGAACTGTCGAGAGGACTTGGACTTGGATTATGTTTCAACAACAGGAGGCGTGTCCTCATTGAACATGGATTGTTCTTCAGCAAAAGGAGTAGATGTGGAAGACACAGGTGGTTTATCATGCTCGAGCTCATGGCTGCCTTGATTTCGCAGTTGATGGCCTTAGATTTCTTTAGCTCGTCATGAGCCTTTGGAACTCGTCAAGCCTTGGCAGAGTTAACTCGGTCAGCTCACAAGAATCGGGGGTCCACTCCATCGTACCATCCAGCTCAGTATGTTAGGTACTTAAGCCTAAGGAAAGAGCCCAACCCAAAAGATTAGTCCAATAGGTGGGAGGACCCCAAGGACTTAAGAACCCCTACACCCCCATAAGTGTAGTCAATGTGGGATCCTAACATTACACCACCCTTCGGAAGCCGATGCCCATGACGGCCCTTACTCTGGTGGCTTTCACTCTTAATGGTGGCGTACCCTTTGGTCGTCCCGTGGCAGCCCTTACTCTGGTGACTTTCACTCTTAACGGCAGCGCACCCTTTGGTCGTCCCATTGAGGTAGCCCTTTTCATGTCGCCCCCTCCGCCACGTCGGGAACCTAGGCTCTGATACCAATGTTAGGTACTCAAGCCCAAGGGAAGAGCCCAACCCAAAAGACTAGTATAATAGGTGGAGGACCCCAAGGACTTAAGAACCCTTACACCTTGTATTCGATGTGGGATCATAACACGGTAACTCTGTGATACAGTGTTCAACGAGCCATGGTGGTCTTCAACGAGCAAATCGTTCTACATTTCCTGAAGTTCAGATATGGTGGGCTTAAAGTGTGCAGATACGATGTTTATTAAAATGTCTCAGTGAAATTCCATAACAGATTATATATGTTTTCACAGTTTTTAAGATTTGCAAATAGTTGCTTAAGTTCTGTACCAAGCAAGTCTTTTTAGTATAATAATTGTATATGAAAACTTGTTCATCTCGACTTCTACTTTGCAAGTGTGGTATAACCTTCTTTTTGCTTTTACTATGCAGATTTCTCCAAAAGCAAAAGAAAACCAAAAGATTTGCATAGTGCTATGTTTTTCTTCAAGCCTAGTCTTGATCATGAGTTAAGGTATGACCTATTGTTTCATTTTTAAAAATTTCATCTGCTTTGAAAAAGAAAAAAAAAAAAAAAAGGATACATTTCTTGCATCCTAAAATTTTTGTTTGGATTCGTATATATTCAACAGATAGAAAAAGCAGATGAATTGGTAAGCTGAAGGTGCCATGGCGATGGAGATAATCACTGCAATTATTCCTACAATAATTGACTACACAATTAGACCACTTGGACGCCAAGTGAGTTATGTCATTTTCTACAAAAGCAACCTTAAAGATCTAAGGAGTACATTGAAGAATTTTGATGCTGTCAAACAAAGGATGAACCATGCGGTTGAAGAAGTTGAAAGAAAAGTTAATCAAAAAGTGGAAGCTGATGTCCGGAACTGGCAGACAGAAGCAGATGAGATATCTCGAGAGGCAGAAGCATTATTGGATGATGAAGGCCGTGCAAAGACAAAGTGTCTATGGATATGTCCTAACCTGATATCCTATCATCAGCTCGGCAGAAAATCAACTAAATTGGTGAGAAAGATTGAAGAACATGAAAATAAAAAAGTGTTTGCCAGTATTTCTTACAATGTTGCCGTGGAAGACATATCTGCCATAGCCTCCGACGAGTACATGGCCTTTGAATCAAGGACTTCAATGGTGAAGGATATCATGACGGAATTGAAAAAACCTGATATCAACAAGATTGGTGTGTACGGATTAGGGGGCATTGGGAAGACAACACTTGCCAAAGAGGTTTACAGAGAAGCTATGGAAGAGAAGTTATTTGATGATGTGGTTATAATTCTAAATGTAAAAGAAAAAAAAGACAACGAAACAATTCAAAAGGAAATTACCAAAAAGTTGAGGATGGACGTTGATGAATCTGTGGATATGGGAACAAGGGCAAATCTCCTACGGGCCAGGATAAAAGATGGGAAGCCTCTTGTCATTTTAGACGATGTTTTGGAAAGAATTGACTTTGAGGCCGTGGGACTCATCGGTGTGCCGAATTGTAAGTTATTGTTGACATCTAGAGAAAGACAAGTTTTATTCCATGATATGCGTACACAAAAAGATTTTCAACTTGGATTTTTAAAAGAAAACGAAAGTTGGAGTTTGTTCGAGAAGATGGCAGGTAATGTCGTTAAAGACAACCGTATACTGAAAGAAGCAACCCAACTAGCAAAGAAATGTGGAGGTTTGCCAGTTTTGGTTGCTGCAGTTGCAAGTGCTTTAAGGGATAGTACTTTGGAGGAATGGAAAGATGCGTTGACAAGTTTCAAAAGATTTGACAAGAAAGAATTGAATGTAAAACCTTTCGTGGCTCTAAAGTGGAGTTACAAACAATTGGAGGATCAAGAGCTTAAGCAATTGTTCTTGCTTTGCGGAATTCTTGCAGCTGGGGGTAGCACCATTTACGTCTTTTATTTGTTGCACTGTGCTATGGGTTTGGGTTTGTTTGGAAGTGTTGAGACAGTGAAAGAGGCACGGATTTCATTGAATAGAATGGTTAAAAAACTAAAAAGTTCTTGCCTATTGCTGGACAGTTATGACGATGGGATTGTTAGAATGCATGAGCTTGTACGAGATGTTGCTATCCGGATCGCATCTGATGATCAAAAGGCCTTTTCAAGAGCATATGGAGATGAGGTTAAAGAATGGCCAACAGAGGATTTCCTTAAAAAATGCACAAGTATGTCCTTACAACGTTGCAAGATCCCCAGACTTCCTGAAGTACCTTGGGAATGCCCAGAATTAAAATTGTTAATCTTGTTCAATAAAAATATGGGCGACTCCGAGGAAATCCCAAGCAAATTTTTTGAAGGGATGAAAGAACTCAAAGTGTTGGATTTAACCAGATTCCGTGTTCAGTCACTACCTCCATCTCTTCAATCCCTAAAGCATCTCCACACATTGTGTTTAGATCAGTGCGAGTTGGTAGACATAACTCTTGTTGGCCAACTAACAAACTTGAAAATTCTTAGCCTCATAAAGTCCAAGATTAAAGAGTTGCCCAAAGAAATAGGGCAATTGACTAGCCTACAATTATTGGATTTGACCCGTTGCTCTGAACTTGTTGTGATCTCACCTGGTGTTATATCAAGCTTAACAAGACTAGAAGACTTAAGGGTGGGAATTAAAAGCTTTCAGCAATGGGAGGGTGAAGGTTTGGTCGATGGTAGAAGAAGTAATGCTAGCGTTTCAGAGCTGAAGCACTTATCTCATCTATCCGCGTTGGACGTACACATTCCAGATGCTAACCTTCTTCCAACCAACTTGTTCTCCGATAAATTAGAAAGATACACCATACTTGTCGGTGATTGTTGGGGGTATCCTGACTTTGATGAAACCTCCTCTAACGTGCTAAAACTCAAGCTCACCAGGAGTAATCAATTCGATCGAGGTATAAAGTTGCTGGTGAAGAGATGTGAGCAATTGTACTTGGATGGGATGGAGAGTGTGAATATTATTTCCTATGTATTTGACAGTGAAGCTGTTAAACAACTGAAGCATCTCCACGTCCAAAACAACGACGAAGTTAAATATGTCATTAACTCCGTCAATTGGAGTTATTCTCATAATGCCTTCTCCAACCTGGAATCTCTAGCTCTTGAAGATCTTGTGAGTTTGGAAAGTGTATGTTATGGGCAACTCGTAGGCGAGCCTTTCCGAAAGTTAAAATCTTTGACACTTCGGAATCTACCAAAGTTTATTGGTTTCTCTTCCAAAGGCAAGCAATTAACGATTACTACAGAAGCCGACGAAATCGTTACGAAGGATGAAGTTGGTGGACCACCGAGACTGTTCAATAATGGGGAGGTACTTTCTCTGTTATTTTTATAGCAAAATGGTTGCATGATTCTTTCTCACTATACTTTTCTTCTTCGAATTTCGACCATATAATTCTTTTATGTTTTAAATCAGAAAAATATTTAAATGGTATATTAAATCAAGTTTCTTTCGTGTTTTGATTTTCATATGTTTTCCTTAGACAAAACCATTTAATTGGTATATTTAATCAGGTTTTGATAACCCACGATATTCAATTATTTTATTTCTTACACATTTTTTAATAATTTATGTTTATTGATATTTTTCAATTCATCTAATTCGATAGTTGAAAATTAAAAAATATGCCCCTATTGATATTAAGATTTATTTTCCCATGTATGTCCATTCACCCAACCAAACCTAATAAAATAAAAAAATAAAAAATCAGAGCGTAGCCCAGCGTACTGTATACCTCTTCAAGCACAGCAGCAGCATCTCCTTGATGACGTCATAGAGATCGCCAAGGTTACGAGGACCAGATCCATGGCCGAAGGAGGTCGCGGGAACGGTGAAGTAGATTCTCGGAATCTGCGTGTCGGTGGGCTTCACGGTCATCGGCAAGGACCCCAAGGATTTGCAATAGCAGATCGTTGTGGTGACGTCGAGATCCCTCTCGATCGACAAGGCTGTAAATTCAACGAATTTTGCACCTAAAATAAATTTCAGGGGAGACACTCATATTCACAAATCTGACAGCCCAAAAGGGATTTATGGATTTAAAGTTTGAAGGAGATGCCATTGATATTGCTGCTGTTGTGTCTGGGGAAGAGAGAGAGAGAGAGAGAGAGTATGAGCGGCTTCTTTTTTCTTACTTTTGTTCTTATTTTTATTTAATTTTCTTGGGAGTTGAGAGGGTTATGTTAGGGTTAAGTTTGTTGACGGGTGTCAAGTAATGAGAAATGCTATAAAAAGACCACACCTATATTAGATGTAGAAAATTTGAACTTGATTTTAACAATTAGAACAATCCACCATTTGTCACCACAATTTCATAGTATCAATTTAAGTAAAATAATTTAAATTTGGAATTAAATTGACTCAATTTTGGCCATATAGTTTTATTACTCCAATTTGGTCTTTGCCAATTAATAAAAGTAGAAAGCAAATGGTCGTTTATCATAATGGTAGAAATGAGTTGAGCTCTTACATAATAATGCGTGTTTAAACCTTATTAGTAGCTAATTTCACACCTAATCTAACAAAATCTACTTTTTGACCAAATTTTTTTTTTTTTAATGAAATTAGAAAGACTTACAGTTGTATAGTAGCCTTGTAGCTTATTTAATATATGACCTTTACTTTATATCTACACATTTGGAACTTATACTGCTACAACAATGTAAACAGTAATTTTCTAAAATAAACATGAATTTTGTTCTATACTGTGCAGGTTTCGATGCCCAACTTAACAACCTTGACTGTGCATGGATGTGATAGTTTAAGATTCTTGTTTTCAAGTTCCATGGCTAAATGTCTCGGACAACTCAAACATCTAAAAATATCTAAATGTCAAGCACTACAAATGGTATATGACACATCATCTACCACACAATTGAATGGTTTTGAGTGCTCAAATCTAAACTTAGTTGAGATAGACTCATGTGAGAGTTTGACAAATGTCTTTCCCGCCTCAGTGGCCAAAGATCTTAAGCAGCTAAACCAGTTCAGGGTCAAGAATTGTGGTTTAATGGAGGAAATTGTTGTGAAGGAAGAAGGATCACAAACGACATACGAGGAGTTCGAGTTCCCTAGAGTAACATTTATGGAATTTGCTAATCTGCCCCAACTTCGGAGTTTCTATTCAGGACTGCATGTTTCTAATTGGCCATCACTCAATGTATTAATATTCGAGAAATGTGATGCTGTGAAGATTTTTGCTGCCGAATTTTCAACATATCGAGACAAGCTTGAGTTGGGCCACCCAAGACCAACGGAACAACCTTTCTTTTTAATTGAGAAGGTAACCATACTTGTACACAACTCTTTTGATATTCAAAATTTTATGTGATTTTTACATACTAGTTAAACATACACCATCAACTAAATACATTTATTAACTTTCTAATATTAAAATTATTATGTGGTGTCCAGTTTTTCAAAATATTTTAAAGCATGCCGTTACCTTTGATAATATTTCAGGGCAAGTCATTTCTCGACTTGGAATACTTGACGTTGGACGCGAACACGGAGATTTGGTATGAACCGTATGGTCCACTCCTGGGGGAGTGGTTGAGGAAACTCAAATCAATTGAGTTTGCTACGTCACATCCCAAGTCAGATGTTTTCTTTGAAAATTTACAGAACATTGAAGATCTTCGTGTGCTCTCTGCTCCTTGGAAAGAATTAATTGTCCACGACCACCAAGGAAGTAGTAGAGGGGAAATACATGAAGTTGAGACCCTCCCATATGTAAAGGTTTTGTGGCTCATCGATATGCCGGAGTTGATACATCTAGGAAAGGAAAACTTCCAACCAGGGGACCCTGTTTTTCCAAACTTGGAAGTTCTATGCGTGCACAAATGTGGCAGATTAGAGAATCTAGCTTCAACTTTGATATCCTTTCGGAATCTAACCGTTTTCACCGTAGGGGATTGTCACGGATTGCAATACTTAATACCTTATTCTGTGGCTAAGAATTTGCAGCAACTCAAGAAGTTGTTAGTTGAGTCTTGCGAAAGACTGGTAGAAATAGTAGCGAGCAACGGAGATGATCCAGAAAATGAAATTACTTTCAGTTGCTTGCAACATCTTGAGCTTTCTGATCTACCAAGTCTGCACGGCTTTTGCACGAGAAATTGCATTTTCAAAGTCCCACCTTTAGAAACTTTTATTGTCAAGGACTGCCACCTGATCGAGTTAACAATTTCTCCTGATGGGTTACTCCAAAGTGATCCAAGACCAGAAAGACTAGAAATAGCAAAAGAAGCTGATGATGTACTGAAGCTAAGTGATTCAAAGGAGAATGATCGTGATCAAACCGTAAGTTCTTCATTCACTAATTAAGCATCCGTTAATTTCACTCTCCAATTTTTCAGCTTTTTCTGAACCTTGAACCGTCAAAGAAGTCTGATTTATTCATCTTTTTCATAGTTGTTCAATCAGTTTCATATTGAACAGTTTGTGTTTTTTTGTAATCGTTAACAAAATGTATATTTCCACAGGAGTAGCTGATGATTGCGGATTCAAATGTAGATGCTACAATTGCAAGACTCTCTGTCAAAAAGGAATCCTCATCTTTTGACTGGGCTGTTAAGGTTTTCCGATTGTGTGCGATTGTGTGTTTTTTTTTTCCTTCTTCCTTATGTTTTTCCTTTTAAAGGAAGAAATATCAGGCTGGAGAGCAGACTGGAAGGCATTTTGATATGTTGGACCACAATACACATTCCACGGAAATCTCATTGGTGTGTTCAAATTTTTAGATGGAGAAAAACTATGCTACTTAGAGTCGAAGGAAATATGCATTGGAGATCCTAGAGGATGCACGCTATCTTGGCTTTGGCATTATTGTGGTTGCTACTACTTTCAGTATACTTCTTTCTAATTTTTTTGTTACTTGCTCTAACTATCCTCTGTTCTCCCCTCAACGGTCTGTGCCCAGCCTTGGTTCCCGGGCGATCTCATCTTGTTTGATATAAGTCTGCAAGCTGCGACCTCAATGCAGTTTGGGAAGGCACTGATGAATATTCCTTGTCATGTTTTGCTTGTATTGACTTATGTGCTTTGTCGTAAAAGTGTGATTTGTATTTGGAGCTCTGTTCGCTGCATTTTCGGGTTTGGTGTTTGGGAAGTAATGCTTGTGTGATTTCTATAAAATATTGACGCATTTGAAGTGGTGCTTGTGTGCATATGTCTAGTGAAACTGGTTTATACCTAGAGTGTGCTTCTTATTTGAGCTCCCCTACTAAAATTGAATCAATCGAATCCGCATCTTTTAACTAGTTCATTTTCTTGATCTGTGTATGTGCGTATATTCCATTCATAAAATGTAGACTTAAATTGGTTTAAATGATTTTGGACCTCTTTATCCGGGAATTGGTTTAATGAAATACTCATTTTATTTCTTCCCTATTTTCTTCACACTCTCCACTAAACTTAATGAAATACTCATTTATTTCTTCCCATGTTTTGCCTCCTTTTTTTAACTTGTGTTTTGCTTCTTGTGATACATGAAAAATATCATTTCCAATCATCTTCTTAATAGCATCTCCACTGAGCTCCTAACAAGAATTTAGAGAGGAGTAGTAGTGTGAGCCCAAGTGTTGCCACATGAATGTCGTACGTGTTAAAATAAGTACCAAACCAGAAATGCACATAAAAGATCACTCAAATACCAAATCTGAACTAGAAAAATCAATTATTTTGGTTATAATATTCAATTTGATTCGTTTCAAATAAGAATCAAACCAAAAATGCACAAAAGGTCACTGAATTATAAAAGTTGAACAATTTGAGCAGGTTGTTATCCTCAAAACAATTCAAAGGGCAATAATTCAGCATGAAAGCCGCAGATATATAAAAAAAAGAAAGACAAAAAATGTGGGGAAAAATACCCTCAGCAGCCATCGCAAAAAACAGAGAGATTTCTGGTGGAATGTCTGGACTGCAACTTATTGACATATCTCAAAATTCCTTTGAAGGGAAAATTCCATCGAAATAAGCGAACTCAGAAAGCATCATTATCTTGACGTTGGTAAGAATTCCTTAAACTCTTCAATCGCTTTTGAGCTTGGTTTTTGTAACTGTCGCGGGAGTTGTGTAGCGGATTCGCTTTGCAAGTTTCAAAGTGAACAACAACAATCTAATAGGGTATTTGCCCGAGTGCTTGAGGAATTGTTGAGCATATATTGTCTGAAGTCTGGTTTGATGGGGACCAATTTACCGGGAACATTATAAATGCAATTGGTGTTCATCCCAGTCTTGACAGAAAAGGATTGACAGAGACAACACACTTGACTCTAAAGTGGAGTTACAATCAATTGTGGAACGATGGCACAAAGTGACTCTAATTTTTTGTCTGAGCTTGTACCAGATGTTGCTGTCCGGATAGCTAGTGTATGCAGAGTTGGAAGAATGGCCAGCTATGGATTTGTTCAAAGAGTGCCCCGTGATCTCACTCCGTTACTGTAATATCCCCATGCTTCTCGAAGTACCCTGGGAATGCTCAGAACTGAAAATGTTTTATATAAGGAGTAGTGATGGCTCGCTAGAAATCCCTTGCTGTTTTTTCATCACAGTTGGATTTAACTGTGCTTCATTTTCCATAGTTATCTCCATCTCTTAAATACCTACCAATTCCTCAAACATTGTGCATAGATCAGTGCGTGTTGGGGGATATTGTTCCAGTTGGAGAGCTAAGAAACTTGAAAATTCTTAGCCTTGCACACTCCCAGGTTAAAGAGTTGCCCAATGAAATAGGGCAACTGGCTCGTCGACAGTTAGATTTGAGTGGTTGCTCTGAGCTAGTACTGATTTCTCCCCTAGTGTTTCATCAAGCTTGAAAAGGCTAGAAGACATGAGAATGGGAATAAACAGCATTGAGCAATGGGAGGGTGGATGGTCTGATCGATGGAAGAAATAATGTTCCTGATGCTGAAGCACTTGTTTCAGCCAACTGCATTAAACATACATGTTCCAGATGCTAACCTTCTTCCCAACAACTTGTTCTCGGATAAGTTGGAAAGATACGCCATCCATGTTGGTGATTGGTGATTGTTAGCTATATCTTTCCAAATTTGGAGTCACTATCTCTTTATAACCTCGTTAGTTTTGAAAATTACCATCTTTGACGTTGTGGAATCTACCCAAGTTTATTGGTTTCTCCTCCAACCGCAGCACCTCTGTTGTAACTGCAAGGACTCGAAAACAACTAACAACATATACGAAGGCCGGAGAAACCATTATGGAGAATGAAACTGGCGGGCTTACGAAACTATTCATGGAAATGGATTTCTTCCAACAAAATGGACGTCTTCTAAAACATTGATGTTTTGGATTCGATACACAGAAATATTGGGATCTTTTTTTTTTTTTCCAGACAGTTTTTCTCCATTTTTTTTCTGTTAACCAAGGAACAAAAAACATACTAGCAATGGGTTACTAGTTGTTTCATATCACACCTTTACTTTATGTCTACTTATCTTTTTTTTCTTTTTTTGTCTATACATTTGGAATATATACAATTAATTAATAACCATAAAAATTGTCATTCTTCGTAATTACACATACACGGTGCATTGTATACAGGTTCTGATGCCCAACTTCACAACCTTGATGGTTTTAGATTCTTGTTCCATGGCTAGACGTTTTGTACAACTCAAACATCTTGAGGTATCCAAATGTCAGAAAATGGAACAGATTGTAGCAAACAAAGACTATAGTGACGTAAATAAGGATAACAGGTTTTGCAAGCTAAAATATCTACGACTGCAATATCTCCTGCTAGATTCTGCTCAGGAAGTTATATTTATTGAACTTCCGTCTTTGAAGCTGTTGCATCTAGAAGATTGTCTTAAACTGAGGGCATTCATATTTGATGGTAAGAGTGAAAGTATTACAAAACACATAGAAACTGAAGAGAAGGGGCGGAAGGAGAATCTTGAGACTGGTGTACAATATTTTCTTTTCGATGAAAGGTATATTATTCATGCATTTCTCTTTCTTTATGGGAAGATTGAATAATCTAGACACCTTGGAGATATGGCAATGCCAGTCACCACTATCTCCCACCCCAACGCCACCATCACCACTACCAACACTACTCTAGGGACAAACACAATCGCCACCCCCATTGTTACTATCTTAAAATTTATATTACAAAAGCTTTACTACCAAACACAAATTTACTAGTTTTTGACATTTTAGATATGGGTACTAGACACGTTTTCAATGAGCCTTGGTAGTCTTCAACGAGCGAATTGTTCTTCATTTCATTTTCTGCAGGGCTCAAAGTGTGCAGCTATGATGTTTGTTAAAATGTCTCAGTGAAATTCAAAGCAAGTTATACATGTTTGCATGTTTCTAAGCTCTATACCAAGCAAGTTTTTGGATTATAAAAATTGTTTTCAGAAAGTCGTTCATCATCTTTTTAGTCTTTGTTTGATGATCAAGAAACATCCGTTTCATAGCATAATTTCTACTTTGCAAGTGCTGTATAACCCGACTTTTTCTTCTGCTAGGCAGTTGTGTCCAGAAGTAGCTTAGAAAAAAAAGCAAAAGCAAAGCAAAAAGAGTTGCATACTTCTCTGTTTCTCTTCAGTTCCTCTTGCTCCCTCCATAGATCCTGCGGAAGGCACCAACACCAAGACCACCCCTCAAGTAGATTTTCCTTGCCATGGATGCAGATCTAATGTAGTACCAATCAGGCTCATATGCTGCAAGCTCCTTGAATGCGGCCGTCTTCACAATGTCGGTCCATTCAGGAACCCGGGGCGCTTCAGAAATTTGAAATTAGACATTTAAGTGAACTTATTCAAAACTCCCATCTTTACTATTAACTTAACTGAACCCTTAAATCCCTAAAAAGTTAGGAATTATGTGAAATTAGAAACTGGGCATCTATTGAAATCCTAAAATCCCTAAAAAAAATTCTATCAACTAAAAACCCATCAACATTGATTCTCAAATCTAAAATCACAATATCAGAATTCAGAAACAATCTTATAAATTAATTTACAAGAAAAAGGAAAATAAGAAAAAGAACAAGTGAATAAGGACTTACAGTTGCCGGAGGAAGGACGGAAGGCGGGTGGAGGGCGGAGCCGGGATGCAGGCAGCGTAGACTAGAGGGAGAAGCCGCCTAGTTGTACTGATGAGACTGGTGCAGACGAGGGAAACCAACGACAAAACAGAATATAACCAAACGTTCCTCTTCTGTCTGAGGTTATGGGCCGTTCATCTTCTCTGTTCTGGCTTAAAACGAAATCAAAGAGGAGCGACAGATTCTTGACGGAATTTGCTATTTAGGTTAGGATTTTAAAACGATTTAAATTCTTAAAGAACGAGGATCAGGATTCTTTTTGTGGGAATCTTGAGAATTCTTAAATCATGTCTATTTATCGTATATTGTACGGCGATCAGTTTTCATCAAGTATTATTTATATTTAATTTTAAATAAAAATATTTAAAAAAACTTTTGACTGCATGTACGATGAACGGATACAATTTGATAATCTTCAGAATCCTCATAAAGAGGATCCGGAGTGGATCCTCATTCATTCTTAAAAATACGGGAATAATTAATTAAGGTTTTAAAGAAATTTATAATATTCATGGTGTATAAAATTAAGAATTGATTTTAAAGAATTTTAAAAATTGAGGAATTCGAAGGGATTTGAGACATTTCGTAGTGTTTTTTAAGAAAAAAGAAGTTTATAACATTTAAGATGTATTCGGACAAATCTTCCGAACCTCACTAGATTCAGCTTAGGAAGTTACATTGAATTTCTTTCTTTGGAGTATTTGGATCTGGACGATTGTACTAAACTGGAGACATTCATCTTTGATGCTAAGAGTGAAAACATTACAATCAACAAAGAAAAAAGAGAGATTGACTCGGAGAATTTTGAGCTCTTAGATGAAAAGGTGAAGGTCCACTTGTTTTCCTTTAAGGGTTTTTGAACTATAATCCTTGAAGAATGTTAAAATTCAATAAAAATATGGTGTTAGATTGGATATTGATTTTAGTCCTCTAACGTGTACTTAATTCAAATTTATATTATATTTTTGTTTTAATATTTAATAGATATCTTATTTAATTTCATTACATTAAAATTAAAATTATTTTTTTGTACATATTTTAATTCATTATATTTATTTTACTTCCTCTAATTAGTGTATCTAAGTGTTCGTATCATAATATATTTTACTAAATTAGTGTACCGAAATGTCTGTACCTAAATATATTGTAGTGAATGAGTAGCACATAAGAAAATATGCAAAAATATGAGTGTACCTAAAAATTCCATACTTAAATATATGATAATGAACTAGTGTACCGAAATGTTGGTACTTAAATATATTATAATAAACTAGTATACTGAAATGTTCATACCTAAACATATTATACTAACCTAGTGTACCAAAATGTTCGTACCTAAATATATTGTAATTGTGACAGCCCGTTTCGAAAATTTTAAAACATGCACGTGAAAAGACGATTTTGCCCCTAGTGTGATTTTTACGTTGTGTGGTTGTTTTGAGTTGGTGTGGCTGGTTGTGGACCACACACACACTCCCATAATTTCCCTCCCCCTTTCTCCCTATCCCTGCACCTCCCCCGTGCCTTTTCCCTTCCCATTTCTCATATCCTTTGTACGGACACACCCCCAAAACCCATGTAATCTTCACAGATCGAAGAAACAAAGTACATATCCATGCTTGTGAGGTCCATTGGAGTCCAACCATACCCATTTCAGCTAAGGATACCTTCGTTTTCACGTCGAACTCGGGATACCCGATTTTTGGTACTGTTCATGCACACGTAAATTCTTATGTTTTTGGGAATTTCAAGCTTGTAGGAAGCTTGGTGAGGTCCTTAGGAGGCTCGGGGTGGTTCGTTTGAAGGTTTTGGACGTCGGGATCGCGAGTTTCGAGGTTGGCCGGAGTTGGGGGTATTTTCCCAGCGAGATTTCGTGGATTTTAGCACTTGAAAGTGGTATGATTTTGTTCCTCTCGTTGTAAGCTTCAATTTGGTACCAATTTTGTGAAATTTGGTTGAAAAACGAAGAAGATAGGACGATTTGAAGTTTTC
This sequence comes from Pyrus communis, assembly GCF_963583255.1. Lineage (NCBI taxonomy): Eukaryota > Viridiplantae > Streptophyta > Magnoliopsida > Rosales > Rosaceae > Pyrus > Pyrus communis. The sequence goes on along the minus strand of NC_084809.1, from coordinate 27,171,652 downwards.
CCGATTTTTTTGCCGTCGCCGGCGCCTCGCCAGAAAAGACGACGGAATATTCCTAATGCCGTTGACGGATTCCATTAAAATTAACGAAATATTCCTGACGGCGTTAACTGACGCCGTCAGCGTGCCAGGCACGTGCCTGCATGTGGCCATGCCTTGGCCGGCGCGTGCGGCGGTGAAATTTTTTCTAAAAATATGGGGATGTTCCTGAGGTTGAGTAGATCACGTTGGTGTATTCATACACCCCATTTGAGCATTGTATGAGAAGTTATTTCTTAAGATTGGTTATGTGCTTTAAAATTAACGTTTTTGTAGTTGTTTCGCATATAGGTGATACCTATCCCGAGGACGAGCGTGGTCACTCGAGGCAGGGGGGTTACGACCCTTCCACATACCAGTGAGTGGGCTTTTGGTTTTCCGTATATACCTATATACTTATATTTTTCCCAGAAAGTGATTTAAAACGTTTATTCGTTATATGCCATACATTATATTGCCGTTTGTTATGCATGGTTAGTTGCATTTATATATGTGTGTGTATTGGTGCTGCGGACACACAGGTAAGTGCCAGGTAAGTGTAATTCATGTTTACATTCAGTAGTGATTTGAGATACATTGAGAGCTCATAACCTGCACCCCCGGTGTTAGTGCTCCCGCCCAGGGTTGGGCACAGTCCTTCACGTGATGTTCACCTCCCGCACCACACGCTTAGCTTGGATCCAAGTTAGGTGCACAGTCCTGTTGTACAGACCATTCTAGGTGGTTCCGACTCGTAGGTGACCCGCGAGTATTCGCCCAGCCTTCACGTGATCGTAGCACTTGAGCGTATATATATATATTACACCTAGGCTTGTCGTACAGACCACTCTAAGTGGTTCCGACTCGTGTGCAGGTCTAGTTAGTGAGATGGAGATTTGAGCTCTAGATTCAGCCGTACAGGTCACGTTAGGTGACTCCGGCTGACAGATTATATGATATTGATGCGATATTACCTGAGCACTTGCATTTTACTTTGAGGTTTTGGCATAGCATATTCCTGAGCATGACTTATATATTTATGTATTCTATTTTTTGGGAAGTATACAGGTTTTACGGCGAGGGGTTAGAACTTATTTATTAAATGGTTTTCGAAAAGCTTTGTTTTTGCCCACTCACGCTTTTGTTTTGCGCCCCTCCAGGTTCTAGTTGGCTAGCATGTTTGGTGGCTACCCTAAGGATTTCCCCGGCATATTTGACAGACCACCACCAGTGTAAGACCACATTCGGGTGTGCTTTTGTTGCGTCGTTTTCTTCTGGACTGCATTTGGCTTTTATGCTCTGAACCTAGCGTTCACACTTACGCTTGCACTTGTTCATTATTACCTTGTGTAAAGCTAGTTTTTATTTATTCGTACTATTTATTATTATTTTATTAGCTTCCGCACTGTGCACATGGTTACGTCACTTCCACCTGACGACCAGCATGCCCTGATCTCGATCGGGGTGTGTCAGTTTGGTATCAGAGCCTAGGTTTGGCTGTCATGTGCTTTTGTGAGTATTCTAATGGTTTGGTGTCTTTGGCAGAATTATGCCGCCTCGTCGGGAACCACGTCGCTCTGCTGAGCCTAGTTTCCCCGATATAGCTCAGTTGGGGGAAGCTATTGCTATAGCTATTCATTCGGCGATCCGCCCTCCCAGAGGACTCATCTGGAGACTATGTATAATTTGAAGTTGGATAAGTTCGAAGGCAACGAGGGTGATGAGGGTGCGGAGCGATGGTTAGAGCATATTGAGAAGACTTTTCGTGTTTTGCATAGTCAGGGGAATCTTCCTGTCGAGAAGTGGGTTGAGACGACATCGTGGTTTTTGGGTAAGGAGTCTGCGTCCTGGTGGGAGCAGGAACTTCGTCGTTTGACTCCAGCTGAGAAGACTGATTGGGATGTTTTCCAAGAGTTGTTCAGGAGAAGGTTTGTGCCTCCTGAGTATATTGACCGAAAGAAGCAGGAATTCACTGAGTTGAGACAGGGGAAGTCGACAGCGAATGAGTACTACCGGAAGTTCACTGACTTGTCTCGCTATCATCCAGATGTTGCTGGCAATCTAGCGGAGATGCTTCGTCGTTTCCGTTTAGGCACTAAGAAGAAGTGGCGTTCGATGGCGACCACTACCCACTGTGATACCTACCAGGAGTTTTATGAGATTTTGCTGAGAATTGAGGATTCAAAAAATATGCCGAGCGAGAGTGAGGAAGAAGAGAAAGATGGTAATCAGAGGAAGGATGACAAGGGTAAAGGTCAGACGTCGCTCAAACCTCGTAGGACACAAAACTTTAAGAGGGGTGGCACTAGTTCTAGCTCTTCTAGCGGGGGTTTTAGCGCCACTGGTCAGGGACGTGGAGGTAGGTTTGCTGGTGGTGCTAGAGGCCAGAGACAGGGTGATGCTGGTAGAGGTAGGGCCTCAGTTTGCCGCAGGTGTAATAATCGGCATTTTGGTGAGTGTAGGCGAGGTAGCAATGGTTGCATTACTTGTGGGCAGATGGGACATCGGGCTGCAAATTGTCCCCAGAGTCAGCAGCAGAAGCCGCAGCAGACTTTCTTGCCACCACCTGTACCGATTCAGCAGATCCAGGGTCCTGGTAGTTATGGGCAGACAGGTCGAAGTGATGCCTACTACTATCAGGGCGAAGTTGTTCCTTATGCCCCGGGACAATATCAATATCCCCAGGACCCATATTCTCAGGGTGGTTATCCTCCGTATTCTGGCGGCTATACGCCGTATCCTCCAGTTCCAGCAGACGGTTCTCAGTGGTTTCAGGGAGGACAGATTCAGCAGGGGGAGATTGCTACGAGTAGTGCGGGGTCTTCGAGGCAGTCTGGTCAGCCCAGTCAGGGGCGTGGCACTCAGAGTCGTGGTGGCTAGACACGAGCAGGGGTCGAGGTGGACGACAGCAGACCCAGGGGCGTATTCATAACATTTCTCTGCAGGATGCTCAGAACAATCCAAATTTGATCATGGGTAAGTTAAATATCCTTGGTTATTTTGCTAGAGTATTAATTGATTGTGGTGCTACACATTCTGTGATTTCTCATACATTTGCTCAAGTGACGCAACCTTGCCCCACACCTCTAGGGTATGATTTAGAGTTCGCTATGCCTAGAGGGGAGAGATGTATTGTAGATCGTGTATACCCAGGATGTCCAGTGATAGTGGAGGACGTTGTTATGTCAGCTGATCTAATCTCGTTAGGCATTGTTGACTTTGATGTGATTCTGGGCACAGATTGGTTGCATTTCAATCATGCCAATATTGATTGTTACGGGAAAATAGTTACGTTCCATCGTCCTGGACTACCTGTGGTTACTTTTGTGGGCGAGCAGAATGGGGTGAGACATGGCGTTATTTCGGCCTTGCGAGCGAAAAGGTTGTTGTCTAAAGGTTGCCAGGGGTACTTAGCTCATGTGGTGTTGGATGAGGCTGCTCCTAGTAGAGTTGAGGATGTGAGGGTAGTCAGACACTTTCCCGATGTTTTCCCCGAGGATTTACCTGGTTTACCACCAAACCGAGACATGGAGTTCACTATTGAGTTGCTTCCAAGTACTAATCATATTTCCTTGACTCCTTATCGTATGGCTCCCGCTGAGTTAAGGGAATTGAAAGTTCAGTTGTAGGAATTAGTGGATAAGGGTTTTATTCAGCCTAGTACTTCACCTTGGGGAGCTCCAGTTTTGTTTGTGAGGAAGAAAGACGGAACTTTGAGGCTATGTATTGATTATAGGCAATTGAATCGGGTGACGATTAAAAGCCGTTATCCATTGCCGCGTATTGATGATTTGTTTAATCAGCTTCGAGGTGCTTGAGTATTCTCCAAGATCGACTTAAGGTCTGGATATTATCAGCTGAAGATTAGTAGGGATGATGTTCCTAAGATGGCGTTCAGGACTCGTTATGGTCATTACGAGTTTCTGGTTATGCCATTTGGGTTGACGAATGCACCAGCTGCTTTTATGGATTTGATGAACCGGGTGTTCCAGCCATATTTGGATAGTTTTGTTATTGTTTTTATCGACGACATTCTGGTGTATTCTAAATCGAAAGCGGAGCATGTTCGACATCTTACTTTGGTGTTAAAAAGGTTGAGGGAACACCAATTGTATGCTAAGTTTAGCAAGTGCCGGTTTTGGTTAGACCAAGTTGCGTTTTTGGGGCACATCATTTCAGCTCAGGGTATTTTGGTGGATCCTCAGAAGGTCGCAGCTGTGGAGAAATGGGAACAACCGCGAACCGTCACTGAGGTGAGGAGTTTCCTTGGTTTAGCAGGGTATTATCGACGGTTTGTTAAGGATTTTTCTGTGATCGCTTTACCACTGACAAGGTTAACGAGAAAAGACGTTAAATTTGAGTGGGATGATAAGTGCGAGCAGAGTTTCCAGCAGTTGAAGTATTGTCTCACTCATGCACCTGTTTTGGCACTCCCGGACGATAGTGGTGATTTTGAGGTTTATAGTGATGCTTCTTTGAATGGTTTGGGATGTGTGTTGATGCAGCATGGTAGGGTGATTGCTTATGCTTCGCGACAGTTGAAACCTCATGAGTTGAATTACCCTACACATGATTTGGAGTTAGCAGCCATTATTTTTGCGTTGAAGTTATGGAGACACTACCTTTATGGAGAGAAGTGTAAGATCTTTACAGATCACAAGAGTCTTCAGTATCTCTTTATGCAAAAAGATCTTAATCTTCGTCAGCGGAGGTGGATGGAATTACTCAGTGATTATGACTGCACGATTGATTATCACCCTGGTCGTGCAAATGTAGTGGCTGACGCACTTAGCAGGAAGTCTCAGGGCCGTATCAATGCATTGTACGCTAGTCGTATTCCTCTTCTGGCAGACTTACGTTCTACAAGAGTGAGGTTGGAAATAGAAGATCGAGATGCGGCTTTACTTGCTAATTTTCAAGTTAGGCCAATTTTAGTTGACCGGGTGCTTGAAGCTCAGGTAGCTGATGGAGAAACTCAAGAATTGATCCAAGCTCGAGATTGGGGAAGGAAGAGAGACCTCAGAGTTCGTGATTCGGATGGCATGCTGATGCAGGAGGGTAGGATGTTCGTGCCTAATAATTTGGATTTAAAGAAAGCAATTCTCGATGAAGCATATATCTCGGCATATGCCATGCATCCAGGAGCTACTAAAATGTATCATACCATCCGACCGTTTTATTGTTGGCCGGGTATGAAGAGGGAAATAGCTGAGTATGTGAGTAGGTGTGCTGTTTGTCAGCAAGTTAAGGCCGAAAGGAAGAAGCCGTTTGCAACCGCTTCTCGTTCTAGAGTGGAAATGGGAAAATATTACTATGGATTTTGTGTACAAGCTTCCGCGTACACATAATGGCTTTGGCGGCATTTGGGTGATTGTTGATCGGCTTACTAAGTCAGCACATTTTATTCCAGTGAGGGAGAAGTATTCTTTGGGCCGATTAGCGGAGTTGTTCATCTCGAAAATCGTGAAATACCATGGTGTCCCTGTGAGTATTGTCTCGGATCGTGATCCACGATTTACATCTAAGTTTAGGGTGGCGTTTCAGGAAGCTTTGGGTACGAGACTACTTTATAGTACGACGTATCATCCTCAGACGGACGAACAGTTAGAGAGAACCATTCAGACTTTGGAGGATATGTTGCGAGCTTCGGTGTTACAGTTTGGTGATGCTTGGCACAAGCGGTTGGATTTAATGGAATTTGCCTACAACAACAGCTTTCATTCGAGTATCGGTATGGCACCATTTGAGGCATTGTATGGTAGATCTTGTCGCACACCGTTGTGTTGGTCGGAGGTTGGAGAAAGAGTCTTAGTGGGCCCGGAGATTGTTGAGGAAACTACTTAAAAGGTTCAGGTAATTAAGTCTAACATGAAGGCAGCCCAGGACAGGCAGAAGAGTTTAGCAGATCGGCATGCTACTGATAGAGTGTATGAGGTTGGCGATTGGGTATTTCTGAAGCTTTCACCATGGAGAGGCGTGGTACGGTTTGGAAAGAAAGGTAAGTTGAGTCCCAGGTACATTGGACTATACATGGTCACTGAGCGAGTTGGTGAGGTAGCTTACAGATTGGAGTTGCCTCCGGAGTTGGCTAGAGTACATAACGTTTTTCACGTGTCCATGCTTCGACATTATGTTGCTGATCTGTCTCATGTGATACCTCCTCAACCCTTGGAAATTAATCCGGATTTGACTTATGATGAGGAACCAGTGACGATCCTAGATTGGAAGGAAAAGGTTCTGTGGAACAAGACGGTGAACTTAGTGAAAGTTTTGTGGAGAAATCATTCTGTGGAGGAAGCTACGTGGGAAACAGAAGATCGGATGAGGGATTTGTATCCTCGGTTGTTCTTTGATCACTAGGGGTTGTTGTATGGTTGTTTTGAATTTCGGGACGAAATTCTAATAAGGTGGGTAGGTTGTGATAGCCCGTTCCGAAGATTTTAAAATGTGCGCGTGAAAAGACGATTTTGCCCCTAGGTGATTTTTACGTTGTGTGGTTGTTTTGAGTTGGTGTGGCTGGTTGTGGACCACACACACACTCCCATAATTTCCCTCACCCTTTCTCCCTATCCCTGCACCTCCCCCGTGCCTTTTCCCTTCCCATTTCTCATATCCTTTGTACGGATACACCCCCAAAACCCATGTAATCTTCACAGATCGAAGAAACAAAGTACATATCCATGCTTGTGAGGTCCATTGGAGTCCAACCATACCCATTTCAGGTAAGGATACCTTCGTTTTCACGTCGAACTCGGGATACCCGATTTTTGGTATTGTTCATGCACACGTAAATTCTTAGGTTTTTGGGAATTTCAAGCTTGTAGGAAGCTTGGTGAGGTCCTTAGGAGGCTCAGGGTGGTTCGTTTGAAGGTTTTGGACGTCGGGATTGCGAGTTTCGAGGTTGGCCGGAGTTGGGGTATTTTCCCGACGAGATTTCGTGGATTTTAGCACTTGAAAGTGGTATGATTTTGTTCTTCTCGTTGTAAGCTTCAATTTGGTACCAATTTTGTGAAATTTGGTTGAAAAACGAAGAAGATAGGACGATTTGAAGTTTTCCCGATTTTCCGGCACCGGCGACGGCACCGGAGCCTCGCCGGAGAAGACGACAAAATATTTCGTCAGTTTGGACGGAATATTCCTAACGCCGTTGACGGATTCCGTTAAAGTTAACGGAATATTCCTGACGGCGTTAACTGACGCCGTCAGCGTGCCAGGCACGTGCCTGCGCGTGGCCGGCGTGTGCGGCAGTGAAAATTTTTTCTAAAAATATGGGGATGTTCCTGAGGTTAAGTAGATCACGTTGGTGTATTCATACACCCCATTTGAGTATTGTATGAGAAGTTATTTCTTAAGATTGGTTATGTGCTTTAAAATTAACGTTTTTGTAGTTGTTTCGCATATAGGTGATACCTATCCCGAGGACGAGCGTGGTCACTCGAGGCAGGGGGGTTACGACCCTTCCACATACCAGTGAGTGGCCTTTTGGTTTTCCGTATATACCTATATACTTATATTTTTCCCAGAAAGTGATTTAAAACGTTTATTCGTTATATGCCATATATTATATTGCCGTTTGTTATGCATGGTTAGTTGCATTTATATATGTGTGTGTATTGGTGCTGCGGACACACAGGTAAGTGCCAGGTAAGTGTAATTCATGTTTACATTCAGTAGTGATTTGAGATACATTGAGAGCTCATAACCTGCACCCCCGGTGTTAGTGCTCCCGCCTAGGGTTGGGCACAGTGCTTCACGTGATGTTCACCTCCCACACCACACGCTCAGCTTGGATCCAAGTTAGATGCACAGTCCTGTCGTGCAGACCACTCTAGGTGGTTCCAACTCGTAGGTGACCCGCGAGTATTCGCCCAACGTTCACGTGATCGTAGCACTTGAGCGTATATATATATTACACCTAGGCTTGTCGTACAGACCACTCTAGGTGGTTCCGACTCGTGTGCAGGTCTAGTTAGTGAGATGGAGATTTGAGCTCTAGATTCAACCGTACAGGTCACGTTAGGTGATTCCGGCTGACAGATTATATGATATTGATGCGATATTACCTGAGCACTTGCATTTTACTTTGAGGTTTTGGCATAGCATATTCCTGAGCATGACTTATATATTTATGTATTCTAGTTTCTGGGAAGTATACAGGTTTTATGGCGAGGGGTCAGAACTTATTTATTAAATGGTTTTCGAAAAACTTTGTTTTTGCCCACTCACGCTTTTGTTTTGCGCCCCTCCAGGTTCTAGTTGGCTAGCATGTTTGGTGGCTCCCCTGAGGATTTCCCCGGCATATCTAACAGACCACCACCAGTGTAGGACCACCTTCGGGTGTGCTTTTGTTGCGTCGTTTTCTTCTGGACTGCATTAGGCTTTTATGCTCTGAACCTAGCGTTCACACTTACGCTTGCACTTGTTCATTATTACCTTGTGTAAAGCTAGTTTTTATTTATTCGTACTATTTATTATTATTTTATTAGCTTCCGCACTGTGCACATGGTTACGTCACTTCCACGTGACGGCCATCATGCCTTGATCTCGATCGGGGTGTGTCAGTAATGAATTAGTGGCACATAAGAAAATATACAAAAACATGTGTACCAAATCTTTACGAAAATATTTACTTATATGAAATACTTACCATAATGAGAATTAAAATTTATAATATTTTCATAAAATTTAATTTATAAACACCATAAAATTATAACTAAAAAAGAGAGACATTTAATATGCTGGCATTAAATAGAGTCTGGAGACTACAATCAATTTTTAATCTTGTATAAGATATTTTTCTAAACTTCATCTTAGTTAAGGATTAAAATCTAGTTTTCTATTTCCAACTTATGCAGAAGTCCTAATTTTATGAAAAAAAAAGGTTTGTCCACAAGTTCTAAAATGAATATGTGACAGGTAGGATTTTCTAGCTTGGAGAGATTTTACATATGGGACTTACCTAAGGTGAAGATAATATTCCGCAATCAACTTGATCCAGGCTCTTTTGGCAGGATCATAATTATAGATGTTTGTAGATGCCACAATCTAATTAATATCTTTGGGCCAAGTATCATGGGAAGATTGAATGATCTAGAGACATTACAAATAGATCAATGTCAATTAGTATAAGTGGTATATGACACATCATTTACCACTTAGTTGAACGGTTTTGAATGTCCAACTAAATTCAGTTGAGGTCGAAGCATGTGAGAGGAAAAATGTCTTCCCTGCCTCAGTTGCCAAAGATCTTATGCAGCTAAGCAAGTTGAAGGTTGAGAATTGTGGTTTAATGGAGGAAATTTGTTGCAAAGGAAGATGGAAGAAACAACATGAGTTCGGGTTCCCTAAAGTAACATCTATGAGGTTTCATCATATGCCCCCAACTTTGGAGTTTCTATCCAAGGCTGCATGTTTCTAATTGGCTATCACTCAACCAATTGATCTTCATTGAATGCGGTAGCGTGGAGATTTTCTTCTAAATTTTCAACATATCACAACAAACTTGAGTAGGGGCACTCAATGGCAATGAAACCACCTTTCTTTTTAATTGAGAGGGTAAGCATACTTATACACAATCTTTTTGTTATCAAAATTTTATGTGCTTTTTACATACTAGTTTTCTTTGTAAAAGTAAATAGCTTTATTAAATTATTAATATTAAAGTTATTATGTGGTGTCCAGTTTTTCAAAATATTTTAAAGCATGCCATTATCGTTGATAATCTTTTAGGGTAAGTCATTCCTCAACTTGGTATGAACCGTATGGTCCACTCCCAGCAGAGTTGTTGAGAAAACAAGAAGGAATTTGTTGAGAAAACGTTTGACATCACATTCCAAGTGAGATGTTTTCTTTGAGAATTTAGAGAATCATGAAACGCTTTATGGATTTCAGCTCCTTGTAAAGAATTAGGATTTGCCGGAGCTGATGCATATAAAGAATTTAGAGAATCCACGACCACCAAGGAAGTAGTAGGGGCGAAATACATCGTCCCACATGTAAAGGATTTGTGGCTCATTGATATGCCAAAGCTGATTCATCCCAACCCGGGGGCCCTGTTTTTCCAAACTTGGAAGTTCTAAAGCTGAAAAGCTGCGGCAGATTAGAAAATCTAACTTCAACTTTAATATCCTTACGGAATCTAACACTTTGACTATATTGGATTATCACGGACTGCAATACTTAATAACTTATTCTGTGGCTAAGAATTTGCAGCAACTCAAGAATATGGAAGTTAAGTCGTGTGAAAGAATGGTAGAAATAGTGGCAAGCAACGAAGATGATTCAGAAACTGAGATTAGTTTTAGTTGCCTACAACATTTTGAACGTTCTAATCTTCCAACTCTGTAAGGCTTTCTGCACAGGAAATTGCATTGTCAAAGTCCCGTCCTTAACTTTGATTGTCGAGGATTGCCAGCCGATCAAGTTAAGGATTTCTCCTGATGGGTTACTCCAAAGTGATCCAAGACAAAAAGACTACAAATAGCAGAGACATTGGGGAAAGAACAAGAAGAAGATGATGATGACAACGATGCATGATTAAGGTGGCAATGCTATAAGCCTTGCTTCCGTGGCCGATCTCAACTTGTTTGATATAAGTCTGCAAGATGTGGCCTCAATTGAAAAGCCATTCCAGAAATCCATATTCCAAGTCATGTTATGCTTCCGTTGACTTGTTATTGTTTCGTCGTAAAAGTGTGATTTGTATTTGGAGCTTTGTTCACTACATTTTCGGTTTTGGTGTTTGGGAAACAATGCTTATGTGATATCTGTATACATTGATGCATCTTTTAACTAAATTGTTAATTCTCTGGATGCGTGTATGTGTGCATATTTCATTCATAACATGCTGGCTTAAACTGTTTAAATGATTTTGGGTCTCAGTTTATGTGAATTGGTTTTGGTATGAACCTCAACTTCCACAATTTTATTTAAACTCTCAACTAAACTTAATGAAATACTCATTTTATTTCTTCCCATGACTGTGATACATGAAAATATCATTTTTCAATCATCTTCTTTAAGAGCATCTCCAATAGGCTCCCTAAATGAGTTCCTAACTAGAATTTAGAGAGGTTTAAAAAAAATCAACTCCAATCATGCTCCCTATCTACCTCCTAAATGTAGGGAATGAGAAAGGAGCTCCTAGTGACTCTCTACAATTAATGGTAATTGTTCTAAATAAATAATTAATTTATATTGGCTAATTATTGACTCATAGTCCTTACGACTCTCTAAAGTACAAAGCATCGTTAGAATACAAGTTTCTTAGAGAGCTCCCAAATCAACTTTTTCATAATTTTAGTTAAAACCTTACTATAAAATATGGAACATGATATACCATGCTATATTAACACGAGAACATCAAGTTTCTCTGTGATCGCCAATGTCCCCAAATTCTAAAAATACACCACTGATGTTTCAGTTTTGGTAGCCACTATCTTGCCACCTCATATCAAATCCTTGTCATCCATACTTTAATCAATTCATTTGACCCATGATCTCCATTTCCTCCGTAATGAAAAAATTATTTCAAACAGAAGGAAGGGTGGATGGGGGGGGGGGGGGGGGGGGGGGGGGGGGGGGGGGGTTTAATAGAAACAAAAAAACCTAAGGCAAAAGAGAAAAGAAGTTGTGAAATAATTTTCAGACATCTTTTTCTCTTTGTATGCATGTCTTTATTCATTATTGACATTTGAATTGAATAAATCAAAGTGAATCACAATATAAATAAACAAAGGTATACAAAATGAGGAAAAAAATGTGCATAAAACACTTTTCTTTTAAATTTTCATAAGATGCTAAATTAAACGACTAGAAATATCTAGTGTAGTCATAGAGTACTTATCCAATACGTTGCCCTAACATTGTTGCTTCATAGTTTCCCTGACCTAATCTAGAAAATAAAGAGTTTGTTTCTATTAAACCTTATTATAAAACAAAAAATTTGTTTGTAGCAAACAAGGCAAAAAGAGGATAGATGATAATCTCAAACTAATCAGAAACGGAGGAGGGGAGATGCTAGAAGTGACTGCCAGGCGAAACTTGTGCTATATAAGGGAATTGGTCGAGATAAGTTTGCTGAATAGTTTTCAACGAAGGACACAACCACCTTATGGCAAGTACATCACACTTATTTGAATCTCATCATTGGGTTTCAGAGGAAAAGAAGGTGATGATTGAACAAGTACATCACACTTATTTGAATCTCATCATTGGGTTTCAGAGGAAAAGAAGGTGATGATTGAACAATGTGCGCAGACGAATATTTCCATAAGTATACAAGTGGGTTTATTAGAGGTGCAAAGTGGAGGAATTGGAAATATTGGTTGCACCCCAAGGATATGTATAATGCCGAACAACAATTGCGTGCTCATCTAATCAAGCGTATGATGCGGAAATGCTCAAAGAGAATTTTGATGATGAGAAAAAGAAACAAGTCATTTTATTTCAAGATGGAGAATGAATTAAGGCGGAATACTTAGAAATTTCTTTTGGACGGATGCTAAGTCAAGATGTGGTTATAACCATTTTGGGGATGTGCTTGTGTTTGACACTACATTCAATATCAATGTGGACAAGATGATATTTGCTTCTTTGTTAAGGGTGAATAACCATGATCAAACCACGATATTGGGTTGTGCATTCCTGAAAAATAAAAAATCGAGAGCTTTGAGTGATTGTTTGAAGAATTCCTTAAAGCTATGTTTGGTGAGCCGATGAATCTTGGCTTAGGTTTCTGCATTTTGTAAGCACACTTTTTCTGTCAGAATGTTGAGCAGTTAACATGCATAGTGTTCTTATTCCCTTTTCAAGCAGTATGTTCATAGAAAGTAGTCTTTAATTGAATTCATCATTCGTTTTAATCGATCCCTTGGACGTCAACATCAGAAAGATCATAATGATGAAAACTGTGTCCTTCTTATGTTGTTTCGCACCCCGATGGATGCTCAAATGCCCAAATTGCACACCAGGTTTATGTTTGAAAGGCTTTAAGTGGAGGAATTGAAGAGTATAACTTGTTTCTTGAGGGAGAAGTCAGTGGATGGGAATGAGGAAGTGTATGAAGTACTTAAGAAAGCTGCATAGGTGACAAAGACAAAGAAGATGGTGATTGATACGGTCTTAGATATTGCTAAATTTAGCTGCAAAGAGATGGAATTTCACGGAATTCCTTGTCGGTACATATTGGCCTATTTGAGAATGAAACAAATAGAGTTGTTGCCTCAATCTTACATATTGAAAAGGTGGCTTCAACCGCCGATGTGATATCTCGTCCCTAAAATTATTATTTTATTTTATTCTTGATGTATTTCGAAGATTTGATTAGAACTAGTTCTTTATTTCTCTAAATTTAAGAAAACGAAGTGAGGGGTACTTTAGTCATTTCCAATTTCTCGACCTTTTCGGTCAACTCTTGAATTGGTTAGGTAGAGTTCGATTCCATGAGCGTGTAGGCGTAAATAGATCTTATTTCCGAGCTCCGTTTTGGATGATCTTGGTGTCCATGGAAAGCTCTTGACGAGCCTTACATCTCTGTGATGTTAGAGTTTCCCATTTCTTTTCCATATTTGCAGTTCGAGGTCTCAAAGTTCACGACTTTTTCGGCGGTTTTATCATTTTTCCGGCGATTCCGGCAACGATTTCCTTCGAGTGAGGTATGAAACTTCATCTACTCTTCATAATCTTCAAGTGGGTATGCTTCGTTTGTGCTTTCGTATTCATTTTAGAGTTGGGTGTTTAGAACCTTAGAAATCCGGTTTTCTCCGGTGAAATTGGACGATTTCCGGTTAGAATTTATCGGCGGCCTAGTTGTGAAAAGTGTTTCCCTTGTTGAGCTTTAGCTACCACGTAAATTTGAGCTCATCTAGTTAATGTTGAAATTCGGGGTTTCTAAACCCTCCATCTTGACTTCCACCGCGTGTGGGGGTGTGTGGGATCGTTCACGAGTGTTATCTAGGTTTCAAATACTTTCTAGCGACCATGTGAACCTATGTCTAGCTTGGTTTCCAAAGATTCAATTGTTTGGTGTGGTGATCAATTTTGGACCGCCACTTGTTTGTGTGATTGACGACCAATCCGACCATTGGATTATAATGAAACCTTAGTATGTTATCCTCAAAGCATAATGTGGACTTTTGGAAGTTATGGATCATAAATCTGATTTGCGGATTATTGTGGACCCCATTGTTGACCGAGAGTTGAATTATGGTCAACATGTCTCGGAATGTTCTAAATAATAAAATTAGTACTATGGGAGACTTAAGTGAAGCCTAATGGGCCTACATTGGTTAGAGAGTGACTTGGACATATGTGGTATGGTTATTATCTTGATTTCTTATATTGGTATCATCTGTGAATTTTACTTGGTCTTATAATGTGATTCTATTGAAATGTGATTATATATATATATATATATATATATATATATATATATATTTAGCCATAGACCTATGTTTATCAAACATGATTTGGCTTGTGTACTGATGATGATCGTGGTATGTGAATTGACGTGCATATTCGAAAGGTGGTTGATTCACATAGATGGTATGATATGATGAAATGTGAGTGACTTTAATTTATGTGAATATGAAATGGTTTTATAATCATTTTTCCTATAAATTGTTAATTTTCATATTTAGCCAATGATATTGTTATATGAAGTGGGATTTGACGTGCATATTGGAAATATGGTTTGTTTTGTATGATTGGCTTGATTTGTTGAAGGTGAGGGCTAGTGGTGGACCGTTAACCCATTGTCATAGGGTTTGTTGTTTTGAAACATGTGTCAATGCTTGTTTCATTATTTCATCTCTTGTTTAGTTGAGCCTTTATAACTTGAGTAACTTGATTCATGTGTTGTTTCATTGATTGGTGGTTATGCAATGTACTCCGCGATTCCGTTGAGTGATGGTCCGGAATCGTATCCTGGTTTGGATTCCGTTGAGTGATGGTCCGAAATCCTTCCTACTCCACTCCGCGATTCCGTTGAGTGATGGTCAGGAATCGTATCTTGGTTTGGGTTCCGTTGAGTGATGGTCCGGAATCCCTCTTACTCCGTGATCCCGTTGAGTGATGGTCCATGATTGTATCCACCTTAGTTCATTGAGTTTAGTTTGAGATGGTTGCAAAGGTGTAGGCTTTGGATGAACAGTGTCGCCCTAATTCTACTTTCATTGTGTGTATGTGAATATGGGTGTGAGATGTTATGGTTGTTTGAGATGAACTTTTGGATGTCTGGGTGACTCCCTCGAAGTTTTCAAAAGTTTGGTATTGATTTCCTATGAAAGATTTATATTCAAGGTTTATAAATTATGATTGATGGCTGGTTTTATTATTGTATCACATGCTTATTTTATTGTCCTTCACCCGAGCCTCTCAGCTTATCTGAGTGCCTGATTTGCCAGTGCACCAATTCCATAATATTGGCATTGACTTTACATATGACAGGTCTGAGTGCCTGATTTGCCAGTGCACCAATTTCATAATATTGGCATTGACTTTACATATGACAGGTCTGGGTAGATTATGAGGAACCGCTTGGTATTTTGGTTCCGTTGAGTGGTCCGGAACCCAATGTTGTTGGATTCCGTTGAGTGGTTCGGAATCCTTGCTCTTGTTCATTCCGTAAGGTGATATTAGAATCCTAAATTCGAGTAGATGGGAATTACCCACAATAAATATTGTGAAAATAAATTAGAATTACCATATTATTATTCATAACCCAAGTTGGGAATTATGTAGAGTTCTTTAATTAAATTCATGAAATGATATGTTATCTCACTGATTGATTAACATAATTCAATATTAACATTGTGCTTTGTGATTCCTTTATATGTTACAAGCTATGTATTGAGATATAATGTTGGAAGTATAGTGAATTGGTAAGATGAAGTGAAATGTGATTTGACTTGTGTATTGGAAATAGTTGTGACATGTGATTGAAATGCGTATTGAATTGCTTGGGAGATGTGAGGTCTAGTAATTGGCCGATAACCCATTGTGATGTCGATTTGTTGCTCGATATTGTTTCGTTTCGTTGAGTTTTTGGGAATTGAGTAACTTGAATCATGTCTTGTTCCTTCGAGCCGTTGTTATGTTTTTTGGACTTCCGTTCAATTCGGTTGGGTGGTCTGGAACTGAGTTCTGTTTGGATTCCGTTAAGTGATGGTCCGGAATCCCCTTTGATGCCTTGGTTCCGTTAGGTGGTCCAAAATTTCCCTTTTTCCAAAGATGTAGTCTTCAACTGAATTGTGTTGCTCTAGCCTTGTGTTTCGACTTGTTGTATGTGTTATTGATGATGTGATGGTTGACATTATTGATTGATGTGATTATGGAATGACGTTGGATATGAGTGGGGTTATCATGAGTATTTTAGTTGATTAATATTTCTAGAGAATAATGTGTACTTTGTTAATTCTTAACTATGTTACACACTATGAAATGCGATTTTATGTGGAAAATGTGAATTATGTGAGGGTTGAAGTGGAAATGTTAATCGTCATGTGGGATTGTTATGTTGGATACCATGGTTATTGTTATGACTAGACTTGTTGATAAATGTGGCTAGAGAATGGTATTGTACATCGTTGGTTCTTTGAAATGATATATGTTGTGAATTGCGGTATCATGTTGTGACATAATGGCCTATATATTGATGGAGGGGAAATCATGATTTTTCAGATGGGTTGTTATGTAACCCTGAGTCTAGTATTTTCATGCTTGTCAAGTTCTATTGATTGATTGAGAAATGTTATACCTTTCGACTTAATCGGACTGTGTTATATGTCAATTATTGTGCATGACGAACTACGAATGGCTTGATCCCTGTCTAGGGTACGTAGGCAGTCTAACAGGAAGGTTAGATGCAGCCATAAAGCATACGAAAATAACTATGTGATTCGATTATTGAGTTGTGCTTGCCCATATCCCGGAGGTGGGATATGATAGATACGGATTTTTGGTGACGCCACGTGTCAATTCTGGATGTATGTAGGTTTTGGGGCGTGACAACCGAATCTAGTATTATTTTGGATAGTGAAGGCAAAGATATGACACTTCTATAGTGTCCAAAAGAGCTCTGGTTTTTTATTTTATTTTATTTTATTTTATTTTATTTTTTATAAGTTTCAGATCTGATTGACAAGGCATTGATGTTGGAGGAAGGTAGCCGTGGTCAAAAAAGAAAAGAAAGTGAATAGGGAGGTAGGAGTTCTCAAAGGGAGGAGGTTAAATATCCAGTTCAAGTTAAAAGAAAAGAGAAGTCGAAAGCAAGTCGAAAAGAGAAACAAAGTCAATATTGAAGACGGACCGGGGACAAGCAGAATTGTCCATTACTAAATATAAGATACGCACACGAAAGTAATTGCTGCTCATGCTTTACCTCACAATATCTTAATGGTAGTAATATTTAAAACAAGTTTATTGTTTTGTAATTGTCCATGTCTTGTCCTAACGATACTGAAGAAAAAACACATGCCACACTGAGTATGAAATCCCGTCCCCGAATTTCAATATTAAAATTTTTGTATTTCGTAATTATGAAAATTTATTTTCGTTAATTTAGAGCTTTAATTAAGTAGTTACAAAGTTTGAATTTTCGTAAATAGTCATTAAAAATCCATACATCTTTCGTGGTTACTCTTAGTATTTTCTGATAGAGCTTAATCCCACGAACGCGGAAAACCGTTCATGAAACAGAGTTGTAACGAAGAAATTATAAACGAGTAAAGTTGGAGGGTAATATAGTAATTTCAAATGGAGGAATTTCTAGAAGGGAACTGTTGCTGCTGCTTCTTCCCAGCGTGCACAACAGTGCTGTTGTCTTCACGCTCTTCATCGTGTATCACAAAGTATGTAGGCAATCTAGCAGGGCTAGAGACAACTGAATTCTTTCTTTGGTGATGCTCTAATTCGTGGTTCGTGCAACAGTTTGTTAGAACAAGACGATGATTCAGAATTCTTTAATTTCGCTAAGTATGATCCTAATCGAATTCCTTTATATTATTTGCATACATTGCCAACAGTTTTGTTTTTCCTTTCAATGGAAGAAATATCATCCTGGAGAGCAGAATGGAAGTCTCAGTGGTCTGTTGGACCACATAATACATTCCCTAGAAATCACATTGGTGTGTCCAAATTTTCAAATGGAGACAACTACGCTACTTGGAGTCGTGCTGTGACTACTAGTCGTAATTCCAAGAACAAAATAGGCACCATTATAATCGTCAGCAACCGCCTTATCGGATGAAAGCTTGCAAGCTTCCGCCTCAAGGGAGAAGCCTTGGTTGTGTGACTTCTGTTGGCAAGGTGTCGAGACACTAGAAGTTGTACCAGTGGATGTTGTACAATTTTTGGAAGGTCACTAGTTACTTGGAAAACTAAGAAAATACAATAGTATAGCGATCTTCAGCAAGAGCAAAATATCGATCTCTAAAACAATTCCTTTTAGCTAGACAAAGAGGAGTCCATTTGGGGATTCATCATCACTCCTATAAATGACGTGTTAGTAAAAATTAGCTTCAGTAGTAAAAATTAATTTCAGTATTCATTCGCACCATCACTTAATATTAATGACACTATCTATTAAAGGTTGTGACGTCATTACTGAATGTTGGTGTTCTAATGAATGACCACTTTAAAACGATATATAGCTATTTAGAATATTTTAAAAGATTTAGATCAATTTGGAATTATTCTAAAAGTTGAATAGTTATTTGTACTTAATCATTTTGTTTTTTTGTTCAATTTTTGTACTTAATCCTTTAGTGTGTGTTTGTTTACCTTCAATAGACTTCACTGGACCGGGCTAACAGTTAGTCCGTTCCCATGTTTGTTTCACTGGACTACGTGCACTCGTCATGTTTTTCATGGGAATTCTCATTTGTACATGTGGACTCTTGGTGGTGCCTACAATGTGAGCATCTTGCCGCAACCACAATTTAGCATAGTTGATTTAAAATGGAATTCTCCTCCTAAAGGATGAAGAGTTGTGTTGCTGCGCTTCTATTGCAGTTTTTCCTGAATCGAGTGAATATAGCTCGGATGACTGAGGCGGTTAGTAATTTTCCAGAGTTTATTGTAAAAAAATTGTAGAATGTACAATTAAGCAATTTACGTTGTTCTGCTATGTACTGTGTTAATTTAGTATTGGGATGCTCCATTTGTTCTAGTTGGATCATCCAATTGTTTGATTAAATTGGTGGCCTTTTCCTCTCTCATTTGTTGTGAGGGAAGACATATTTTAATTGCTTAGTTGTATATAGAAATGGTTTTGCTGGATGGTGGGACAACCGGGTGTTACATTTGTTTCTTAATTTTCTGTTTTCCTCTGAACAAAAATATTGGGTCTAAAATATTTTAGTTTGCGACTTAGCCAGGCACTATGCTAAATACTTCATTATTTTTATTCTGCTTAATTAAAGCTAAGCCTAGTTCAATTTTGTCTCAGAAGTTAGTCTAATCCGAAATAGTCCAATGCAGCAAACACATCTTTATTTTATAATGTTAGGTTTGAAATTCTTTTTTGTAAGGTTGAATGTTAGGAAGGACTTACATGTGAACATCGGGGTGTTATGAATGAGGATCCTCTTTGTAAAAATTTCGGATATCTTTCAATCATATTCATTTATCATATGTTGTACGATCAGAAATCATTATAAATTTTTTTATTTAAAATTAAATATAAACAGTATTTAAAAAAAATTAATCACATAATATACAATAAATAAATATAATTGAATGATTTTCCAAATCCTCGTAAAGAAAATCCGAAGGGAATTTTCATTCGGATTTTATAGTGATTCAATTTCAAATGTTTCAATGACGTTTGCGTGTGTGATCATGGAACAGGCAATGGGGTCAATGGTCCCATATCAATTAAAATACTGACAACCGACATTAAATTACTAACAACCAACATTAAATTGCTAGGCTGGAGATATGTGGTTCTCCTTAATTCGTGCATGCAGATTTTTCGATTGAGTTTGACAGCACAAATGGACTTCACAGTCAACTTTTATTCTTCCACGCCATATTAGAGAAAAGCTTCAATTGTGGATAAGTACTCAAATTAGTAAGAGAAACCTCCTAACCAGCTTTAATTTCTATAGAGGAACCGGTGCACGTATTTCCAGTGTAAATTTAGAACAAATATTGGTAAAAATTACAAAGGCTTAACTATAGTTATAGTCTTTCAATTATACTTTTATTTTTGTTTGGATAAATTGTTGACTTAATTTCTGAGTTAACATCTAAGTAAAAATTAGATTTTGAAATTATTTTTTTGATAAAACAAGATGAATTAACAAAACATTGATCAAGTGTATCACATACAAATTATAAATTATGTAACTTAAATTGAAGAAAATTTGAATAGAATAGCTTCGCATCCAATATTGGAGATATAATTGGAAGATTTTAATTAGTTTGAGGACTGATTTGGGACATCCATTTTGTGTTTGGTAAACAATTTTTGGACATCTAGTAAAACTGAAGTGTTAAATTTTAGCAGTACAGAGTTGAAAAAAGAAAAGAAAAAAAGAAAGGCCTGTTTAGGAAGCAAAATATTGTATTTGCATATGGTTTAAAATCCTAGTGGATCGAGTTTCCACCTATGCGTCTAGAATTCGAAACTCTCATCCCCTAAATTATTGTAATAGTTTTGAACGCTCCCCCTTCCCTGAATAATAATAATTAAAAAAAAGCTAAATATTGTACTTAGTGTCACAAAATTGATTTTTAGCACCTCTACAGTCTTGTTGTGAGGTTTTCTTCATGCAGAACACTCACCTCATTGATGTTATAATACAATAAATATTGTTAATTTGTTGGTGTTGACTTCCACACCAAAGTGCTGAATAATTGCCATGAAAATTAATTGCGTCACTTAAGTCTTTTGTAATTACATACCACGTGAGGGTTTCTCTACTGTCTCACTCGTGCGTTCATTATATCCTCTTCTTATGCTAAGAGAGTTGTTCTTCCCATCCCCCTTCTCATTATTTGCTCCATCTTCTTATTAAACACACTTGTCTGGTTTTGTTTTTTCATCACAGCAACCTTCTTTTGCTTAATCTACTTTGCTTTACTTCTAAAAGTGAAAAATCAAATCCGTAAACCCAGAAGAACAAAAAAATATTACATTCTGTCAATTTCGTTGTTTTTCTGTGTCTCTTGATTTCATTTTCTGCCAATTTCAACTTCTTGTCGATCAATTTTACTTGAAAAGGAAAAAAAATGGCATACATACCATGTTCAACTTCATTTACAGACCGATTGTACTTCGGCTTTCCATAGGCAAAGGAGTTTGGAGAGATAAGGTAAGGTACGTGTTTTGATTTTTTTTTTCCTTGTTTTTATTTCATTCCTCTGGCTTTTATAGTTGTTTGTGTGGATTTTGTCCGTTTTGTTTAACCCAGATTATTGCTTTACTAGTTATGTTGAGATTCAAGTCCATCAACTCTCAAATCTGAGTCGTACACGTTGGCAATGACACACTATGATGCTTTGAGGAACGTTAATAGGAAAGTCAACCCTTTGGTCAAAGCGGCACCTCTAAAATCTTTGATCTAAAGTCTACGAACTTCAGGTACATGAACGTAAGTTTTTATAAGTTGCATATAGCATTAACAATAATATATTTAAAATTCATGACAATTAAACTATCGGATTGCCACCGTTCACAAAATGGAATGGCGATCAATTACGGTTTTTCCGATCAAGCATTTGAATCTGGAAAAACAATCCTAGAATTAGATTCGTACTCTCTATTTTTAGTTAAGTTTTAGCTAAAAAGGTTACAAAGCTATTTTAGGAGCTCCATAAAAAATTTCTAGTATAACAATAGTCTCTAATTTAGGGAGTCATAATAAATATGTACCCTTAAAAGCTTCTTTCTCACTTCCTAAATTTAGGAGCTCCTGGCAATTTTGCTATCCTATAAATATGATAGGAGTGATTGGCGTTGGAATTTTCTAAAGGGAAATTATGTTTGCACTAAACTTTTGTCTTTAGACACCCATCAATTTTATTTAATGTAAAATAATACTTATGCTCATATGTAAAATTACTATAAAGGACATACTAGACTCTTTAACATAATCTTAATTTCTTCGACACCCAAATTGAAAGAGCCACTAGGGTTTATATACAAAGAAATATGGCATCAAGTACAACTTTTTAAATTATATTTTTACATTTTTCTTAGCAACGGAAAAGTAAACATCTAACACTATGTTTGGAAAAGTAAACATCTAACATTATGTTTGGATGAAGAAATCTAAGATTACTACGAAATTTTAAAATGATTGAAACTGGAATTACGAGATTTTATTTTCTAAAATTTGTGAATTTTTTTGTTTGGTTAACATAAAAGAACAATGGGATTGAATATCAAATTTATTGTTTTGAAACTCTCAATCATATAAATTGAGAAATTACTAATATTTACATATAATTCAAACTTGGGAATTAGAGGTCCCAAATTCTAAGTTTTTTTTTTTTTTTTCACACGAAAATTCTAAATTTATATGTTTATAAATCCAAATAAGGAAATTAGTGCATGTCAATTTATAAATTTTGACTTATACTCAAATTTCAAGTTTATTTCCCTCATCCAAATATAGTTGAGATTTAAATTTTCGTTAATGCGCGTGTCCATAAATAAAAGTTGGGTGTAAACAAAATTTCTCTTCTCTAAATTCTTCCCAAATTTTATGTAAGGACCTTATTTAAAGAGCCCATTTTAGATGCCATAGCAACGGACTTAACAATCTCTCCTCCCTCTTTAACCGGCTAAGAGAGTTTCACTCAGCCTCTTTTAGACTTTATGGAATTATGCTGTCTTACAACTTAAATCCATGGGCCCCGATTGGGTCTAGGCCCAAATGAATTCCCAATGTTTGTGCTTTGTAGGATTAATAGACTTTTATTTCAATCTCTTTATTTCATGAATTAACTATTTAATTGATCTTTAACTATTCCAACAAAAATAAAAATTGATCTTAACTATCCTTGTTAGTTTCTTCAATCTATTTCTCAAACGGGTGTATGATCCATAATATTTTAATTAGCAAGACAGTGAGTAATACATTTTTTTCGATAAATTAATAAATTAAAATAAATTCCAATTCTCACAAATCAAGAATGATGTCAAATAGTATATTATTATTATCAAAATTTATTTAATTAAATTACAATACAATACAATTCTTCTCTCAAATCAATACTCTATGTCACATTCATCTAGGCTATCATGTCGTGTGCCTAAGGCGATCCATCTATGATTCCCTCAAATGTGATTATCTTTCTCATTGTTTTTCTTTTTCTTTTCTTTTTTGTCAAACATTGTTTTTCTTAAAGTACTATTTTTTAGTGCAATGAGATGAGACTAAATCTTGACATATTAGTTGCAACGCAATAATTGCATATGGTTGCGGCAACTTTGAGCTTTTTGTATATAAATGTATTATATACAAAAGGAGTTGTTATTGACAATCTAAAAGACATCATGTTGCATGATGTTAAATAATATCCACTATTATCGTCACTCCTTAGATTCAAAATCGGCGAAATAATTAAATTCCCGAACTCAGTGGGTGGATAAAAAATAAAATAAAAAAGAAAAAGAAAACAAACATCTCTTAAATTACATTGCAAAATTTTCTCTATAATTTCTATGAAAGTCAACTACTTTTTCGAGACTCACCTGTCAAATATTCATAAAGGTTGAGCTTCCAGCTTAGTAGGGTAAATGTCACACTTCGATTCCGAGATGCGTTCAGGATCGACACATGATACTCAAATGTGATAAGAAAAGAGACAAAACATCGAATGAGCTCAAAAGTGCATGTAGGATTCCGTTTAGTCCAACAAGAGCATTTTTGTCATTTTACAAATTTGAAAAAAAAACAAATTACGCCATACTTAAAGATGCATCGCAACAACTACGAAATACAAAATTTAAATAATGAAATTCGGGATGGGATTTCACATCCTTCCCCCTTTAAAAAAGAGTTTAGTCCCCTAAACTCAATGTACTTGAATCAAACAAATGTGGATAGTGCTGACGCATCTCGTCTTCTGTCTCCAAGGTGGACACAACCACCCCACGATTGTTCCACAAGACACGCACCAAATAAATAGCCTTGGTGCAGAGAGCATTCTCTCTTCGGTCAAGAATCTCAACGCGTCACTCGTCATAAGAGAGATCCTCTCTAATTTGGATAGGCTCATAAGAAATGGAATGAGATGGATCACTGCGATACCTTCAAAGTGAAGATACGTGGAACACCGAATGAATGTGTGATAATTCTGGTGGCAATGCAAGGCACCTCAAACGATCCCACATATCCCAGACTAAGTTTCCCGCCCGAATATGAAGACATCTCTTATATGAGAAACAGTAAGGAAGCATACTTTCCATTCTCAAATGTCACCTCACATCAGTGAGGATCGGCATAACTCTGTTGTCAACTCTGAGCTGCTAATAAACGTGCACGAATCAGAGCAACCTTCTTTGCAGTAATCTATACTAACTTTGGTACCAACAGCCGACGCTCTCCTACCTCATCCCAATACGAGGGAGATCTGCACCTCCTCCTATATAGTGCCTTGTAAGGTGCCATCTGAATACTCGCCTGGAAGCTGTTATTATACGCCAACTCAATCAACAGAAGATGTGTGCCCCAATTACCCTTCAAGTCTAGGACGCAGGCTTAAAGCATATCCTTCAAAGTCTGAATAGTACGCTCTGATTGACCATCTGTCTGAGGGTGAAAAGTTGTGTTGAAACTCACCTTAGTCCCCATAACTTTGTGAAGACTATTAAAAAAAGAGAAGTGAAACGAGGATTTCAATCAGAAACTCTCACCAAGATCCTAATATATCTTCATGCCCTCAGGGTGAATAGAAAAAGTAAAAGTATGAGTCTCTTCCATGACCTCCATCCATAGATCTCTGACATTCAGAACACTAAGTCTGATCCCGAAATAAAGAACACCACTATCAGAGATGGAAAATTGGAAGCGAGTACCTACTCGAACTTCATCCATGATCCAAATCAAATTTAGTCCATTAAGGGTGTTTTTGTCCTTTTACTAAAAAAAAAAAATTGTGCTGCAAATGTAAACGCATTGAAATTAATAATACTAAAATACGTAATTTTAAATAGTGAAATCCAGGGACATGATTTCACATCATAGGTAGAGAAAAGTTTTTGTCCCCACAAATATGTCTCGTTGCTTTGGTGTCAATCCACCAATCACTTGTATCAGACACCATGTTGGTTTCTGAAACAACCCCAACCAACACATCTCCTTCTATCACATTGGATTCATTGGTCTTGCCATTGTTGGTGTTTGAATTGTTAGATTTCATATCCTTTTGGTAACGACGATCTTGTGCCCTATGCCCTAGTTTTCCGCACACCCAGCATGGTCCCTTGATTTTTTTGAAGTATTTTGCTTTTGGTGCATGGATAGACGAGTTATTTTTCTGTTTAGTATTCTTCTCCATGTTTTTTTCTGGAAATTCTTTGGCCTTGGATTGCTTACCTCAACGAAGTTGGCCTTGGCTTCAATGGAAGACACATCAACTTTGTCGCCTTTACTGTGATCCTCTTAGACCCTTAGCCTGAGAATTAAATATTCCAGAGACATCTCTTTGCGCTTATGCTTTATATAGATTTTAAAGTCATTCCAAGATGAAGGCAGTTTTCCAATGATTGCCTTAACTAGGAAGTGTTCATTAATAGAGCATCCCTCAACATGTAAATCATGGATTAGGCATTAGAGTTCTTCCACTTGGCCCATAACAGGTTTGGAATCCACCATGTGGAATTTCAGAAATTTACCAATGATAAACTTCTTTAATCCAGAATCTTCAGTGATATATTTTTTGGTCAGTGACTCACAAAGGTTCTTGGCAATATTGCATGAAGAATATACATCATATAGACAATCGTCCAACCCATTGAAAATGTAGTTTCTGCAAAGAAACTCAGAGTGAGTCCAAGAATCTATTGCAGACAAGATGTCCTTATCCGCTGGCAGTTCAGTCGCCACATGAGCCTCATTCTTCACAACATGGGCTAGGTTCAAAGTGGTCAGGAAGAACATCATCTTTTGTTGCCATGTTTTGAAGTCCATACCTTTGAATTTCTCTAGTTTCTCAGGGAGAGGATTCTTAACGCTTGTTGCATTCATTGATGTTTGATCCATCTTAATTTTGTCTTTAGATTGTTGGAACAAACAATCAGAATACAACTTTATTGATAAAAAAAAATTATAATTAACAACTAAAATAACTATAATCCAATATTGTATTACAACCAATTCGTAATTGAAATATTGTAAACTCAGAGAAACAAAAAAGTAGGAAAACTGACTTGATTGATAGATAGAGGCCTACAGATTTTGCAGTGTCCTAAAGACAAAATTGCACCCTTACTCCATACTTGTAGTTCAACGGGTGGCCATCCCCCAGGATCTAACTATTAGTAATTCAAAGTTACAGCATCAGAGCTTTGAATTCTGGCAAACTTTTGAATGCTTTCTCTTCCAAATGATATGTATATTATATGCAGTAGATGCATATTATTATTATCTTTTTGTGTTTGACCTCTTGGTATTATATAGGATACTAAGTATCATTTCCCAACAAGTATTAAGAAGTTAAGAAACTGACCGCATAAGTCAAATTCAAATTGAAGAGATAACTATGAAATTTTGAATTTGGCTTATCCAAATACTTGTTCGGTCTTTTACCAACAGACCCATACAACATATTATTCACACCAAATTACTATTAATATGAGGAATATTGTCACGCCCCGATTCTGACATAAGTCCAGGATCGACACGTGATGTCACTCAAATACTCGTATATCTCACATACCCCGTCTCAGAAATATGGCAAATCACAATTTGAGAATCAAATTGCAAAGAAATTTTTCGTTTATCTTATGGCTGCATCTAACCTCCTCGTTAGACTGCCTACGTACCCTCAATAGGGATCAAGCTATTCGTAGTTCACTTACACAAAATCAGACGTTTATTCCACTAAGTTCAAGTAGAAAAGCATAGCATTCCTCAATCATTTATTATAACCTGACAACATGTAGTTCCTGGACTCAGGCTACATAATCAATCCCCATGAAAACATGATTTCTCTCCCAGCCAACATAAAAATCATTAAGTCTCATCATGATATCGCAATTCACAACACATATCATATTTAAGAGCCGACTAACACAAAACCATCCTCTAGCCACATTAATTAATTAATTAATTAATGAGATCAAAGTAAAACAATCATTCTCATATCTTCTAAATTCATACCTTATGAAATCATAATCGAATCATAGAAAATCCCTTAGGAGTCACTCAGACGTCCAACATCTTTTCTAACTCAATTCACAAGACTCTCGAAACCATTGACACAAATATATATATATATATATATATATATATATAACTAAGACTAGAGTGACACAGTTAGGCCAAGCCTACTTCTCCAAACAATGGGATTTTAGGCCACTCCACGAAATTCAACAACCTCGGGTTCCGGACCATTCAACGGAATCAAACCAAATATGATCGCCTAAAAATGTATCATGTACAACTAATCCTCATCACCTCTAGAATGCGTATGGTTCCCCATCGCGGATATACCAAGCAGGACCATAGGCATAAACTCATCGTGCAGGCAATGATCACCCATCACGGGTATACCAAGCATGAACACCTCTGAATACATATGGTCCCCCCATCACGAATATACCAAGCAGGACCATCCATGTACCATAACTACGTGATGCAATCTCATCATCACACATTACACATAATTATACGCATACATGCTATCGATTCCACATATCAACCAGCATCAAGTCAGATGGAGCACAACACAAGGAATTCCCTCAATTACTATGTCCACTAAAAATCTAATAAGGTAACTAACTCATCTCTTGCCTTCCATCTCCATCTCATGCTAGGTAGAATGCCAAATTCAAATAGATATACAGTTGGTAAGCATATCCAAATAATTATCAAACAATAATTAACTCCCATAATTGTCATAACATTCATCATAATCATCGTTCACATTATTAAAAAGATAATCAAACACATATATATCACAAACATCATCAATACACAAGCCAAATCATAGTTAATTAGCATAGGTTTATGGCTAAGTATATAAAATTCACATTTCAATAGAAATCACATTATAAAACCAACTCACATTTTCATACTAGTAAACATGCATATTATTTCTCAACTATACAATCAACATCGTAAGGTTCTATGCCTATGCTTCGTAACCTTCTTTCTCTATCCTTTAATAAACCAACCTAAAGTTAATGGTTTTCAAAACGCTATCTCTTCACTTTTGCCACTACCCCTTTTTGACATGTATAAGCAGCAAATATATATATATATATATATATATAAGAGAAATTGGTTCGTTTACCATTGATTTGAATATAAATACTCGTAAACAATCTAAACTCTTAAACCCCAACCAAACACACTCAAATAAGCACAAAATTAACAAGGATGTTATTTCAACTAGAATTCCCTTCTAGGTCTAGATGCTTGGTAACGAAAGAAGCATTTCATAAATCAAATGTTACATATCGGAAAATTCAACTTTTCCCAAAAATTCTCAAATTTCACAAGAATGAAGATCTCAACAAGTAAAATAAACTTTATACCTGCGGCCAAGGCCAATTTGGCCGGAAAACACCCCAAACTGGCCACGAACCGCCCGAACCCTAAGGTGGGTGTTCTTCAATTCGATTTCATCGGTGTTCTTATGCCCTAACCACTAGTTGGGTCTTGTTCCTGGTTCCAAGGGAAGTTTATTAAGGGTGATGGTGCATGGTGATACTCACCGGAATGACGAATCGCCGTCGAGAACCCCCGGGTTCTCCGGTGAAGTTCTACCCGAATTAGACCTTAAAAACCCTTGATTTTTGGTGGATATGGAAGGAGGAAGATAGCTGAGTAGGTTGCAGGTGATGAATGGGTGCAAAACACCTGAAAAATGAAGGATTTTGGCCTGAAATTGGTCGGGTCGAAAACCCTTTTTTTTTTTTTTTTTTAATATGGGTGCACGGGTTGACAAATGAGGGGGGAGAACTTTTTCTCTCCTCTCCTCATTCCTTTTTTCTAATCCCCTAGCCGGTTCCCTTAACCCCATTTATATAATTGGGCCTTTTACCCTCAAGTGGAAAATTAAATAATTCCCACAATCTATAATTTCACAATTTCAAACGTCCGTAACTATACCGTTATAATTCGGACTCGCAAACGGCTTTCGCCTATGCGCTCGTGGCTTCGAGACCTATTTGAAAACGTTACTTGTGACCTCAAAAGGTGAACGAGTAAAGAATAATTTTCCAAACTTCACTCTTCGTAACTAGTTTATTTGAAATCTAATTTCAAATAAATTAATATAAATTCTCGAAAAATAATATAAAATCTCAATAATACAAATACGTAGATTATAATAGTGAAATATGGAAAACGGGATTTCACAAATATAATATCAAGTATCTTGATAATATATACACTAAAGATATGTGACAATTTGCTTACAAACTCCAACATTTGTAACCGATAGCTTTCTTATCGTTAGGAAATTTAGCTAATTCCCAAGTTTTGTTCTTAAAAAGAGAATTCATCTCGCCACCCATAACATTGCACCACTTCTCATTTTCTTCACTCTCAATGGCTTCCTCAAAATTGGATGGAATCTCATCAGTGATAATACGAAGAGCAAAAGCAACATAATCACTATACCGATTTGGCTTGGTAATATTTATCATTCCTTTGTTCTTGGCAATAAACTCTTGAGGTGAAACTTGTTTTTCATCTTGAAAAGAGTCTTCAACTTCAATATCTTCAACATCCTCTTGGTCTCCCACTTCTTCACTTGTAGTGGCTTCAACATCAGCGGAAATAGGATGTGAAGTACTAAAGGAAACTTTCTCAAGCTCCAACTATTGGACATCTTTTACATTCTTCTCAGTCTCTAAACATACTTTCTTCGTCAAATGTCACATATCTGTTGATTACAAGTTTCTTCATCTTTGGGCACCACAAACTGTAACCTTTGGCACCACAACTAAAACCAAGAAATATGAATATAATCATAATCAGAAGAAGGTTTTCTAGTCCATACCTATATTGATGTTTTACCCTGAACAACAACTAAGGGTAACCGGTTGATGATTTGACATGCATAAGTAACTACATTTGCCTAAAACGACTTGCTCAAACCCGGCTAAGACAATATACATCTAACTTTCTGCAACTCCATTTTGCTGTGGAGTTTCCCTGACTCTGAAATGCCTCATAATCCTTTCCTCTTTGCAAACTTTAAGGAAAGATGTGTATTCTCCACCATTATCCTATCTCAAAAAATCTTAATATTCCTCCTAATCTGGTTCTCAACCATTTTCTCTGCTAGGTCGAGACTGTAATTTTTTCCTACTAGAGAAGGATTTCCTTTTCGATGATCTACCTCTAACAAACAAAGCCTTAGAGGTACTATCATGATTTTTATCTCTATGTCTCATTTCATAATTCATCAAAACATTCAACACATCTTCAAATTTTACCATTTCTTTACCATGCATAATAGTGGGTAACAGAATGCTCATAAGAGTTCGACAAAGAATTCAACAATATTAAGGTCTTGTCTTCATCCTTAATATCCTCATCTAAATTCATCAAATCGGCAATCAACTTATTAAAAACATTAAGATGTCTAATCATTTTTGTACCTTCTTTATATTGGAAGCGGTAGAGCATTTTCTTCAAGTATAGTCAGTTTTCTGCACTCTTCGTCATGTACTTGTTTTCTAGTTTCTGCCACAATATATTTTCCAATGTCTTCTGCATCACAAAATACTTCTGAGTTTTTGCAAGGCACAACCAAATTGTAGAGCAAGCTCGCAAATTTAATTTCTCCCAATCCGACTTCGACATAGTTTTCGACTTATCTCCCAAAGTGGCAAGTAAATCTTGTTGAGCCAACACATCCTTGATCTCACATTGCCACATCTTGAAGTTGTTTGTGCCATCAAACTTTTCCACTTAAATCTTTGCATTTTGCACTGTAATTCTTGCGAACTCGGAGTTGCTTCCAAAATGATTCTCATCTTGCCTGTTTGACATTTTTAGCAACTAAACGGTACCCAAAAGCAACCAATGCTCTGATACCAATTGTTGTGCTTGGATAGCACCAACCAACTCAAGTTAACGCACAAGAAATATATCAAATGAAATGCAAGAACAAAAATAGAAAAGACATCAAGAGTTAATGAGGTTTCTCAACAGTCAATATAACTGGAGTACGTTCTCGGAACAGGAGAAGCTCACCAATAATCCACTATCTACTAAATGGAAGTGTGTTTATAAAATGTTGATAATCTCACAATCTAAAATCTCAGTACTCCCAGTAGCTCTCACTCACCAAAGAAACAAAACTATTACAACAATAACTGCTTTGATGGATAATCGCTAACCAAACAGGGCAGCAACTCTCTTCTCTTCTCCAATAATGGAGTTGTCGGCTCCTCTTAATTTTCCTCTTTTTTTATTGCTGACTTCAAAAGGCAGCTGCTACCAATTAAAACCCTAGCCACCGTCCCAAAAAAGAAAGAAAAAAAAAAAACTATTACAACAATAACTGCTTTGATGGATAATTGCTAACCAAACAGGGCAGCAACTCTCTTCTCTTCTCCAATAATGTAGTTGTCGGCTCCTCTTAATTTTCTTCTTTTTTATTGCTGACTTCAAAAGGCAGCTACTGTCAATTAAAATCCTAGCCACCGTCCCAATAAAAATAAAAAATAAAAAAATAAAAAATAAAAGAGAAATCTCAAGAAATCTTAAATCCGAGTCAAGTCGGTCTTCTCCAAATCTCAAATCGGATTAATGGTTCTCGTGGCTACAGAGTATTAGGAAGATCGCGTTCCACCAACTCAAAGCTCAAATCCGAGTCGGTCTCCTCCAAGTATCCATCTATCTAATTTCTCTCATTTTGTCAAATTTTTCACAACTATTTCTGAATTTAATGGATACGTGGTGAAATGGGTGTCAGACCCGATAACCCAGAAATGGTATTTGGGGATTTCAAGCTGGTTTCTCCAGAATCCCAGAGAGATGGGTTTTCGTTGGAGTTTTCTGATTGGTGTTTAGAGAGAGGAGAGAGAGAGAGAAGGAAAGGTACACTTCTGCAAAACCTTTTGTTTTAGGCTATTTGAATTACTATTTTGGGTTCTGAACAGTCAGACTTGGGTTTGGGAATTTGCATTTGTGTGTGCGTGAATTTTCTAACTTCTAGATAGAGAGAGCAGAAGAGGAGAGAGAAGCAAAATTTGCAGTCTTTGAGATGTTTAGTGAGGGGAGAGACAAGATATTGGAGGTCGAAGAAGTCTTTGCATCTCTCACAATTCTATTAATGAAGCTTGTAGGTTTCAAGAACGGCGGAGATGGCGGTGGAGGGCTGCTTCTCCACCATCATCATCCAAACAGACACCAATTCTCTGAATTTCCAAACAATTCAATTGAAATTTCTAAAAAAATTATGAACAATACCGACTTGGCCGGATTCGGATCGTTGGATTCGAACTGCAACTGGGATTCATTATTTGTCTGAAAATGTTGGTCGAGATACAGACTAGAGAGAGAATAGAGATGAAGAGAGAACATGAAGAAAAAATGCGTGGATTGGACAAAAATACATATTTATCCCTTGATTTAACAGACAATGAATGAAAAGTTATTTTGGGGTAAATTTATTAACAGATTTTACTAGGGGTGGAAAAAATTCCCAAAAATCCCGAACCGAACCGAAAAAATCCCGATCCCAAACCAAAAATTTTCCAAACCGAAATTCCGGAAATTTTCGGGATGCTATCCCGAACCAATCCCAAAATTTCGGTATGAGATTCGGGATTGGCTTCTCGATATTTCGGGAATCCCATACCAAACCGAAAATATATAATATTAATTATTATATATATTTATACATATATATATTATTCTTTTATAATTGATGCTAGTTGTTTCTAATTCATGCTCAGCAACCTAGAATGCCCTACACCTTGCATATTTTTCATGTTCTGTTTGATATTCATGTGGATTTTATTATTGCTGCTGCCATGGCTGATGATTTCAGAAGGCTTGATTCTTTTGTCTCTCAACAGATTGCAAAAAGAGTTTAATTAATTTGAATTTTGACTATGATAAAAAGAGTCAAGCATGCCA
Organism: Pyrus communis; assembly: GCF_963583255.1. Taxonomy (NCBI): domain Eukaryota; kingdom Viridiplantae; phylum Streptophyta; class Magnoliopsida; order Rosales; family Rosaceae; genus Pyrus; species Pyrus communis. The sequence continues at coordinate 27,138,356 of NC_084809.1, read as the reverse complement.
GTGTTCAATTAAATGGTAGTATGAATGAAATGAAATTCCTAGTTCATAAATGTGTTCTTGAATTATATATTTGAAGAACAATTCATAATTTCATATTTCAATTTGGGATTCCCGATTTGTCCCAAAATCCCGAAAATATTTCCGGATTCCCGAAATTTGGGATTCCCGAAAATTTGGTTTGGGATTGGTCTTCAAATTCCCGTCCCGAAAAATTTCGGTTTGGGATTCGGAATACTAGTTTCGGTATGGTATCCCATACCGAACCACCCCTAGATTTTACCATAAGGGTTTAAATTCTAATTTTTTTTATTATAGGAGTTCTCTTTCGAATACCTTATCATTACGAAGACCATTAATCCGAATGAGGATTCTCTCCGAATCCTCTTTGTGAGGATCATGGGAATCCTCTAATCGTGTCCGTTTATCGAACATTGTACGGTTAATTTTTGTCAGATATTGTTTATATTCAATTTTAAATCAAAAAAATTACAATAATTTTTTACCACATGATATATGATGAACGGATACGATTGGAGGATCCTTGGGTCGGATCCTCTTTGTGAGGAACTCGGAGGAACCTCACATCGTGTCGACTTGTTCGTTCATCGTACATTGTGTAATTAGTTTTCGTCAGGTATTCTTCATGTTTAATTTTAAATAAAAGTATTTAAAGTAATTTCTGACTGCACGATGAACAATGAACAGACATAATTTGAAAATCCTTAGAATCCAAGATCCTCACAAAGAGGATCTTAGGAGGATTTGTCTATGTTCCTTACCTCACCTTCGCTCTAAAAGATAGTAGAACAATATTTGTAATCTCAACTCAATGGATGAGCGAGCCAATTATCATTATAACAAAAACATGATTATCTATGACGCATGGATACTTCTGTTTGGTCCCATATCCTGTATATGATACTTAATCAGATATGATATTTGCCTGATACAAAGAGCTTCTCTCTAATTAAAACCATGAATACGACTCTCATACTTCTTCTACTGTATAAAGAGGATTAGTTTTCGAACTTTTCTTCTCTAACAACTCAAATGTACTTGAATTTGAATGATGAATTATGTTTTAAAATGTTTAGTTTTGTTGCTATATACATTTGTATTTGCCATATCATAGCGGATTGTATCGTAATTTCTAGAGATTTTTCGTATCGCCATAGCCATATCAGTATCCGAGCTTAATAGATGATTATAGTCAGAACAACAATAGAACTGTCGAGAGGACTAAGACTCGGATTATGTTTCAGCAACAGGAGGCGTATCCTTATTGAACTTGGATTGTTCTTCAGCAACAGGAGGAGACGTGGAAGACACAGGTGGTTTATCATACTCGAGCTCATGGCTGCCTTGATCTCTCGGTTGATGGCCTTAGATTTCTTTAGCTCGTCATGAGCCTTTGGAACTCGTCGAGCCTTGGCAGAGTTAACTCGGTCAGCTCGCGAGAATCGAGGGTCAACTCCATCGTACCATCCAGCTCAGTAACTCTGTGATACAGTGTTCAACGAGCCTTGGTGGTCTTCAACGAGCAAATCGTTCTACATTTCGTGAAATTCAGATATGGTCGGCTTAAACTGTGCAGATATGGTGTTTGTTAAAAAGTCTCAGTGAAATTCATAACAGATTATATATGTTTTCATAGTTTTTAAGATTTGAAAATAGTTGCTTAAGTTCTGTACCAAGCAAGTTTTTTTAGTATAATAATTGTATTTGAAAACTTGTTCGTGGTCTCGACTTCTACTTTGCAAGTGTGGTTTAACCTTCTTTTTGCTTTTACTATGCAGATTTCTCCAAAAGCAAAAGAAAACCAAAAGATTTGCATACTGCTCTGTTTTTCTTCAAGCCTATTCTTGATCATGAGTTAAGGTATGACCTATTGTTTTCATTTTTCAAATTTCATCTGCTTTGATAAAAAATCAAAAAAAAAAAAAAAATTATAAAAAAAAGAAGATACCTTTCTCGCTTCCTAAAATTTTTGTTTGGATTCGTATATATTCAACAGATAGAAAAAGAAGACGAATTGGTAAGCTGAAGGTGCCAAGGCGATGGAGATAATCACTGCAATTATTCCTGCAATAATTGACTACACAGTTAGACCACTTGGACGCCAAGTGAGTTATGTCATTTTCTACAAAAGCAACCTTAAAGATCTAAGGAGTACATTGAAGCATTTTGATGCTGCCAAACAAAGGATGAACCATTCGGTTGAAGAAGTAAAAAAAAAAGTTAATCAAAAAGTCGAAGCTGATGTCCGGAACTGGCAGACAGAAGCAGATGAGATCTCTCGAGAGGCAGAAGCATTATTGGATGATGAAGGCCGTGCAAAGACAAGGTGTCTCTATATATGTCCTAACCTGATATCCTATCATCGGCTCAGCAGAAAATCAACTAAATTGGTGAGAAAGATTGAAGAACATGAAAATAAAAAAGAGTTTGCCAATATTTATTACAATGATGCCGTGGAAGACATATCTGCCATAGCCTCCGACGAGTACATGGCCTTTGAAACAAGGACTTCAATGGTAAAGAATATCATTACGGAACTGAAAAAACCTGATATCAACAAGATTGGTGTGTACGGGTTACCGGGCGTTGGGAAGACAACACTTGCCAAAGAGGTTTACAGAGAAGCTATGGAAGAGAAGTTATTTGATGATGTGGTTATAATTCTAAATGTAAAAGAAAAAAAAGACGACGAAAAAATTCAAAAAGCAATTACCGAAAAGTTGGGGATGGACATTGATGAATCTGATGGTATGGGAAAAAGGGCAAATCTCCTACGGGCTAGGATAAAAGAGGGGAAGACTCTTGTCATTTTAGACGATGTCTTGGAAATAATTAACTTCGAGGCTGTGGGACTCGTCGGTGTGCCGCACTGTAAGTTATTGTTGACATCTAGAGAAAGAAATGTTTTATTCTATGGTATGCATATTCAAAACAATTTTCAACTTGGATTTTTAACAGAAAATGAAAGTTGGAGTTTGTTTGAGAAGATGGCAGGTAATGTCGTTAAGGACAATCGTATACTGAAAGAAGCAACCCAACTAGCAAAGAAATGTGGAGGTTTGCCGGTTTTGGTTGTTGCAGTTGCAAGTGCTTTAAGGGAAAGTAGTTTGGAGGAATGGAAAGATGCGTTGAGAAGTTTCAAAAGATTTGACAAGAAAGAAATGAATGAAAAAGCCTTCTTGGCTCTAAAGTGGAGTTACGAACAATTGGAGGATCATGAGCTTAAGCAATTGTTCTTGCTTTGCGGGAGTTGCAGCAATTTGCTCAGTGACTTGTTAAAGTATAGTATGGGTTTGGGTTTGATAAAAAATGTTGAGACAGTGGAAGAGGCACGGAATTCATTGAATAGAATGGTTAAAAAACTAAAAAATTCTTGCCTATTGCTGGACAGTTATGACGATGACTCTGTTAGAATGCATGAGCTTGTACGAGATGTTGCTGTCCGGATTGCATCTGATGATCATAAGGCCTTTTCGAAAGCAGATGGAGAAGAGGTGAAAGAATGGCCCACTGAGGATTTATTTAAAAAGTACACTGCCATCTTCTTGAGTTATTGCAAAATCCCCAGATTTCCTGAAATACCTTGGGAATGCCCAGAATTAAAATTGTTGGTCTTGGAGAATTATGATTATATTGGCGACTCCCAGGAAATCCCAAGCAAATTTTTTGAAGAGATGAAAGAACTCAAAGTGTTGGATGTAACCGAATTCAGTATTCAGTCACTACCTGCATCTCTTCAATCCCTAAAGCATCTCCAGACATTGTGTTTAGATCAATGCGAGTTGGTAGACATAACTCTTGTTGGACAGCAAACAAGCTTGAAAATTCTTAGCCTGATACACTCCAAGGTTAAAGAATTGCCCAAAGAAATAGGGCAATTGACTCGACTACAATTACTGGATTTGACCGATTGCTCTGAACTTGTTCTGATCTCACCTGGTGTTATATCAAGCTTGACAAGACTAGAAGACTTGAGGATGGGAAGAAACAGCTTCAAGCAATGGGAGGTTGAAGGTTTGGTCGATGGCAGAAGAAGTAATGCTAGCGTTTCAGAGCTGAAGCACTTATCTCATCTATCCGCATTGGACATGCATATTACAGATGCTAACCTTCTTCCAAGCAACTTGTTCTCTGATAAGTTAGAAAGATACACCATACTTGTCGGTGATTGTTGGGAATGTCCTGACATCTATGGAACCTCCTCGAACATGCTAAAACTCAAGCTTACAAGGAGAAATCAATTCGATCGAGGTATAAAGTTGCTGGTAAAGAAATGTGAGCAGTTGTACTTGGATGGGATGGAGAGTGTGAATATTATTTCGTATCTATTTGACAGTGAAGCTATTAAACAACTGAAGCATCTCCATGTCCAAAACAACGACGAAGTTAAATATGTCATTAACTCCGTCAATTGGAGTTATTCTCATAATGCCTTCTCCAGCTTGGAATTTCTCTCTCTTGAAAGCCTTGTGAGTTTGGAAACTGTATGTTATGGGCAACTCATTGACGGGCCTTTCCAAAAGTTAAAATCTTTGACACTCAAAAATCTGCCAAAGCTTATTGGTTTCTCTTCCAAAGACAAGCAATTAATGGTTGATACAGAAGCCAACGAAATCGTTTTGGAGGATGAAGTTGGTGGACCACCGAGACTTTTCAGTAATGGGGAGGTACTTTCTCTGTTATTTTTATAGCAAAATGATTGCATGATTTTTTCTCCAAGTAGTTTTCTTCTTCGAATTTTGATTCCTTCTTAAGATTCATTTTGATAACCCACGTTTTTTTGTTCAAGATTCGTTTTTAAGATTTAAGATTTATTTTTTCAATAAACCAAAACCATTTAAATTATATATTTAAGTTATCAGGTTTTGATAACCCGCGATATTCAACTATAGATATTTTTTTTAACAAAAAATATTATTTACATTAAAAGAGTGGAAGAGTTAATTAAGACTCACAATAAATTAACAATAATATATTTCAAATTCGTTTTTGATAAGAATCGAAACTAGACATTTTTCTTAATATGCTAGCAATAATATAATTTAAATTCGCTTTTGACATGAATCGAAACTAGACGTTTTACTTATCAGGAAAGATAAATGTTGCTAGAGTGTATCATTAAGTGAAAACTTATGGTATTCAACTAATAAGTTCAAATCTTGTGCATCTATTTATGCATGTGACCTCTATGTGACTTTCGTACAATTTTGACATCTGTCCATTCACTCAACCAAACCTAACGGCGTTAAATCTAAATAAAATAAAAAAATCAGAGCGTAGCCCAGCGTACCGGTCTCTCTCCCATTCCCCTCCTTCCTTCCCAACGCCACCAATGACCGCCCCCTCCTCACGGACCTCCACCTCCACCTCTTCAAGCACAGCGGCAGCATCTCCCTTGATGACGTCATCGAGATCGGCAAGGTTATGAGAAACAGATCCATGGCCGAAGGAGCTCGCGGGAACGGTGAAGGAGATTCTCGGAACCTGCGTCTCCGTGGTCTGCACGGTCAACGGCAAGGACCCCAAGGATTTGCAATAGGAGATCGTCGATGGTGACGTCGAGATCCCTCTATTGTTTGAAGGAGCAATTAAATGGAAGGGCGAGGCTTTTGGGTTTGATTTATGGATTTAAAATGTGAAGGAGAAGGAGATGCAATTGATATTGCTGCTGTTGTGTTTGGGGAAGTGAGAGAGAGAGAGACGAGGAGGATGAGCGGCTTCTTTTTTCTTATTTTTATTTAATTTTCTTGGGAGTTGACAGGGTAATGTTAGGGTTAAGTTTGTTGACGGATGTCAGGGATTGAGTATTTTAGGTGTAAAAAATGGAACCCGATTTTAACTACTAAGATAATTCATAACTTACCACTAAAATCTTTCACAATAATGTGTTTTTAGTATCAATTTAAATAAAATAGATTTTTTCTGTCGAAAATAAAATAATTTAAATTTGAAATTAAATTGACATAATTTTTGGCCCTATATTTCATTTTTCAGAAGTTTTTTTTACTCCGTTTGTTTAATTAATGATGGTACAAAGGACATACTTCTGTCTAGTAGCCTAATGGCTTACAATTTAATATATTACCTTTACTTTATATCTACATATTAGAATATATACAGCTAACAATGTAAATAGTAATTTCTAAAAATAAACATGATTATTATTCTGTACTCTGCAGGTTTTGATGCCCAACTTAACAACCTTGAATGTGCATCAATGTGATAGTTTAAGATTCTTGTTTTCGAGTTCCATGGGTAAATGTTTCGGGCAACTCAAAAATCTCAAGATATCCAATTGTCAAATCATGGAAGAGATGGTAAGAAATGAGGAGAATATAGATGACATGTTTGATAAGCTAAATCGTTTAGAGTTACAACATCTTCCAAACCTCGCTAGATTCATCTCTGGAAGTTACATTAAATTTCCGTCTTTGGCGTATTTGGATATATACGATTGTCCTAAACTGGAGACATTCATCTTTGGTGCTAAGAGTGGAAATATTACAACCAACAAAGAAGAAAGAGATATTGAGCTCTTTGACGAAAAGGTGAATTATACCTTCACTTCTTTTATTTATGCTTTTATTTCCAACTTATGCATGTGTCCCACTCTTGTGAAAAAAGGTTTGTTCACAAGTTCTAAAATGAATATGTGACAGGTAGGATTTCCTAGCTTGGAGACGTTGTACATAAGGGACTTACCTAAGTTGAAGACAATATTCCACAACCAACTTCATCCAGATTCTTTTGGTAAGCTCAGAAATATGGATGTTCGTAGATGCCACAGTCTGATTAATATCTTTGGGCCAAGTATCATGGGAAGATTGAATGCTCTAGAGTCCTTAGTAATAATGCAGTGCCAGTCATTACAAGTGGTATATGACACATCATCTACCACTCAGTTGAACTGTTTTGAATTCTCTAAAGTAACATATATGATGTTTGAAGATCTACCCCAACTACGGAGTTTCTATTCAAGGCTGCATGTTTCTAATTGGCCATCACTCAACGAATTAAATTTCACAAAATGTGGTGGTGTGGAGATTTTTGCTGCCGAATTTTCAACATATCAAGACAAACTTGAGTTGGGCCACCCAAAACCAATGAAACAGCCTTTCTTTTTAATTGAGAAGGTAACCATACTTGTACACAATTTTTTTGATATTAGAAATTTTATGTGATTGCATGCGTCCCACTCTTGTGAAAAAAGGTTTGTTCACAAGTTCTAAAATGAATATGTGACAGGTAGGATTTCCTAGCTTGGAGGCGTTGTACATATGGGACATACCTGAGTTGAAGACAATATTTCATAACCAACTTCATTTAGATTCTTTTGGTAAGCTCAGAAATATGGATGTTCGTAGATGCCACAGTCTGATTAATATCTTTGGGCCAAGTATCATGGGAAGATTGAATGCTCTAGAGTCCTTATTAATAATGCAGTGCCAGTCATTACAAGTGGTATATGACACATCATCTACCACTCAGTTGAACTGTTTTGAATTCTCTAAAGTAACATATATGATGTTTGAAGATCTACCCCAACTACGGAGTTTCTATTCAAGGCTGCATGTTTCTAATTGGCCATCACTCAACGAATTAAATTTCACAAAATGTGGTGGTGTGGAGATTTTCGCTGCCGAATTTTCAACATATCAAGACAAACTTGAGTTGGGCCACCAAACACCAATGAAACAGCCTTTCTTTTTAATTGAGAAGGTAACCATACTTGTACACAATTCTTCTGATATTTGAAATTATATGTGATTTTACATGCTAGTTAAACATACACCATCAAGTAAATACATTTATTAAGTTTTCAATATTAAAATTATTATCTGGTGTCCAGTTTTTCAAAATATTTTTAAGCATCCCGTTACTGTTGATAATATTTCAGGGCAAGTCATTCCTCAACTTGGAATACTTGATGTTGGATGAGAACACGGAGATTTGGTATGAACCGTATGGTCCACTCCCGGCAGAGTTGTTGCGCAAACTCAAATCAATTAATTTTGCTACTTCACATCCCAAGTCAGATGTTTTCTTTGAGAATTTACAGAACATTGAAATGCTCTGTGTGCTCTCTGCTCCTTGGAAAGAATTATTTGTTCACGACCACCAAGGAAGTAGTGGAGGGGAAATACATGAAGTTGAGACCCTCCCACGCGGTCCTGTTTTTCCAAACTTGGAAGTTCCAAGCGTGCACAAATGTGGCAGATTAGAGAATCTAGCTTCAACTTTAATATCCTTTCGGAATCTAACCATTTTGAACATATGGAGTTGTAACGGACTGCAATACTTGATACCTTATTCTGTGGCTAAGAATTTGCAGCAACTCAAGAAGTTGGAAGTTAAGTACTGTCAAGGAATGGTAGAAATAGTGGCAGACAACGGAGAGGATTGTCGAGAAACTGAGATCACTTTCAGTTGCTTGCAACATCTTGAACTTTCTGATCTACCAAGTCTGCAAGGCTTTTGCATGGGAAATTGCATTTTCAAAGTCCCATCCTTAGAAACTTTGATTGTCAAGGACTGCCAGCTGATAGAGTTAAAGATTTCTCCTGATAGTTTACTCCAAAGTGATCCAACATCAGAAAGACTACAAATAGCAGAGACATTGGGGAAAGAAGAAGAAGAAGAATATGATGACGAAGACGATGCATGATTAAGATGGCAATGATGATGAAACGGTAAGTTTCCATATATGCTAAATATCATGTAAATATAAACTTTTATAAGTCGTAATTTCTGTTACTACTTGTTAATGTTCACTTACCGACACAAAATTTGCAATACTCCGTACTTATATAGTGAATAGCATCAAATAAATAGAACTGGTTTCTAATTTCTCTTGTTACTTGCTCTGACTATTCTCTGTTCTCCCCTAGTCTGCCCAGCCTTGCTTCCGTGGCCGATCTCATCTTGTTTGATATAAGCCTGCAAGCTGCGGTCTTAATGGAAAAGCTATCCTAGAAACTTGTGTGATTTGTATTTGGAGCTTTGTTCACTACACTTTCGGTTTGGGTGTTTGGGAAATAATGCTTGTGTGATTTCTGTAAACATTGATGCATTTGAAGTGGTGCTTTTGTGCACGTCTATTGAAACTGCTTTGTACTAGAGTGTGTTTATTTTAGCTCTTTACTAAAATTGAATCAATCGAATCCGCATCTTTTAACTGGATTGTTAATTTTCTTGATGTGTGTATGTGTGTATATTTTTCTTTTTCGTTTGGAAGGAAAGCTAGATTCAATTCATAAAATGCAGGTTGAAATTGAATTGGTTTAAATGATTTGGGGCCTTTTATCCGTGAATTGGTTTTGGGATGAACCTCAACTTCCATAATTTTCTTCAAACTCAAATATTTCTTCCCATGTTGTTTGGCCTCTTTTTTCATTCTTGTATTTTGCTTCCTGTGAATCATGAAAAATATCATTTTCCAATCATCTTTTTAGGAGAATCTCCAATGGACTCCCTAAACCAGCTCCTAACTAGAATTTAGAGAGCACTAGAAAGTTCTACCCGCGCGTTGTTGCGGGATTAATAAAAATTGTAATAAAGCTTATGTTTCAAAGATGTAAAGTCTATGCCATAAAAGATTTATACTAATTACATATGAAAACCTATGCAACAGACACCAAAAATTGTAGAAGTTTTATTACTTTATCTAGAATGACAAAATACGATAAATGTTGTTTACTGCAACGCTCAAAGTTTTTCTCCAATACTGTTGATTGATAAGAAAGCACCCTAGGTAAGGAAAGAAAATATTGTAACACATGAAATAAATTTATATGACAATGGAATAATACTGTAAAGAAAATAAGAATAAGTATGGTTACCTTTTTTAGCAATTTTATAGCACCTCATCAACTTTTGTGCATTTGCCTCTAATTAGTTTTGTCTCACTACCTTAAACGTATAACAAAGATTGAAAATGACAAATGTATATTAGATAAAAGCTCGATGAAAAGTAGGAGAACACACTGTTTGGTAGGGTGTAAACAGAAGGTTATATACCCGTCGATCAATTGGGGTGGCAAAAGTTGTATAGCTGAAGTTGCAATGTAAGCATTCTATATCATTGCGAATGTGCATCATTCATTTCTTAGTTTCTTTTAGTTCAAACCTAAACCAAAGATAACAAACAGAATATTAATTACAGTTTATTTAACTTCTAACATGACTAAATATAATCTGAAGGCAATAAAGCTTGAGCCTAATTCTATCAGCCAAAATGGAGGAACACTAAATTTTACACACGAAGTCCCAAGGGGTTTAATAAAGAAATCCCAAAACAGAAACTATAATTTGAAAACTCTGCATAGATGGTCAATTGTGTTCAAATGTGTTGATGATGTACATCCACCAAATTGGAAATATCAAGTTGTGAAAAATGAAGCTACTTCCTTTATAATAACAAAATGTTGGTCAAAATACCACAATGTGAACAAATATATCATAAAGAACAAATAGAAAAATGATACTTACCAATATTGACATATGGATTTCTTCGAAAGAATGTTACATGTAGTGTTATTATCTCAATGGTTTGGTCTGCGATAAGAAGAGTAACTATTTAGAAAGCAGTATCATTGCTACTTGCTAGTCTTCCTACATGATTTAAGAATATAATTAATTAAATAGATATGGGATCATATTGACCATAAATTATTACATGCAACTCAAAAAAAAAATAAAAAAAGAGAATAGTCGTCGGAAAAATAGAAAACCCTTGCCGGAAAAAGTAATTGTTACGCAATTAGATCTCTTTTAATAATTGCACATTTAAATCTTTTTCTTGATCAATAAGATGTCATAAATTTAATGTTCCATAGTTCATTACATTCTCATTTCTAGCCATTAGAACCTGAAACACATAACTAATGAGTGTAATAGAAACTTACCACAACATTGTCAAAAGAGAATATAAGACCATAAACTTCATCCAGTTTGACTACATATCGTATTCGTTTAAGAAAATCTTATTGCAACTTGTCTTCCAAAAAATCCTACTCATAGTAAAAACTAACAGTAGCAAGTCATAGCATAATCAGTAAAGTAATTTCGACAAAGCGTATAAAACAATCACTACCGTACATATATCTCCATAAATTACACCACATCAACCTTGAGAGGTCCAACATGTCCAAAACTCTCAAAACCTTCTCGATATTCAACTCAAATCACCTGAAAACAATGAAAAGTGGAGGAAAAAAAACATAAATTCATCAAAATTTCCTACCCAAGGATAAGTTAAAAATGGAAATATTTTCACTGACAAATATATGCATAGTATTAGTTACTATGTTGAACTGTTGGTAACACGGAAAATACTATTCCATTATCTTACCCACCAAAAAAAGAAAGCACTATAAAACTCTGTTTTTGTAACACATTTAGTTTGTTGGGTTCAAATTTTGGAAAAATAATCATTTATACATGAAAAAAATGTCGGAAAAATTATGTTGAAAAGAAGATGAGTTGTTCATATTATTTGATTTGATATAGTTTGGTAATACTCACTGGTCCACTTTGATGCTAGAAAGTGGTTGGCCATATGGCTTCAACAGCAGAACATATGCACTTCTGTGTAAATACAATACCAAAACAAAAAATGAACAAAAATTCTATGAAAATTAACATCTCTTATTCCATACAATATATACAGTATATATGAGTAAATTGCTTACGGGTCTGACTTCAATATAACCCCACTCCTCTTCATCCATCTAGAATCCTAGCAGCTGCTACTGTTGTAGTTCCTGCAGCTGCTACTGCTATATTGAAATTGACTACCTTAGATAGTTTATTTCACATTCTTACACACATGACAAACCAAAAAACATTCAAAACATATCAATAATCTAAAAAAAGGCCAATTTAATACCTTTTCTCAAACAGGTGGTAAGCACTGTTAACAGAAAAAACAGATGAACAACCACTGTGAAAAATACACCCAAAGAGTTAGTGAAATTAGATATAGAACATGCAATCATTCATAAAACATCATGAATAAATAAGGGAAAACTTAACAACTCACCCTCACCGAAATTAATCAAGCACTGTAAATCTGCAATTAACAAAACAAACAGTAAAAATTCATAAAATCAAACATGCAAAAAAAATAAAAAAATCAAACATGCAACGATATAAATCTATTAAACAGTTGTTAAGATAACATTAATGAATTTGACCTACTATTTTACTATATTCGATTTTTGGAATTTTGAGTGAATGAATGGCAAAAGAACATATAACAAAATAACAGAACCGTACCCCATTGAAGGAAGCCTGCCCGGCCAACCGGCCACAGACATCAGCAAAGGTACAGAGCCTTGTTGCACTGAAGAATCAGAAGACCAAATCACTATATGAGCAACCCAAATGAGAGGTAGAGGGGAAATTCCAATATTATTAATTTATCCTAATTTATCCTTTAAAAAGGGAAAAATATGACGGGAAAAAAATGAATTTGATGAAGCTCACCATCAGATCTATCTTGAACTTTTCTTCTCGGTGGTTTTCAACCTCTAGGATTGTTGAATTTCTGGAAGAAAAAAAAAACCCATGAACAGAAACCAAAATATGTAATGTACAACATAGTCATCTTTACACATGTATTATGGAACAAACCAAAACCAAATTAAGGAATTTTAATTTAAAAACAAAGGTAAAACATAAGGTATAAATTACACTAAAGTATGGACATTGCATCCAAAAAAAAGAATGGATCATTTACTGTCAAGTTAATATTGTAATCTCTTCTTACATTATTAAGGTCTTCTTCGTACTGCAAAGATAATAAACAAAGTTTAAGTCCACTAATCTTGAGGCCAAATAAGAAATAATATCATAATTATAAAAAACTAAAATAGCTGACAAATAATTTGATCAAAGTGAACAGAAGATGATCTTACAATGCCATACCCTACGATCAATGATAATTTGATACAATGCCACGTGGAAATTCCTTAGCCCATCTACTGAAGACTAAATGTGTGAAAAAATAGGGTGCAAAAGAAGAGTTAACGAAGCATAAGTTGAAAAAGAATATTTGGTCACAAATGACCTGACTGTTAAAAAGTAAATTATGAGAACTTACCATGGGTATTGATAGAAGCAGAAGACTGTTCATAAAGATTATCTATTACCAAAGAATTAGTGAAACACATGACTAAAAGCAAATTCCTATCTACCCAAGTCTTTATACAACTAAAAAAGTTGGGAACATTTAATCATAACCTGGAAGAAGAATTCATTTGGTGCTTTGATTCAAACCTGGCTGAAATCTTCGAGTCTTCTTACGATTTCAAATGTCGCCAAACCACCTGGTGTTTCAAAAAAACATCAAGCCTAATAAATACTACTCACACAACAAAAATTAATAAATATAAAAATCGATTTTGTTCGAATCAACACAAAAGACCAAAAACTTATAGGAGCTTCCTTCTAAGAATCTCAAACTCTAACCATTTCAAAAAAGTTCTTCGCATTTCCTCAAATACGTGCTAAACTCTCTCCTACTGCTCAAAATCCAAATGAGTACTTAAGATATACAGAACCACATTTAAGTTAAGGCTATACTGCACTAAATGACATTCAAAACCACAAAACGCCAAAACAAAGATGAATTCAACACCTTGAACGTGTAATAGTCATATCTAAATCTAATTTGAAACATAATTTTCGCCCTTAAAATTTTTTCAACAAAAGAACAATCAATTTAGGAAAGCAACTACAATGCAACTGAAGAGCTGTCGACTTAGCTCCATTTAGTATGGCCAAAAGCTTGAAAAACAGCTTAGAAGCACAATTCCAAATATTACCAAAAGCAAGCATCTTTGGGGTAAAGAGCCCACTTTCCCAAATAGAGCTTTAAGTTCATGCCACATGATTCGAATTAATTTATCACTAATATAAGTTCTAAAATGGTAAAAAATGAGGAAATACACCTATCACCCTGTTCACTGTGATCTTTGAAATCCAAGTTCCACTACGTGACCCTCTGCATAGTTGCGTAACTTCCAGTGACGAACACGGTTTCAGAATATATAAACTTTAGAACTTAACTCATTCTATAAAATAGAATAAAAAAAGATGATTTACACTTGTAAGGCATGCTCCAATGTTGATATAAAATTGAGTCAGTTGATTTATGACCACCAACTGTAAACGAAAAATGTAAATGCTAAGTTAGTTTACATGTTTAAATCTTTTGGTAAATGCTAAGTTATGTTATTATGTATGATGGCATGCCAAAGACCAAATAAAAAAAAATACCAGTAAGGAGTTAAAACTCAAAGTTGAAATACCATCTTCAATGTACCATCATATGCCAGCATTTAAAGTTGAATTGTTAAAATTTAAATCCTAGATCAACTCACCTTTCTTAATCTTTTCTGGAGGAATAAACAGAACGTTTCTTGTACTCTTCTTTAACAACTGCACTAAAAAAAAACCTTAATGTTTAAATATTAAAATTGAAGATCTTAAATTCATAAGTTATAAACTTAAAAGCTAGTTAAAATAAGCATCCATCACAACAATAGCACGGAAATTAAGTTGTTTTATCCTTGTCCTTAAAAAATGCACAAGGATGTCCTTTGATGGTTGCAGGATCCGCAAGCTTTCTAAAGTACCTTGGGAATGCCCAGAATTAAAATTGTTGGTCTTTGTGAATGATGATATTGGCAACTCCCGGGAAATCCCAAGCAAATTTTTTGAAGGGATGAAAGAACTCAAAGTGTTGGATGTAACTGCATTCAGTATTGAGTCATTACCTCCATCTCTTCAATCCCTAAAGCATCTCCACACCTTGTGTTTAGATCGGGGCGAGTTGGGAGACATAACTCTTGTTGGACAACTAACAAACTTGAAAATTCTTAGCCTGCTAAATTCCAAGATTAAAGAGTTGCCCAAAGAAATAGGGCAATTGACTAGCCTACAATTATTGGATTTGACCGATTGCTCTGAACTTCTTCTGATCTCACCTGGTGTTATATCAAGCTTGACAAGACTAGAAGACTTGAGGATGGGAATAAAAAGCTTTAAGCAATGGGAGGGTGAAGGTTTGGTCGATGGCAGAAGAAGTAATGCCAGCGTTTTAGAGCTGAATCATTTGTCTCATCTGTCCGCATTAGACATACATGTTCCAGATGCTAACCTTCTTCCAACTAACTTGTTCTCCGGTAAGTTAGAAAGATACACCATACTTATCGGTTATTGTTGGGAATATCCAGACTTCAATGGAACCTCCTCTAACCTGCTAAAACTCAAGCTCACCAGAAGTAATCAATTCGATCGAGGTATAAAGTTGCTGGTAAAGAAATGTGAGCAGTTATACTTGGATGGAATGGAGAGTGTGAATATTATTTCCTATCTATTTGACAGTGAAGCTGTTAATCAACTGAAGCATCTCCACGTCCAAAACAACGACGAAGTTACATATGTCATTAACTTCGTTAGTTGGAGCTATTCTCATAATGCCTTCTCCTGCCTGGAATTTCTATCTCTTGAAGGCCTTGTGAGTTTGGAAAGTGTATGTTATGGGCAACTCATAGGCGAGTCTTTCCAAAAGTTAAAATCTTTTACACTACGGAATCTACCAAAGCTTATTGGTTTCTCTTCCAAAGGAAAGTAATTAACGGATGATACAAATGTCGACAAAATCGTTTCGGAGGATGAAGCTGGTGGACCACCGAAACTGTTCAGTAATGGGAAGGTACTTTCCCTGTTATTTTAATAGCAAAATGGTTGCACGATTCTTTCTCACTATACTTTTCTTCGAATTTCGACCATATAATTCTTTCATCTTTTAAATTAGAAAAATATTTAAATGGTATATTAAATCAGGTTTCTTTCGCGTTTTAATTTTCATATGTTTTCCTCAGACAAAACCATTTAATTGGTATATTAAGATTTATTTTCCTATGTTGTATGTCATTTCATGTCCATTCACTCGAACAAAACCATTCAATTGGTATATTAACGATGTACGATAAACGGATGTGATTTAAGAATCCTCAGAACTCTCACAAAGAGGATCCTCATTAGCCTAGTACCTTACTTTTTAAATATATGACCTATACATGTAAACTGTAATTTTCTAAAATAAATATGAATTTTGTTCTGTACTATGCAGGTTTTGATGCCCAACTTAACAACCTTGACTGTGCATCAATATGATAGTTTAATATTCTTGCTTTCAAGTTCCATGGCTAAATGTCTCAGACAACTCAAACATCTCACGATATCCAAATGTCAAGCATTGCAAATGGTATATGACACATCATCTACCACTCAGTGGAATGGTTTTGAGTGTCCAAATCTGCACTCAGTTGAGATAGACTCGTGTGATATTTTGAAAAATGTCTTTCCCGCCTCAGTGGCCAAAGATCTTAAGCACCTAAGCAAGTTGAAGGTGAAGAATTGTGGTTTAATGGAGGAAATTGTTGCGAAGGAAGAAGGACCACAAACGACATATGAGGAGTTCGGGTTCCCTAAAGTAACATTTATGGAATTTGATAACCTGCCCCAACTTGGGAGTTTCTATCCAAGATTGCATGTTTCTAATTGGCCATCACTCAACTTAATAAAGTTCATGAAATGTGGTGGTGTGGAGATTTTTGCTGCCGAATTTTCACCATATCAAGACAAGCTTGAGTTGGGCCACACAAGACCAAAGAAACAACCCTTCTTTTTAATTGAGAAGGTAATTATACTTGTACACAATTCTTTTGATATTCGAAATTTTATGTGTTTTTTACACACTAGTTAAACTTACACCATCAAATGAATACATTTATTATGTTTTTAATATTAAAGTTATTATGTGGTGTCCAGTTTTTCAAAATATTTTAAAGCATGTCATTACCGTTGATTATATTTCAGGGTAAGTCATTCCTCAACTTGGAATACTTGAGGTTGGATAAGAACATGGAGATTTGGTATGAACCGTACGGTCCACTCCCGGCAGAGTTGTTGTGCAAACTCAAATCATTTTATTTTGCTACTTCACATCCCAAGTCAGTTGTTTTCTTTGAGAATTTACAGAATCTTGAAGAGCTCAGTGTACTCTCTGCTCCTTGGAAAGAATTATTTGCCCACGACCACCAAGCAAGTAGTAGAGGGGAAATACCCACGTGTAAAGGTTTTGTGGCTCTCTGATATGCCGGAGCTGATACATCTAGGAATGGAAAACTCCCAACCAGGGGGCCCTGTTTTTCCAAACTTGGAATTTCTTTTCCTAGAAAATTGTGGCAGATTAGAGAATCTAACTTCATCGTTGATATCCTTTCGGAATTTAACCAATTTGTACATACAGAGTTGTCACAGACTGCAATACTTAATACCTTATTATGTGGCTAAGAATTTGCAGCAACTCAAGGTGTTGGACGTTGGGCACTGTGAAAGAATGGTAGAAATAGTGGCAAGCAACGGAGATGATTCAGAAAATGCGATTACTTTCAGTTGCTTGCAAGATTTGAAACTTTCTAATCTACCAAGTCTGCAAGGATTTTGCACGGGAAATTGTGTTTTCAAAGTCCCATCCTTACTGTTGAAGAATTTGATTGTCGAGGACTGCCACCTGATGTTAAAGATTTCTCCTGATGGGTTACTCCAAAGTGATCCAAGACTGCAAATAGCAAAGGAAACTGATGATGTACCGATGCTAAGTGATTCAGAGGAGAGTGATCCTGATCAAACTGTAAGTACTTCATTCACTAATTAAGCATCTATTAATTTCACTCTGCAATTTTTCAGCTTTTTGTGAAATCGCCAATTAAATATATATTACTACAGGAGCAGCTGATAATTGCGGATTCAAACGTAAATGTTACAGTTTCATGACTATCTACCAAAAAGGAATCCTCATCTTTTGGCTGACGTGTTAAGTTTTTCTAGGTGTGTGTGATTGCGTGTTTGTGTGTTATTTTCCTCTTCCTTTTGTTTTTTCCCTTTAAAGAAAGAAATATCAGCCTGGAGAGCAGACTGGAAGGCACTCTGATCTGTTGGACCACACTACACATTCCACGGAAATCGCATTGCTGTGTTCAAATTTTTAGATGGAGAAAACTATGCTACTTGGAGTCAAAGGAAATACGCATTGGAAATCCTAGAGGATGCACGCTATCTTGGCTTTGGCGTTGTTGTGGTTGCTTGCTCTAACTATTCTCTGTTCTCCCCTCAATGGTCTGTACCCAGACTTGCTTCCCTGGCCGATCTCATTTTGTTTGACATAAGCCTGCAAGCTGCGGCCTCAATGCAATTTGGGAAGGCACTGATGCATATTCCATGTCATTTGTATTTGGAGCTTCGTTCGGTGATTTGTATTTAGAGCTTTGTTCGCTACATTTTTCGTTTTGGTGTTTTGGAAATAATGCTTGTGCGATTTCTGTAGATATTGATGCATTTGAAGTGGTGATTGTGTGCATATGTCTACTGAAACTGCTCTATACTAGAGTGTGCTTATTTGAGCTTCTTTTAACTGGATTGTTAATTTTCTTCATGTGTTCATTGAATTACAAAATTTGAACAATTTGAGCAATTGAATTACAAAATTTGAACAATTTGAGCAATTGGTTATCGTCAAAATAATTCAAAGAGCAATAATTCAACATGAAAGCTGCAGATAAACAAAAGAAAGACAAAAAATATGTGGAGAAAAATACCCTCAGCAGCCCTGGCAAAAACACAGAGATTTGTTCGGCTCTATAACAACAATCAACACTAATAATCGAAGTCCTTGTAGACCATTTTAAATGAAACGAAGAGAGTTGTCTTACACAGTTACACGCATGGCAGCCCATACCAAATCTATTATCTATGAATCCTACAAAACATCACGCAAACAATAAAAAACCATCCTTACAGATGACAACAAACGAAGCAGTAAGGAGACAGACTGGAACAAAATGTACAACAGGACAAATACAAATTAAGGGGAAAATAACCCAGAACAAAAAGATGAGACTTTTCAAAGTCTACCAAGGACAAATACACATTAGTGGCCAAATCCCTTAAGATATTGGTTTAATGTCTGGACTGCATGCAACTAATTGACCCATCACAAAATTCCCTTGAAGGGAAAATTTCATCGAAATAGGCGAACTCAGGAAGCTTCATTACCTTGACCCTTGTGAGAATTCCTTAAACTCTTCAATCGCTTTTGAGCTTGATTTTTTTGTAACTGTCACCGGAGTAGTGTAGTGGATTCGATTTGCAAGTTTCAAAGTGAACAATAACAATTTAATAGGGTATTTGCCCGAGTGCTTGAGGAATTGTTGGGCATTGTCTAGAAACCGTTTTGATGGGAACCAACTTACCAGGAACATTATAAATGCATTTGATATTCATCCCAGTCTTGACAGAAGAGGATTGACAGAGACAGCATACTTGAGTCTAGAGTGGAGTTGCAATCAATTGGATGAGGAGCTTAAGTTGAACTATATTATAGGTTTATAGTTGGTTACAAATGTCGATACTTTGGAAGAGGCACGAAATGCATTTCATTCCTTGGTTCAAAGACGGTTATGATGATCAAAGTGTTAGAATGCGCGACCTTGGATTTGAATGGTTTCTCTGGACTTAGACTGGTTGAGGGAAGAAATAAAGTCAAAGTATACAGATGCCAGAGTAATGAATATCCTTGTGCCAAGTATGATGGGCGCATTGAATAATTTAGACACCTTGCTGATATGGCAATGATAGTTACTACAATTGGCATTTTAACTGAAAGTTTTTGAGAAAACATCTACCAATCAGTTTCAGAAAATATCTTCATCAATGTAAAAGATCTTCCCTCACAGCATAATAAGCACGACTTGCTGAAAAAGCCAGAACTTGTTTGGAGTAGGTTTTGCTTGCCCCCTTCTTATTATTACTACAATATTCCATACAATCGTCTTTAAATGGTCGTCTAAACCTACACTAATTCCCAAAGTGTTGTGATACTTGCTACGCAACCCATGGAATTGGTTACACAACAGCAAGGAGTTCTCTCGGACCTTTGCTTACAAAATTCCATACAACCGCGTCCTTTTAATACGAAAGGTTAGCGAATTTCATAACCCAAAAATCTTTAGTACATTGTGATGCAGGCCACACAACTCAAAAGATTGAAGAAAGCCAAGGTTAACATCCAAGTGGTCATGCGGACTCGTCAGCTTCTGTAAGTAAGGCATCTCGCTGCTGATCCTATGGCTAACAACTTTGCAAAAGTTCTACACCAACACACATGGTTGCATAGGCTATGATGGCTTGTCTGCTTATAGAAAAGTAGCACACCTGTTGCTGGTCTAAAGGTCAAAGGTTGGGGGTGAACAAAAGAAGCGAAGATGAAGAAGAGCGAAAAAAGAAAATTTATTAAATTTTCTAGCAAAATTGATAAACAAGTAGCAAAGGCCGAAGGAGTTCAAGAAAAGCAAAAAGCAACAAGGAAAACAAAGATAATCCTAAAGGCTACCTAGAAAACTACTCTTCAGCAGCTTGGACATCCCACGACTACTCGGTCACCACACCTTTAGAGCCATGATGCTCTCAATAGTGGCATCATCTGGCACTTCACCCCCGGCTACGCCAGCCTAGGCACCAACTTCTCCGACTATTTCACCAATGGAAGCCTCAAAAGTAAAGGCAAGCAAGTTTTCTGGAGAACTAGAGAAGGTCTCGAAGTCTTTCCCAACAAACTTAAAGTCAAACGGCCTACCAAAGAGATGATTTACATAACCCAGCTTGTAGAAATCAGCCTGACTCTAAACAAGCAAAGCCTCGAGCTTAGCCTTCTCACCCTTCAGCTGCTCGTTCTCCTCAAGTAAACCAACACGGACGCGTTGCAACTCATCCACTTCCTTTTTCAGACTTTCATTGATCTTCGGTGCACCTTGGAGTTCCAACACTTAGGGTTCAAGCTTATCGACGATCTTCTTTGTCACGCCCTGATCCCGACATACGTCCCGGATCAACACGCGATGTCACCAAATACTCGTATATCTAACATACCCATCTCCGGGATATGGCAAATCACAACTCGAGAATCAAATCACATAGTAATTTTTTCGTATACTTTATGGCTGCATTTAACATCCTCGTTAGACTGCCTACGTAGCCTCATTAAGGATCAAGCCATTCGTAGTTCACCATTGCTATAACTCGACATATAACACAGTCTGTTTAAGCCAAAATGCATAACATTCCTCAATCAAACATTTGGACTTGACAAGCATGAATTATTCGATTCAAACTACATAACAACCTACAAGACAATCAAGGTTTCTATTTTATCCATCATATAAATCATTATGTTTCAACATAAAATTGTTATTCATATCATGTAATATATCAAAGAATCAATAAAGCACAATAGCATCCTCTAGTCGTATTGATCACAGATCTAATCATTTTAACAACAATCATATTCATCATCCTTCAACAATCATCTCAAGTAACCCATTCCATGATATCAAGGAGGCACGATATTAACATTTAATTATGTTAATCAGTCAATCAGATCACATCTCAATGCTCATAATTAATAAAGCATTTTCTATACAATTCCCTGCCGGGATTTCAAGTAATAACTTGATA
Organism: Pyrus communis; assembly: GCF_963583255.1. Classification (NCBI taxonomy): domain Eukaryota; kingdom Viridiplantae; phylum Streptophyta; class Magnoliopsida; order Rosales; family Rosaceae; genus Pyrus; species Pyrus communis. The sequence goes on along the minus strand of NC_084809.1, from coordinate 27,116,753 downwards.
ATTCTAGTTTATATTCACAAGATTTATTGTGGATAATTCGCATTCACTCGAATCCGGGGTACAAGTCTAACTTATGGAAATGAGCAAGAGTAGGGATTTTGGACCACTCAACGGAATCCAAAACTATCAATCAGTTTCTCGCATGTAAAATTAGTGTCATCGATCACAATTTATAAACATCAAATATAGAATAATGCATTATGAAATCATAATCAAGTCACTGACAACTTCGAAGGAGTCACCCAGACATCCAACGACTTTTCTAATTCAAAGCACAAGATTCTCAAAATCCATCGTTCATATATACATTAAAAATTAGGGCTAGAGGGACGCAGTTTGTGTTGGAAATGTGCCCTAAAACCAATCATATGATGATACTTTATGGACATTTCACATGTTAAACTAATCTAGTTTAATATTAAGGGCAAACATTATTGTTTGAGCCGTCTCATATAAATGTTATATGCTTAAACGATAAGTCCAAGGAATATGTGATTGGAAGAATGCGATCTAAAGAAGTTAGATTCATGAGACCATTCTTTCGTTGACACATCCTAAACGTTCCTGATCATAGGATTGTCAATTGGGCATTGACAGTCCGTTAAGATCAGTACGTGCTATGTCTTCTCTCAGGGAGAGTGACTAGTCTCGAGTCATTGGTGTGTGTGACATCAAGACAAGTACGTAGGTGCTCAATAGAGAATGAGTTCACTGAACACGATCAACGAAGAGTTCTCATATTCATGTCACGTGAGAACTCATGGTTGGGATAATGCAAATTAGTCTTTTGACCTGAGGCATCACAGTTGTCTTGTGGTTAGGTCCTTAATCTTTGATTATGTCAAAGTCACTCCATCAGGAGGGTGTCCACGGCATCGTTGGGGTTAAGCCACTTAGCCATGGAGGCAAGTGAATGCGCAACAAGGGATCTCTAACCTTCAAACTGTTTGAGGGAGAATACTCTATGATATGATTTAGAATCTCTGGCCAGAGTATGAATGAGATTTAGGAATGTGTTCCAAATCACATTCAAGGTAATCATATAAGCACAAGACTCACATTGGATAGTAGACATGAATAAACTATCAAACCAAACAATGTGGTCAAGAGTATTGTATTAGAGAAAGACCGTATTGCATTTGTAATCCTAAAACTGAATAGGTTCTCCACCTCTTCTGATTAGCTTGGGTAACCATGACATGCTGCTAGGCGTCAACCATGGTTTGTGGAAGCCCTAAAAGTGTATTATCACTAACGGGAGAATTGAAAGTAAGTTTCAATTCACAATCGATTTGAAAGAGTTTGAATCGCCCACTGCCTCGCTAAAAGGAACCTAATGGATCGTACACCGTGTAAGGTAGAGATTGAAGATTCAACGGAGATGAGTAAGAATAATTAAATGGTTTAATTATTTATGGCAAGGATTAATTAATATGTTAATTAATCAAACGAATAAGTTCGTTAAAGACCTCGGGATAGTTTTGGACCTTAAGGCCCAATGGGCTTCGAACGTCAAGTCCATTGACTTAAGTTGTATGACAACTTAATGAATAATGATTCACAAAGGCCCAAATAGCCCAATAAATCCCCTTAAATTCGGCCATTTAGAGGAGGGTAGTGAACTTGGCTTAATTGCAAGTTTGCCACTCCATTTTGAGGTGGTATAAAGACATCTTTATAGCCATTTCATCCTTAGGGTTTTTCGAAGGAGTAAAGATGAGAACAAACTCTCATTTCTCTCTAAAATGGCCGGCCACTCTTGAGGAAAACATCTAGCAATCTTACTTCCTCAAGGTCACTCATTTCTTCTCCAATCTTACCTTGGTGTGGAGACTTAGAGGTTCTCAATTTTGGGAACTTGGAGAAACCTTTTCATCCATCCAAATCCATGGATCTAAGATGCAAGGAATGAAGGCCCTCTCTTTGGGTGATTAGCCTTTGCTTATGCAAAGAGGAATCTACAAAGGTATTGATTTCTCAACTCACTTTGTTTTGAGTTGAGTCTTGGTTCACCTATCTACTAGGCTTTGAAGTTCATGGGTTAAGTTTTGTTTTTGAGTGCATATAAACATGATTCCGCCTTTTAATTGTTAATTGCATGTTGTTGATGTTGCTCAAATGAACTTGTTTTTCACAAATATTCCTTCAAGTGGTATCAAGAGCCTAAGTCTAGTAGTTGGTGAATCCTTTTGGGTTTTGTAGTTCATAGTTTGTGATTTGAATGTTGTAATTGTTACAAGCTTTATTCTTGCTTCTTTGAATGTAAATTTTGTTAGAAAATTTGCCATCTCAAATGTTGTAGATGTAGTTCATATGAGCATGACTTTTGGAGCTAAATTTTGGTGCCATGTTTTTGGGGAAATTCGGCCAAATCCAAAGGGTGGATTTTTGGGTTCTTGTTTGACTTGTTAAAAGTGTTTTAAAGTGACTTTTGGAACCCCTATGTACCCTAGTATGGTTGTATGTTATTTCCCTTAAGTTTGAGTGGTTTTGGTATGTTTTTGGGTGAAGAATGTTCATGGAGCTCTTATGGGTTTTCATGGATGTTCTTCATTGTTCTTGATATGTTCTTGCCAAGAACAAAAGGTTTGGTGTTTTGATTCAAAGTTTTGATTTATTTCATAAAGTTTTTGTTTTGAAATATTTCTTATGTTTAAATATCTTAGATATTTGTTTTGAAAAATTAAAGAAATTTTAGTGGGTAGGTGTGTAATGATTTATTCCATTTCACCCACCCCACTTACAAAAACTTTGAAATTTTTTTTAATACTTTGCTTCAATGGCCGGCCACCCTACTCAATTAGGGTCCTTGTGGGGCTTTTATGCAATTACATAAAGTTTTGATACTTTTGTGTATTTGTAGTTTGACCCAAAAGTTTACGTTTTTGCGTAAAGGTCCAAAATCACTAAAAGGACAAATTGTTTTGCTCCTTTAATGAAGTTTTAGCTTTTGTGGAAATTTTTGGGTTCTAGTTGTAATTACATGAAGTAGTGGACTTTTGTGTTTTTACAAAGTGACCCCAAAAGTTTTTGTTTTAACATAGTGACCCAAATTGTTGTGGTCATTGTTTTTGGCCCAAAACAAAATGAGAACAAAAATTGTTTTGTCTCTTTAAATGAGAATTGGATTTTCATTTCATTTAGCTCCATTTAAATCAATTCTATGGATACAAAAACCAAATGAAAATGTTGCATTCATGTTTAATTAGTTAAAGCGTTAATTAATTAAAGAAAGGGTGATTATGAACCTTAGCCTACGATAATTGAGCTATGTGAAAGGCCGTTTCAAATTTGTTTGAACCATGGGAATGTGTAGATTAAATTTTGGTTGTAATTTGATATGATCAATTGTTGTAAAAGAGCATAAGCTCTTCTTTACTTTAAAGTAATTTGATTTGATCAATTGTTGTAAAAGAGCATAAGCTCTTATTTACTTTGAAGTACTCCTTTCTTGTTTTATTCGATATGCATGAAATTGGAGTAGTTGGGTCCAACGCCCAATAAGACAACACGCCTTAATGTGATTAAACGCGTAACTAAAATCAATCACAATCCCTAGACCGAGATTCAACACTAGGCTCGTGTTGAATCGAATCAAAGGTTCATAGTCATCCTAAGGCCCTAAGGCAACTATATAGTCCATCAATGAATGCAAATCTTATGTTAGTAGTACCATATAGTCTTGCTTTAAAAACCGTTTTAAAAGCATAGTGGGAGTATTATATACTACTAAATCAATCATATGGACCAATAGTTGTAATAGGACCAAAATGTTTTAATTGGATTAAAATGTATGTTTATATGTGATGAGACCTAAAACCCTCAACAAACCATTATTAAGTTGATAAACGAGAGATGTTTTGAACATTTCTTCGTAGGCCTTCCACCGTGGTGGGCTCCAATCGTTTGTGACTCATGCACCGGCTTCACCCTATAATGGGGAAGTACAAGTATGTGCTTACATCCAAGAGGAGTCCATAAACATATGATGAGGTGAGTGTAGACAACGAGTATGACCAACATGATATAATTCTGAGGTTGTGCTTGAACCTCTACATAAACTAAGCATGGTGGGAATAACTTAACTAAGTGCAATGGTGCCAACATGATATAATTCTGAGGCATTCATTCTCTAGAGGCCAAACTAGATGGGTAATTACAAGAGTTGTAAATGACTAAAGTGTTATTCTCTCATCATTATTTTTGCTAACCAACATGATATAATTCTGAGGTGGGCTTGGTAATGGTGAGTCTCCCATGCCCCGCTAAGAGTTCAATATAACTCTCGAATTCCGATGAGGGATATGGAATTTGCCAAAAATAGTGGGTGGTGCTATTTTGATTTAAAGACCCGGATCAAATAGCTTAAAATCAATCAATTTATATTCGTTATGTATTTGTTTACCAATATATTTGCAAACGCTATCCAAAACTTGACAAAGAAAAACCGAACGCTTAAGTTTCCGAACTTGGTACCACAATCCCATAGATTGTCTTGAATGGATTGTAAAAGTGCCTAAGTAGTCACATCCTCACAATCTTCCTATTGATAATGTATCAATGGAAGAACATGTTAGATAAGTCTATCATGAAGAGGACAATGCAAACTCTAGTGCTTGTCTCTTTGTTACACGAACAAGGAACTTGAGAAGTAAGCACAAGGGCATGGACACTTTATGTGCCATGATTCTTCACTTACAAATTGTTGTATGAAGAAATGAGAGTTGCCTTGAACAACTCTTGAAAGTTTGTAATTATGTTGAGAACATAATGGTTGGTTGACAAAAATAGTCCATCAACATGGACTTATGATGATTTTGAATCATTGAATGTTGAAGTGTCAAAACACTTAACGAGACGGAAACTAGGCAAGGACTTCACCTTTGTGTCCCTATCCTAATGGTTCACTAAGTTTATTGTAAACTATATAGTGAACAATAACCGCACGCTCTCCAAATCGTTTGATGTGTATAACACATTTGAAATAAGTTTCAAGAGAGATAGTGGGAGTTTAGGGACCATGACTATTGTAGTCAAAAGGGAAGTCAAATGAAGAAAGCAAAAATAACTCCAAGGGAACAAACTTTCTTTATGAAAGGATGGACATTGGAAGGGGTATTTGCAAGAAATGTCTTGCAAGTGTCAAGAACACACCTTTCGAAGGTGTTGTAAAATGTTCTTGAATAATTCAAAACAGTTGGTTCTTCTACTTGAATACATGATTCTGTATTAGCAACTATGTTTCACAATCGTTGTAAAAGTGTGGCTAATAAGAAGTAGAAGATAAATGAGAGAAGAGAAAGTACTTCACATTCGAAACGTGAATCAAATATAGATCTCTGCGAAAGCGGATTGTACTTACTTCCTCATATGAACTACCAAAGAAATTGGAAAAACCAAAGATTGTCTTTACGTCCCAATTTTAAGGAACTTAATTCCGTCACTATTGTAGAGATGGATGAATGTTTTGTTTGACAAAACATTGTTCTTTATTAATGAATGATTAGATTATGGTAATCTAATTAATTGTCTCTATAGTAGAGATGATGTGGTAGTGTTAACTGTTTAAGAATATAACGATGCTTAAAACCCAAAAGGTTGCAAGGTAGTGACTAATCCCACTGAGTTGTGACACCTCTAAAACATAAATTACGAGTTGGTAATAGATGGATGCTTTGGATCGTTAGATCCGGATCCAATGCCTTCTTGTTAAAATTGTATAGAGGCGAAATGTTCGAATCTTTATTCTTTTGGAAAGAAGAAAGAATCACAAAGTTGTTGAGGTTAATTCACTTAGATGTTAGTGGCACTTGTCCACAACATAATACTACTCATGTTGTATGACATTCACCGAAGATCACTCTCGGTTGGACTATAGTTTATTTTGAATAAACACAAGTCCGAATACTTTGCAAAAGGTTTCAAAGAATTCAAGAAATGTAAGTAGATGAGTAAGACGTCTAAAGTATTTACTTCCTTAGATTTGATCCAAGGAAAAAGTAACACTTTAGATTAATTTCCTTGAAAAATATCAAGGAAAGTAGCATCGTAAAATAATGAATTTCTCCATTAGGAGAAGAATGAACATGAATAAGATTTAGTTCGTTGGACATTATCAATTACCCATATATATATGATATATACTTCTAAGACAACCTAGTTCCTATACCACAAGCTCCAAGGTAGTCCAGAAGGATTTATAAACCGTCTCAGTTGAATGGTTTGAACTTTATGACTATGTCATTGAGTTGCACCTCTTAATTCGAAAGAAATAAGAATGAAAATCCTTATGACTACATTGAGTGTATATACGATATATACTCAAGGAAATGGATCTTAGCAAGCTAGTGGGAGCTATAAGCGTCTTATGAGAAAAGATCAATTGTTTGATTTCTCATAAAGATGTAAATGAATCTTTTGTTTACTAGGTTTACAAAAGATTAGTGGGAGTTAATCGTATTCCTAAATTAGAATATATATACATGATATATATTAATTTTGAAAATGAAAGGAATTCTTCATCGTTAAAGTTATGACTTTAAACATTCTATAATGATAGAATGTATATGGGAGATATAGTCTATATAATGGAATGGAAATCTATAATGATATATTTCAAGATATAATTGGATTATATCAATCCCTAAAATAGACAAGAGATGCTAGGAAGTTTCTCATATGATGATAAACTTCAATTAGAATGACAATTCTAGTGAGACTAGGAAGTTGTTCTTCTCAAAGGGAATGTACCCTTTGACTCCCAAAGAAATAATGCGTAAATAGAATACTTTATGCATACGCAGAAAGGTGATTTATGTATTTCATATTGTATGAAAACATTGATATAAGTTGTACCTAGAACGGTACAAGATGATATCAGTGCAAGCCCAGGATCAGAACCATGGCAACTGTCAAGTGAATCCTTAGGTATTTAAGAAATACTAAGGATGGATTCCTCAAGAATGAGGAAGAATTAGAGTAACGTAATGGAAGCGTAAATGTATTAGATTATGAATCTAATCCACCATTGGATATTTCTTCATTATGAATGAAGAGATAAACAGATATCTCTTTATTATGACTAAAAAGATATTTGAATGGAAACATTAAAGTAATGACTTTAGTGTGTTCCATTATGAATGCAAAATATATTGCCATATAGAAGTTTACAACAATGTTGTTTGGATGGGAAAGTTCATTTATGAACTCTCTATTCGGTTCCAACCAGAAAGTGTATGACACTAATGGGGCGATAGCTCAAGCCAGGGAATCAAGGTCTCATCAAGGTCCGAACTCAAATGAGAGACTGAACCACATGATTGAGAATCATGTATAATGGTGACGTCGTTATTCTCAAGGTTGCTTCTATGGATAACATATAGATATCCATCTTGTTTAGGCCTACTACTCAGCCATTTATGAAATGAATTACAGAAGAGGTATCATCACTGATGACTAAGCTGATTGGCTCTAGTGCAAGTGGGAGATTGTTGGAAATGTGCCCTAAAACCAATCATATGATGATACTTTATGGACATTTCACATGTTAAACTAATCTAGTTTAATATTAAGGGCAAACATTATTGTTTGAGCCGTCTCATATAAATGTTATATGCTTAAACGATAAGTCCAAGGAATATGTGATTGGAAGAATGCGATCTAAAGAAGTTAGATTCATGAGACCATTCTTTCGTTGACACATCCTAAACGTTCCTGATCATAGGATTGTCAATTGGGCATTGACAGTCCGTTAAGATCAGTACGTGCTATGTCTTCTCTCAGGGAGAGTGACTAGTCTCGAGTCATTGGTGTGTGTGACATCAAGACAAGTACGTAGGTGCTCAATAGAGAATGAGTTCACTGAACACGATCAACGAAGAGTTCTCATATTCATGTCACGTGAGAACTCATGGTTGGGATAATGCAAATTAGTCTTTTGACCTGAGGCATCACAGTTGTCTTGTGGTTAGGTCCTTAATCTTTGATTATGTCAAAGTCACTCCATCAGGAGGGTGTCCACGGCATCGTTGAGGTTAAGCCACTTAGCCATGGAGGCAAGTGAATGCGCAACAAGGGATCTCTAACCTTCAAACTGTTTGAGGGAGAATACTCTATGATATGATTTAGAATCTCTGGCCAGAGTATGAATGAGATTTAGGAATGTGTTCCAAATCACATTCAAGGTAATCATATAAGCACAAGACTCACATTGGATAGTAGACATGAATAAACTATCAAACCAAACAATGTGGTCATGAGTATTGTATTAGAGAAAGACCGTATTGCATTTGTAATCCTAAAACTGAATAGGTTCTCCACCTCTTCTGATTAGCTTGGGTAACCATGACATGCTGCTAGGCGTCAACCATGGTTTGTGGAAGCCCTAAAAGTGTATTATCACTAACGGGAGAATTGAAAGTAAGTTTCAATTCACAATCGATTTGAAAGAGTTTGAATCGCCCACTGCCTCGCTAAAAGGAACCTAATGGATCGTACACCGTGTAAGGTAGAGATTGAAGATTCAACGGAGATGAGTAAGAATAATTAAATGGTTTAATTATTTATGGCAAGGATTAATTAATATGTTAATTAATCAAACGAATAAGTTCGTTAAAGACCTCGGGATAGTTTTGGACCTTAAGGCCCAATGGGCTTCGAACGTCAAGTCCATTGACTTAAGTTGTATGACAACTTAATGAATAATGATTCACAAAGGCCCAAATAGCCCAATAAATCCCCTTAAATTCGGCCATTTAGAGGAGGGTAGTGAACTTGGCTTAATTACAAGTTTGCCACTCCATTGTGAGGTGGTATAAAGACATCTTTATAGCCATTTCATCCTTAGGGTTTTTCTAAGGAGTAAAGATGAGAACAAACTCTCCTTTCTCTCTAAAATGGCCGGCCACTCTTGAGGAAAACATCTAGCAATCTTACTTCCTCAAGGTCACTCATTTCTTCTTCAATCTTACCTTGGTGTGGAGACTTAGAGGTTCTCAATTTTGGGAACTTGGAGAAACCTTTTCATCCATCCAAATCCATGGATTTAAGATGCAAGGAATGAAGGCCCTCTCTTTGGGTGATTAGCCTTTGCTTATGCAAAGAGGAATCTACAAAGGTATTGATTTCTCAACTCACTTTGTTTTGAGTTGAGTCTTGGTTCACCTATCTACTAGGCTTTGAAGTTCATGGGTTAAGTTTTGTTTTTGAGTGCATATAAACATGATTCCGCCTTTTAATTGTTAATTGCATGTTGTTGATGTTGCTCAAATGAACTTGTTTTTCACAAATATTCCTTCAATTCGACCGAAGCCTACATCTTTGAAGCTATCTCAATCCAAACTCAATGAAACCCAAGGTGGATACGATCCCAGACCATCACTCAAAGGAATCGAGCAGTAGGAGGGATTCCGGACCATCTCTCAATGGAATCCGAGTGGATACGATTACGGACCATCACTCAACGGAATCACGGAGTAAGAGGGATTCCAGACTATCTCTCAACGGAATCCGAGTGGATACGATTCCGGACCATCACTCAACGGAATCGCGGAGGGCTGACCACCATATATACAACGGGTCAAAGAAATGAGAAATGTACACGTTACTTAATTTACAAAAGTTCAACCAAGGAAAATAAGGCACATATATTAAATTTAGAATGAATCAACGAAACGGGAGATAAAACCATATCGAAGCAACAAATCCCCATCACCACGGGTTAATGGTCTACCACTAGTCCTCACATTTCATTACAAAATGCTAAGCAAACCAATCAAACCATATTTCAATATATACATGTCAAATCTAACCTGATCGGTTCCGCTTGTCTTCTCCAGTGGTTTTCGTCAGTTTTTCAGATGAACCACATGACCTAATCACATAGAAAACATTCCTTATTGCTCCCTCTTCCCTTTACACCCCAAACTTGATGAAAATTAGCCTTGATTTCGTGAGAATCGCACCAGTGGGTGTGAGGGAAGTTTACCAGCGATCCACCATTTTTGAAACAATCTCCACCAATTACCACCACCAAAGCACTCCTCTAGAGGCCAGGAACAAAGCCCAAACAGGTTTGGGGGCGGCGGAGCACTGATGGTGACGGGTCGAGGCACACCTATTTCTAGGGTTCCAGCAGGTTTGAGTAAAATTGGAGCTTTTCCTAGCCAAATTGGACTTGGCCACATCTATGAAACTTACTCCACTCATTGAGATCTACATTTTTGTGAAATTTAAGAATTTTTGGAAAAAGTCAAAATTTCCGGTAAGTCGGGGCGGTCGGTCGCCACGTGTTGCGACGCGTGGTGGCGGCGCTTGGGCCAAACCCCACCTTCCCTTCCTCAACTAATTCAGATAGCTTGATTCCATATGTGACGTCCAATTGACGTATTTCTATCATTTGAACCTAGTTACATTGGATTATCACTAAACTTTGATGCATTATAGTACATAATATTTTAGGACAATAGAACCTTATAGATTGGGAATTTGACATACGAATCTTCCCGAATTGGATTTGTAAGTTCATAAAATAAAACGCTGACTGCTACTTGAATTTGCAATTGGCAGAGATCCAACCATTGGATCGTAATTAAATTTTAGTATGATGTAATAGAGGCATAATGTGGACTTTGGGAAGTTATGAATCAAAAATCTGATTGGCGAATCTTCCGGTTTAGATTTCTAGGTTTGTGGACCCTACTCTTGACTTTGATTGACGGTTGGCTTTTTACTCAACTAGCTTGAGTTCTTCTAGCGCGTCGGTTATCTTAAAATGTTGTTGAGATTCCATAAAGCTTATTGGGCTCAGCGTGATGACATGTCCTTCTCGTTTGACCCGTATCTCGATTTACGTACTAATGGCACCATATTTTGTTATTCTTGGTTATTATAGGTGATTTATATTGAATTGTTATTTTATTTTGTTGCCATCGATCTACATTTATGTATTGTGATTTGATTGTGGATTGAAAACATTTACGATAAGTGATTTGATGTGTATACTTGAAATGTCCTATGATTGTATGTTTGGCATGAGGTGATGAAATATGAGGGTAGTGGACCGTTAACCCATTGTGTCACGCACCGAACCTGACATACGTCCAGGATCGACTCGTGACGTCACCCAGCATCTGTATATCTAACAGATCCCGCCTCCGGGATATGTACAAGGCATAACTCAAGATCCAATTGTGTAATAATTTTTCGTATGCTTTATGACTGTATCTAACTTCCTCGTTAGACTACCTACGTACCCTAAACAGGGATCAAGCTATTCGTAGTTCATCATTTCACTACACTCGAATATTCATCACATAAACCGCCATATCTGAACATAATACATAATTCAACGCATACAGCATCTCAAGGAACAATCAACGAAGCATAATAATGATCTATAGCCATATTGGTCAACGGTCTATCATAATCATAACAATTACATCCAACAACATCCAATAATCACACCAAATAATAACACCTACAATACACTGAAATGTAGGGCTAAGGCAACACAGTTCGGTCGAAGCCTACATCTCTGAAGCTGAAATCAAATCCAAGGAACCAAGATGCCAAAGGGATTCTAGACCACTCAACAGAATCCAAACTATGATATGATTCTAGACCATCACGCAACGGAATCTGAGTGGATACGATTCCGGACCATCACTCAACGGAATCATGGAGTATAATACATATAGAACCACTCAATGAAATACAAGTTGGATACGATTCTGAACCATCACTTAACGGAATCGCGAAATAGAAGGGATTACGGACCATCACTCAACGGAATCCAGATGGAATAACGAACCGATCCTCTTAACGGAACCCTAGCGGATACCTAATTTCGGATCACTCAACGGAATCGAGTGGAAGGCCAAGGGATACAACAACGGCTCAAAGAAACAATACAAGAATCAAGTACTCAATTTAGAAGGGATGAACGACGCAAAAAGTGAAATAAAGAAACAAGATGTGAAATAAGTGTTGAAGCAACAAACCCCATGATAATGGGTTAACGATCCACTACTAGCCCTCACATTTCATCACATCAAACCAATCATACAAATCAAACCACACATTCCATAACAAGTTCAATACATAAGTAAAATCACATAAAATGAACAAGCATATCACATCAAGGTGCACGTCAATCGAGAAGACATGTCATCACGATGAGCCCATCAAGCTCCATGAAATCTCAACCGCACACTAAGATTGGCAACACGCTAGAAGAACTCATGCTAGTTGGCTGAAAAGTCAACCATTGATCAAGGTCAAGAGTAGGGTCCACAACCCTAGAAATCTAAACCGGAATATCAGCTTATCAGATTTCTGATCCGTAACTTCCCAAGGTCCACAATATGCTTATAGAATAACATACTAAAATCTCACTACGATCTACTGGTCGGATCTCTGCCAATCACAAATTCAAGTGGCGGTCAACAATTAATTTTACTAACTTAGAAATCTAGTTTGGGAAGATCCTTACATCGGATTCCCGATCTGTCACTTCGACTTATCCTCAAATATTACGTTCTATAATGCATTAAAGTTTGGTGACGATCCAACGATCGGATCATCGATTCAAATTTTGATCTAGTGATGTATTGTAACGAAAATAAGTTCAGACAATCAAACCATGTCATACGGATATCAATTATGAAATCAAGGCCTCTAATTGAACTTAGAAAGACATCATCGGCCCACTAGCCACACGCCGTCGTGGGTGGCGGTCGGCCGCCCCGACTTGCCGGAAATTTCAACTATGACCAAAATTTACAGAAATGAAGATCTCAATGAGTGGAGCAAGTTTTATACTTGACCAAGGCCAATTTGGTTGGGAAAGGCTCCAATTTACCTCGAACCCGCTAGAAACCCTTAATTTGGGTGCTCTTGTTTCGACTCCAAAACAACTCCACTGCCCCCAAATTTGTTTGGGCTTTGTTCCTGGACTCAAGAGAATGTTATAGATGGTCGAAGGAAAGTGTTTCCAGAATTGGAGAATCGACGCAAGAACACCCGTACCCACCGGTGCAATTTTTCCGAATTCCAAGCCAAAAACTTTTGATTTTGGGGTGTAATAGGATGAGGGAATGATGAGGAATGTTTTCCCGATGGTTAGGTGACTTAGTTCCCCAAAGAAATCGACGAAATTTGAAGGAGAACATAAACGGAAACCGGGTCGGGTCGAAAAAGGGGGACGAGTCAAGGATCCCCCGCTTCCCCTTTTTCCCTCATTTCCTTTCCTTTCTCTTCTCTCCTTTCCATCACAGCCATCCATCCCTCCCATTTCTTTTCTTTTCCTTTCATTCCAACCACACACGTGGCCTTTCCTTTGCTCTAGAAAATCTGGAGCCTTCCAAATGAAGGCCAAATTACAAAAATATCCCTAACTTCAAACGTTAATAACTTCTTCGTTATAACTCCACTTCACGAACGGTTTGCTCCTACGCATTCGTGAGATCAAGCTCTATTAAAAAAAATAAATTGTGACCTCGAAAGGTCTACGGATTTTAAATAATTAATTTTCAAACTTCAACTTCGTAACTAGTTTAATTAAAGTCTAAATTCAAATAAATTGATATAAATTCTTGAAAAAACAATATAAAATCTCAATAATACAAATACATAGATTATAACAGTGAAATCCAGGAACGGGATTTTACGCATTGTCATGGGATTTGTTGCTTTGATACTTGTTTCACATCTCGTTTCCTTATTTTATTTCTTGTGTCGTTGAACTTCTGTATTTTGAGTGCTTGTTTCATATCGTGTTCTTCGAGTGTTGTTATATTCCTTGGATTTTCGCTTAGTTCCGTTAAGTGATCCGGAACTGGGTATTTGCTGGTGTTCCGTTGAGTGGTCTGGTTCCCTGCTCCATCTATATTACATTGAGTGGTTCGGAATCCCTCGTGATCCATGATTCCGTTAAATGGTGTGGAATCGTATCCAGCTTTAATTTTATTGAGTGATTCGATATGCATTGTACTCCATAATTTTGTTGAGTGTTCCAGAATCGTATCTGTTTGAATTCCGTTGAGAGGTCCAGAATCTGTTCTACTTCGCGATTCCATTGAGTGGTCCAAAGTCGTATCTTGGTTTGGATTCCTTTGAGTGGTCTAGAATCCCCTTTGGTGTCTTGGTTTCGTTGAGTGGTCCGGAACCCGATGTTGATGGATTTCGTTAAGTGATCCGAAATTGCATCATTTGACTTGTTGGTTCCTTAGATTTAAGTTCAGCTTTAGAGATGTAGGCTTCGGCTGAACTGTGTCGCACTAGCCCTGCATTTCGATGTATTGTACGTGCTATTATTGGGTGAGATTATTGGATGATGTTGGTTGTGATTGTTGGCATTATGATTAGACTTGTTGATCAATATGACTAGAGAATATAATTGTGCTTTGTTGTTTGTTCTTTGAAATATTGCATGATATACATTGTGGTATATTGTTGAGACATAGCGATTTACGTGATGAATATTCGAGTGTAGTGAAATGATGAACTACGAATGGCTTGATCCCTATTGAGGATATATAGGTAGTCTAACGAGGAGGTTAGATGCAGCCATAAAGTATACGAAAAATTACTATGCGAATCGATTCTAGTTGTGAGTTGCCATATCCCGGAGGTGGGGTATGTTTGAGATACAGGTATTTGGTGATGTTATGTGTCGATCCTGGACGTATGTTGGGATCGGAGCATGACACTTTCCGTCTTCGAATTTCGACCATATAATTCTTTCGTGTTTCAAATTAGAAAAAATATTTAAATGGTATATTAAATCATTTAAATTGTACTAGCCTTCATGAGCGCATCCAGAAGACATTTTTTGAATCATGGCGTGGTATGTGTGACTTACACGTTTTATATGTATTTAGTGTAAATTGACAAAAGGAAAGTATTTGAAGTAAATGAATAATCTTAGATTATGCTAAAAGAAAGCCCTAATAAACCAATTAAAGTAGCTGAATTCACATAATAAAATAGGTATCTATATAATTTACATTAAGAATAGAGAAAATAATCTTAATAAACAATTAATTGAATCACATTATTGTTAACTCATTGTGAGGCTAAGCCCACCCCTTCCCCCTTAGTGTAGATAATATCGTTTGTTAAATATAAAAAAAACAATCATTTGACAACTAATTTAATCACATGATTATCCGCATGCGAATGACCTTTTTTATAACAGGCATTACACGCCTCTTAAGATGTTTTGAACGTGTTTAAAAAGAGAAAATAATATTTAATAAACAACTGATTGAATCACATTATTGCTAGTCCATTGTGAGGCTAAGCCCACCCCTCTCCCTTAGTGTAGATACTATCGAATTATGTAGTGTTGTGGAACCTATCGTTGACCGAGAGTTGACTTTTGGTCAACATGTCTCGAAACATTCTAAATGCTAAAATTAGTACTACAGGAGACTAAGGGAAGTCTACTGGGCCTACATTGGTTAAAGGGTGACTTGAATATATGTGATATGGTTATTACCTTAATTTCTTATATTAATATCGTATGTGATTATGACTTGGTTTTGTAAATGTGAATTCTATTGCAATGTGATTTTTATATATTTAGCCATAGACCTAGGTTTATTAAACATGATTTGGCTTGTGTATTGATGATGATTGTGATATATGTGTGTTTAATTATTATTTTTAGTAATGTGAATGATAGGTATGGTAAATGTTATGACGATGTGAACCTAGAATCTTATTAGCAGTATTATGTAGAACTTTTATGCCTGCATGACAAGATAGTAGTCATGAGAATTTGATAGAGCATGTACCTATATTGTAAATCATAGGGATTGAGGTAAGGGTAGATTATGTGTTGAATTGACTGCACCATGTTGCAGAGGTACATGGATGGTCGTGCTTGGTATATCCGTGATGAGAGACTATACATATTTCAGGGGTGATCATGCTTGGTATATTTGCGATAGGTGACCACCGCCTGCACGATTAGACTATGTTTTCGATCCTGCTTGGTATATCCGTGATAGGGGACCATACACATTCTAGGAGTGATCATGCTTGGTATATCCGCGATGTGTGATCACTACCTAGAGCTATAGGATACAATCCTACTTGGTATATCCACGATGGATGACTGTTAAGGGTGATCATGCTTGGTATATCTACAATGTGTGATCATTGCCTACGTTATTAGACTATGCATATGGTTCTGCTTGGTGTATCCGCAATGGGGGACCATATGTATTCAGGGTTGATCATGCTTGGTATATCCGTGATAGGTGATCACTACCTGCACGATGAGATTATGCCTATGGTTCTGCTTGGTATATCCACGATGGGGGGACCATATGCATTCTAGGGGTGATGAGGATTAATTGTACTTGGTACATTTGATAGGCGATCATAGTTTAGTTTGGTTCCGTTGAGTGGTCCGGAACCCGATATTGTTGGATTTCGTTGAGTGGTCCGAAATTCCATTCTTCGGAGAAGTAGGCTTGACTTAACTGTGTCACTCTAGCCATAGTTTTAGTATATTTGTGATCAATGGTTTCGAGAATTTTGTGAATTGAATTAAAAAAGCTATTGGACGTCTGGGGGACTCCTTAGGGATCTTCTACGATTCGATTGTGATTTCATAAAGTATGAATGTAGAAGATAAGGATATGATTGTTATTATTTTGGGCAAATTAGTTAATTAATGTGGCTAGAGAATGGTATTGTGGTTTGTCGGTTCTTTGATATGATATATAGTGAATTGGGTATCATGTTGAGACATACTGACTTATATGATGGATGGAAGGGAAATCACGATTTTCATGTGGGTTTGTTATCTAGCCTGAGTCTAGGAATTTCGTGCTTGTCAAGTTCTAAAGATTGATTGAGGAATGTTATGCATTTCGGCTTAAACGAATTGTGATATATGTCAATTGTAGTGGATAGTGAACTATGAATGGCTTGATCCGTGTTTAGGGTACGTAGGCAGTCTAACGAGGAGTTTAGATGCAGCCATAAAGTATACGAAAAATATTACGCATTTGGATCTCGAGTTGTGCTTTGCCATATTCTGGAGGTAGGGTATGTTTGAGATATGGGTATTTGGTGACGTCACGTGCCGATCCTGGACGTATGTCGGGATTGGAGACTGACACCTTGTGCCTGGCGTGTTAAGGTTTTCCGATTGTGTGCTATTGCGTGTTTGTGTGTTATTTTCCTCTTCCTTTTGTTCTTCCTTTTAAAGGAAGAAATATCAGCCAGGAGAGCAGACTGGAAGACACTCTGATCTGTTGCAAGCTTACGCCTCAAGGGAGAGCCTTGCTTGTGAGATTACTGTTGGCAATAGGTCAATTTCAAGCCTTGGTTATATTATGTTTGTGTATGATTGTTTGGACCTTTTTGCCTTTGGGGTGGTTGTAGTTACTAGATCAGAGCCATTGTTCTTTGGCATTATTGCGGTTGCTACTTTCAGTATACTTATTTCTAATTTTTCTTGTTACTTGCTCTAATTATTCTATGTTCTCCCCTCAATGATCTGTGCGCAGCCTTGCTTCCTCGCCCGATCTCATCCTGTTTGATATAAGCCTGCAAGCTGCGGCCTCAATGCAGTTTGGGAAGGCACTGATGCATATTCCATGTCATGTTTTGCTTGTATTGACTTGTGTGCTTCGTCGTAAAAGTGTGATTTGTATTTGGAGCTCTGTTCGCTGCATTTTCGGCTTTGGTGTTTGGGAAATAATGCTTGTGTGATTTCTGTAAAACATTAACGCAATTGAAGTTGTGCTTGTGTGCATATGTCTACTGACACTGCTTTATACTAGAGTGTGCTTCTTATTTGAGCTCCTTTACTAAAATCGAATCTGCATTTTTTAATTGGATTGTTCATTTTCTTGATGTGTGTATGTGCGTATATTCCATTCATAAAATGCAGACTTAAATTGGTTTAAATGATTTTGGGCCTCTTTATCCGAGAATTGGTTTTGAGACGAACCTCAGCTTCCATATTACTTTTAAACTCTCTACTAAACTTAATGAAATACGCATTTTATCTCTTCCCATGTTTTGCCTCCTTTTTTCCCTTGTATTTTGCTTCTTGTGATACATGAAAAATATCATTAACAATCATCTCCACTGAGCTCCTAACAAGAATTTAGAGAGGAATAGTAGTGGTAGCCTGCGTATTGCCACATGAATGTCATATGTATAAAATAAGTATCAAACCAGAAATGCACATAAAAGCTCACTGAAATACCAAATTTGAACAACTAGAAAAATCAATTATTTTGGCTATAAATGTTCAATTCGATTCACTTCAAATAAGAACCAAACAAAAAATGCACATAAAAGGTTATTGAATTACAAAATTTGAACAATTTGAGCTGCTGGTTATCCTCGAAACAATTCAAAGAGCAATAACTCAGCATGAAAGCCACAGACAAACAAAAGAAAGATAAAAAATATATGGAGAAAAATACCCTCAGCAGCCATGGCAAAAAAAAAAAAAAGAAAAAGAGATTTCTTCGGCTCTGCGACAACAATCAACACTAATAATCGATGTCCTTGTAGACCATTTTAAATGAAACGAAGAGAGTTGTCTTACACAGTTACACGCATGGCAGCCCATACCAAATCTATTATCTATGAATCCTGCAAAACATCACTTAAACAATAAAAAACCATCCTCACAGATGACAACAAACGAAACAGTAAGGAGACAGATTGGAACAAAACGTACAACAGGACAAATACAGATTAAGGGGAAAATAACCCAGAACAAAAAGATGGGTCTTTTCAAAGTCTACCAAGGATGAATACACATTAGTGGCCAAATCCCTTCAGATATTGGTTTAATGTCTGGACTGCATGCAACATATTGACCCATCTCAAAATTCCCTTGAAGGGAAAATTTCATCGAAATAGGCAAACTCAGGAAGCTTCACCACCTTGACCTTGGTGAGAATTCCTTAAACTCTTCAATCGCTTTTGAGCTTGGTTTTTTTGTAACTGTCACCGGAGTTGTGTAGCGGATTCACTTTCTAAGTTTCAAAGTGAACAATAACAATCTAATAGGGTATATGCCCGAGTGCTTGAGGAATTGTTGGGCATTGTCTAGAATCCGGTTTGATGGGAACCAACTTACCGGGAACATTATAAATGCATTTGATGTTCATCCCAGTCTTGACAGAAAAGGATTGACAGAGACATCATACTTGAGTCTAGAGTGGAGTTGCAATCAATTGGATGAGGAGCTTAAGTTGAAATATATTATAGGTTTATAGTTGGTTGAAAACGTCGATACTTTGGAAGAGGCACGCAATGCATTTCATTCCTTGGTTCAAAGACGGTTATGATGATCAAAGTGTTAGAATGCACGACCTTGGATTTGAGTGGTTTCTCTGGACTTGGACTGATCAAGGGAAGAAATAAAGTCAAAGTATACAGATGCCAGAGTAATGAATATCCTTGTGCCAAGGAAGATAGGCACATTGAATAATCTAGACACCTTGCTGATATGGCAATGACAGTCACTACAATTGGCATTTCAACTGAAATTTTTTGAGAAAACATCTACCCTTTCTTATTATTACTACAATATGTTCGTAACACTATCTATACAAGGGGCTGCTTCCTGCTCGCCCCTATCTCTAATGGTGAGATATGTAGATTAAAAAGTTAATAATTTAAAATATAAAATTTTTCATCACTCGTATAAAAACAAGTGGTGTACCCTTCATATTTCGGTCACAACTAAAAATTTCTCCCTTGTACACCCAGAATATGGGCCCAGAAATTGCGGAGCATTTGGATTCAGAGCGGTGGCTGCTGCAAGAACAAAATATTCCAAAGCATTTGCTTCTGAAAGAATTTGAACCAATTGTGCCACAGTTGAGCATTTATGTCCAATTGCTACTTAGTGTCGATGAATCGACATCAAAATAGAGGAATTCAAATTTTCTTTTCAGAGTAATGCAATGCAATCGAACAAATTTATTCAGAAGCACGTAAAATAAGGCAATTTGCACAAAAGTAGTTGGCTCAAATTTTAATTCTGAATGTAGTTCTGACCTTTAATCTCCTTTTTCCTTCCAGGTGTTCACCTGGTTAGGAACAAACAACACAAATTGAAATCATTTTTACATGACATAGTGATCGCCTAGACCTAAAGGAACCCAGTGAGTGACAAAGAATCCGATTCAACAACAATGGCTTAAATCAGGTGATATAAATCCAGACATACATAATTTATCTTCACAATTTACTTATTTACAACCTCCAATTCGATAACCCTTTCGCCAAAATAACAATTGTAAAGCCTAATTGAACATTGATCCCACGTAGCCACTTCGAATTTCACAGTTCCGATCGGAATCACCCTGAAAACAACAATCAAACGCAGAAAGAGCACGAAAGAATCAAAATTTAGGAGAGGGCAAGAAATACCCACAAAATTATTCAACTGCCTAACGAAGCTAGAGAAATCGTAGTGCTTGAAATACTTGGGAAGGAGGTCCCTCGAGGACTCGGGGACGTTCCACACGCCGAAGCTGTTGTTGTCGTTGCTCCAGGAGGGAGATGAAAGCGTCGGTGGAGGGGTCATCCACCATATCGCATATTTTGTTCAGAAACGGCGGCGGCGGAGGAGTTGGCCACCGATGCCGCGTCTTCAACTCCCAACATGGTTGTTTTCATCAGTGTTTGGGAGGATTGGGTGTTTTTATAATTTTTGACACAGAGTCCGAGAGAATTAGTGAAGAGAGGAAAAGAAAGAGTAAACTATCGATTTACCCTGAACCTTCTCCTAGCTTTTAATTTCTTTCTTAAATTTTTTTATTGGAAAATTAAGAATTCAAACTAATTTTTTTAGCCGATTTACACCGTACTGTTAGTTTTTCATATATTTCATCCATATTTATATTAAGTGAAATCATGTGCACAACATGTGAGGGTAGTAAAGTCATTTCACTCTTAAAAATGATTAAAAAAACTGAAAAAATAAAATAAAATACTTTCCCTCTATTTTTTCTCACTAATTCCTATGCTCAATTTTATTTTTCCCTCATTCCTATGCATGAGAAATGACATGTGATGTTATTGTCTTCATAAGTAGCTAAGTTAGTCTTTTTCTTGAAGCATGTACTACCGTTTTTATTTTCTCTAACAAATTAATAATTTGACAAATGCTCATGGTGTTATTGTCTTCAATGCAGTGCATTAATGTAAGAAACATGTTCATAATACTCATAAAAAAATGCTCAAGATAATTACATAGTTTTCATAATGTCATAATAATCCCAATACAATTCCACAAAATGATCCTTAAGAAGTTGGAAAACATAACACCCTCAACCTTACTCAACCATCAGAAATGAAAATAAGTTTAGGTACAAGATTCCAACCAAACGAGGAAGGCCATGGAAAGTGTAGTTGATCTCCAAGTGTCATATGCGTTTCGAGTAGAATGTTTGTGCTCTTGTTTTGATAACTAAAATTTTATTTTGCTTGTGTTTGGTTAAGTTGAATGCCCATATTTTGTAATCCAGATTCTATGGGTTATATACCTTATGGATGGTAAAATCTCTTATGTTTTGCAACTTCTTAAGGATCATTTTGTGGAATTGTATTGGGACTATTATGACATTATGAAAAGTATGTAATTATCTTGAGCATTTTTTATGAGTATTATGAACATGTTTCTTATATTAATGCACTGCTTTGGAGACAATAACACCATGAACATTTGTCAAATTATTAATTTGTTAGAGAAAATAAAAATGGTAGTGTATGCTTCAAGAAAAAGACTAACTTAGCTACTTATGAAGACAATAACACCATATGTCATTTCTCATGCATAGGAATGAGAGGGAAAAATAAAATTGAGAATAGGAATTAGCGGGAAAAAAAATAGAGGGAAAATTTTGTTTTTTTATTTATTTTCAGTTTTTTAATCATTTTTAAAAATGAAATGACTTAACTACCCTCACATGTTGTGCACATGGTCTCACTTAATAGAAATATGGATGAAATATGTGAAAAACTAACTATAGGGGGCAAATTGGCTAAAAAAATTAGTTTGAGTCCTTAATTTTCCAATGGAAAAGCTCAGGGGGGAAATCAAAAGCTAAGTGAAAGTTCAGGAAGTAAACCGACAGTTTACTCGGAAAAAAAAAGCCCCCCTTCTTCCAGAACCCCCTTTAATTTTGTATTATTATTTTAATCCTTTATATGTTTTATTTATCTATTATATATTTTGGTCTCACAGTGAGTAACAAGAGACTTACCATAGCTTTAATCAAAATGAGACTTTGGCTAATCTTCCAACTATGAAGATTAAAAGTAATCATTTTCATCATAAATTGAATTACAAAAGTTTAAACATTAATCGTCATATAGTCGAGTCAAATAACTAAAATACAAATTTAAGGTGTCACGCCTAATATAGTATAAGCGAGATTTGAAAATCTACACTCAACTTAAAGAGTTTTTGCGTCGGAAATTTCAAGATTCTAGAAAAGCTTGATCAATTGGGCCTCCATACACCTATCAACACCTTTCTTTTTTTATTGACAAGGTAAGATACTTGTAAACAACTTTCTTAAGCGAAATTCCCTTTTACACATTTTATTTGAAAAAAAATTAATTTTATAACGATTATGTTGTAATCTTATTAGATTAGGAATGTGATTGTGTAAATCCTAGTATATTTAGGGATATCTTAGAATATTCCCTTTCGTAAATGTTATCCTATTACATCTCTCTCATCTCTCTTTTTTGCCAGCGGTCCTCTCCCTCTCTAGTCCTAAATAAAGTTCAATAAATTAGGCCTACAACACATTATCAGCACGCTCTTTCCAGAAGTTAAGGAACTGAAGGATCGTGGAGGAACTTAATTGTTTTTTGCCACTCAGATTATTTTAAAATAAATTAAGATATTTGAAACGACCTTGAAGCATGAAAATATTCCCCATGATGCATGAACCCCCTATATTTATATTTTCCTTTCAATTATATATATTATTTTTCTACCATGTCGGATGCTTTTACTGATCTAGCAAAGGTGACAAGATCACATATACCCGCTACAAACGCACCTGCAAGGATGGACGTACTTAAGGTACGCCGTAACACCGCCTTAGAAGGTCGGACCGTCCCCGAGGGGTGAGGCAGCCACACCTCCCATGCAGCCTGGTACACTGGCAACTAGCCAATCATCTGCTCTTACCCTAAAGCGTGGCAGACCCCCTAGGTCAAAGGATTCACAACCTCGGAAGAGGAAAACGACACAAACTAGTGAACCTAGTCTGAATCCAACCACCGCTTACTCATTTGTTCCAATGTATGAGATTATTTTAGATTATGGTAATGTCTTAGACGAGACAAGCCGGCCTCCCGAGAATCTTAGATTTCAGTCTATTAATGCATTCGCGTATACAGTTGCTACCCACATCATGCTTAGAGATGACATTGAACCACGTTCCGTTGATAAATGTCAACATAGAACATATTGATTAAACTGGAAACAAGCAATCCATGTCAAACTTGATTCACTTGCGAAACGTAAAGTGTTTGGGCTCGTAACTCTTAATCCACCACATGTGAAGCCTATAGGCTACAAGTGGGTTTCCATGAGGAAGTGTAATGAGAAGAATGAAATAGTGCGATATAAAGCACGCCTCGTAGCGTAAGCCTTCTCTCAACGATCTGAGATTGATTACGAGGAGACGTATTCCCTCGTAATGGACGTCATAACGTTCCACTACCTTATCAGTTTGGTAGTTTTCAAAAAACTGAATATGCAGCTTATGGACGTGGTAACTGCTATGTCTATGGGGATCTAGATATGGAAATCTACATGAAAGTTCCAAAAGGACTTCCATTGACTGGTTCAAATAGTTCTAGACCATGGAACACCCTTTTGATTAGATTAAGGAGATCACTCTACGGATTGAAACAATCAGGGCAGATGTGGTATAACTATCTGAGTGAATATTTGACAAGTCAGGGTTACGTGAACAATGAACTATGCCCATGCGTGTTCACCAAGAAGTCACATTTCGGATTTGTGATCATTGCAATTTATGTCAACCACATGAACCTCATCGAAACTCTCGTAGAGATTGAGGAAATTGTCGTTCACTTGAAATCAGAATTTAAGATGAAGGATCTTAGGAAAATTCGATATTATCTTGGCCTGGAGATCGAACATTGTTCAGATGGAATCCTAGCTAATACATCAATCGAATTACACTCAAAAGGTGTTACGACATTTTAATGAAGATAAAGCGAAGCCTTCGAATACTCCTATGGTTGTTTGGACTCTAGATGCTAAATGAGATCCCTTCCGTCCCAAGGAGGATGAAGAAGAAATTTTTGAGTCTGAAGTTCTATACCTAAGTGCAGTTGGTGCTTTACTGTACTTGGCTCAATGCACTAGACCTGACATCTCCTTCGTTGTTAATCTTTTGGCTAGATATAGCAACAAGCCTAGACACTGGAATGGTGTTAAAGTCATTTTCGGATACCTCAAGGGTACGATGGATTTGGGCTTGTTCTACACCCATGAATCATTAAGATAAGCCGCCACCCCCTTGGTTGTAACAACCCGTCCCGGGATTTACGTAGGAAAATGGGTATTTTTGTATTTTCACTAAGTTTGGGGGATACCTTTCTTTTTAAAAATTGTTTTTGAGCCTTAATTGGTGAGCCCAAGGGGGCCCACCCCCTGTTTTGTCCCCCGTCCTTTCCCTTTCCCTTCTTTTCTTTTCTTTTTCTGAAAAGTCTTCTCTTCTCTCTTCTCTCTTTCTTCCCGTGCTCTCTCTCCTTTCTCCCCCTCTCGGTGCTTCTTCCTCCGACAAGAACACACACACACACACACCCATGCCCACACCTATAACTCTTTTCTAACCCCCATGGTTGTGTTTTGGACGTCAAACCATGAAGAAACCACCTCGGAGACATTTCCCAGTTTTCCGGCCAGCACCGCCCCTTTCGAGGCAATTTCCGGCCAAACCACGGCGATTTGGCCGGCGTGCGAGGTATCAATCTCTTCGTCTCGCTAAGTACTACAACTTTCCTTTTTGTTTCACCCAATTTCATTGAGTATTGAAGAAGTTATGCTCATTTGAATCTTACCCAGTTCCGGCGGACACCCGTGGCTTCCAGGCTGTTTTCCGGCCAATTCCGACCACAATGACGGGAACCAAGGGTATATTTCGATTCCTTACCTTCGGGGCTTCATTTTGGTATATTGAATGACATGTTTTGGTTGCGTTTTGAGCTCCAACGGAGCTTGGGAATTCTCCGGCCGAATTCTGGCGTCTCCGGCGCACCCAGGCCTTCGGGCCGTTCTCCACCCTCACACGGGCCTTAGGCCTGTTTGGTCTCTGGCCCAAAACCCTAAACCTTTTCCTTTTTATTTTTATTTTTTTTCATTTAAAAACCCAAAAGGCCTTAGGGCCTGTTAGCCCAAAACCCATCACCCTTTCTGTTGTGGGCCTTTGGGCCGTATGGGTTCAAGCCCAACCCAACCCACCTAAAACCTAACCCAATTACCTTAGACCCAAACCCGGATCCAACCCAAGTCCAAACCCTTTAACCCAATCCGGATCCAAGCCCAAACCCATTGACCCGTGACCCTGACCCGTTGACCGTTGACTGGGTTAACGGTCAGCGTTGACGTTGACTTTGACCGTTGACTTTTTGGGTTTTCGTGCGGGACCCCTCCTAGGCTAATTTCGACGTCCTGAACCCGTTTCCGATGTCCGTTTTCCCAAATTCAATCGTTTGAGTAGAGTTTGACTAAATGTACCCTTTATGTGCTTAGGGGCGTTTATCTGTGGCGTTTCCTTCTTCGCTAGGTGGCGTGGCTTTTCGACGGCGAAGTACTGTGAGTGGACCCCTTCTGAAAATGCATGTTTTAATGATAGAATTGCATACACAGAAAAGCATGACTTTACGATTATGTTTTAAGAAACGTTTTGAGATAACATGCTTACTGAGGCTAGTTTGAATTATTACTATTTTTCCTATAACCCATGTTCTTATAGCATATCTGATGGATGACGATATGATATTTAGAACATGTTTAGAACACTTCTTTATAGTATAGATGATGGATGACTTTATACTATGAAGTTGATTTTCAATATATGTATGTTCACTGGTTTTGTACTTACCTAGTGGTCCTTTCCGCTACGGGACGAAGGGATAGATCCGGTCCGTCCCGGGCGACGGTTTGGTGTTGGCATAGGGCCTGGAGTGTGTTTTCCTCTGACTGTCTGCTCAGAGACGGGGAGCAGGCAAGGGGCCTGAAGTGCATTTTCCTCTGACTGTCTGCTCAGAGACGGGGAGCCAGCATGGGGCCTGAAGTCTTATATTGGACATTCACTAGTGATTATTATTTTTATGCGAATGATGATTTGAGACATTGCAGGACATGTTAGGTTTCGGAAAACCTATGTTTATCATTATTTTTGTGTTTTCATAAAACCTGGGGGTTAGTACGTTGATAACTGTTTTATTATATATATATCAACTTGGTCCACTCATGTTTGTTTTGCGCCCCCTTCAGGACTTAGAATCGAGGCATACAATCCCGACGTCCAGGCAATTCCGCATCGGCATCTTCGAGTCCTCTCGGTGTAGGACCCACTCCTTTGTTTCATTCAATTTTATATTATTTTTCTTCTAGTGTTCTAGATTAGAGGTGTGCTCTGAACACGGTCCTTATTTGCATATTAATTATTCTTTTATATTTATAAACCTTATTTATCCCTTGTTTTCAGCATTTGCACTTAATAAATGGCTTTCGTCACCTTCGGGTGTCGGCCAGCACGTGCCTATCCTGGTATTCGGGGAATATCGGGGTCGGGGCGTGTCATTGGTCCTCGAGTTGATTCTCACCTTGTTAGTTATGTAGATGTTGGTTACCTGTCTGACCCACATAGGGCACGTTCTCAAGCAGACTATGTCTTTACCATTGGAGACACTGTAATATCTTGGAGGTCTACCAAGCAAACTCTAGTTGTGACTTCTTCGAACCATGCTGAGATTCTCGCCTTGCATGAAGCCTCGAGTGAGTGCTTTTGGTTGAAAGCAATTATGGAACACATTCGAAGCATTAGTGGTCTTACTTCCGTCGTTGACCTTCCAACAACGATCTTGGAAGACAATGCAGTATGTATCGAGCTATTAAAGAAATGATATATCAAGGGAGACACCACCAAGCACATTGTGCCGAAGTTCCTTTATCCTCACCAGCAACAACAACATCATAACATTGAAGTCAAGAAAATCTGTTCCCAAGACAACCTAGCCAATCACTTCACCAAGTCATTGCCCAAGTCTACTTTTCAGAAGCTCGTCCAATGAATTAGTATGCGTAAATTATCTAAGTTGAATTGCTTCTAGTTCTCTTATTTGAAAGTTATGTCTAACTCAGGGGGAGTATCCTGAATCATACTTACTTAATCTTAATGTACTCTTTTTCCTACAATTAGGAGCATTTTTACTACTGGGTTTTTGCTACCTAACGAGTTTATGATGAGACACCCATCCTAGGTTGATCATACTCCGTTGAGTTCACTACTTTCGTTCTGTTTGACATTTGTTTTAGACATTATGCATATTTCTCACTTTTCTCCGTAGTCAATATGTTTTTACCTGCCTTAGGTTTTATCATATCAAGGTTTTGTAAGCTTTACTACTGCATACTCTCTTTAAATTTGAGACTCGCATTCGCCCGTTGTGTCGATGACTTCATCAACTGTTCTACCGCAACTTTTGAAGACTTGATGCAAAGTTTTGTTTGAGTATTTACACAATCAAGGGGGAGTGTTGTAGTCCTATTAGATTATGAATGTGATCGTATAAATCCTAGTGTATCTAAGGATATCTTAGAATATTCTCTTTAGTAGATATTATCCTATTAGAGTTGTAATGATATTAGGATAAGGATTTAACCTACCCTACTACTATAAATAAAGGCATAATGGGGTGATACGAACACACCTCAGAATTACATACCTCTCTCTCTTGCCGCCTACCCTCTCCCTCTCTAGTCATAAATACAGTTTAGTAAATTACGCCTACAACATATTAGATTTTTCGTTAAAATGATTCTCTGTCCTCTTTTTCAAAATTTTCAAGGCATCTCCGTTGAATGCAACGATAGGTTGATGTTGAAAAGAGTAGTTGTAATAAAATTCGCCAAGATATTCATTTTCCTTCAAAAATTACAGAAGCTTGAAACACTTTTTCTGCGTTCTGCACCTTGGACAGAAATATTTGTCCAGGAAGGAAATACAAGCCGGGAATTACATGCAGTTGGGACCCTTCCACATGCGAAGACTTTGTGGCTCCGTGAAATGCCGGAGCTGATGCATCTAGGGAATGAGAACTCCCATCCAGCTGATCATCCAGTTTTTCCGTACTTGAATGAGTTAAGCGTGTACTATTGTGGCCAATTAAAGAATCTAAGTCCATCCACAATATTCTTTAAGAGTCTAATGCGTTTGAGTCTATGTGGTTGTCAATCACTGGAATACGTAACAACTTATTCAATAGCTAGAAGTTTAAAGCAATTCGCATTAATGAAAGTTCGAAAATGTGAAAAAAATGTAGCATTGGTGGCAAGCAACAAAGATGATTCGGAAAATGAGATTGCTTTCAGCCAGTTGCAACATCTGAAAGTTTGTGATCTACCAAGTCCTCGGGAATTTGCATTGTTAATTAAAGTCCCATCCTTAAACGCTTTGATTGTGGATAACTGCCTGATTGGTTTGAGGTGATCTCCTGAAGGGTTGCTTCTATATGATTACAGAGGAATATAATGGATCGCTTCCAACTGACTCAAGACCGGAAGGACTACAATTAACTGAGAAAGAGGAGGCAGGGACGAACAGGGGTACCCGGTGGGTACCCATTAAGTACCCATTGTGTGTTAGGGATGTCGTTGTGGTGGTGGTAGTGGTGATGATGATGGTTATGGTGATAGAGGTGTGTACCTATGCGTCTGGAAAATGCTCGTGTTCACTTGTGCATAACTGTTTTGTATTACTAGTATGATTTTTATTCGGGCTCCCTATGACAATTTATTGAACTGCTACTGTTATTCAGGAACTAATTACGATTGCCTTCAGCGGGTTTGGAACTTTCACATGTGCCAAGTCTGCAAGGCTTTTGGTCAGTGGTTTATACGTTCCTTTGAGATTTGACTCCACGGAGAAATTTGAGAGTCTTGTACCATACTATGTTTTTATGAAAAGGTGATTTATACCTTCCTTTATCTCTCTGTATGCTTTTATTTCCAACTAATGCGTCCCACTTCTGTGAAAAAAGGTTTGTTGACAAGTTCTTTAAAACATATATATGCAGGTAGGATTTCCTAGCTTGGACAAATTTTTTATGCATCTATTACATGAACTCCATAGACGGAGATTAAAAACTGCTGTGATTTGCTAACATCTACGTAGGAGACTAAGCAATAAAATAAAGATCGACTTTAAAATTTTGAAAAAGTTCCGTTAAAGCATATCCAATCCTGCTTTCTGTTTTTATGTCAAATTTTAACTCAAAATATCGTTTTACAAGCTCTTTATAAAAATTCTAGTTCAACAATGTTTCTAATGTAGGGATTCATAATGATTAGGAGCCAATACGAATAGAACTTCTACACCAACCATGCCTTCTAGGAGCAAGATAGGTAGCATCGATGGTTGGAGTTCGATTTTTCTCTTTTCCGCCAATTGTAATGATCTGATCATCGAAGAAGTCCATTGGAGGTGCTGTATCTTTAAATAAGTGAGTTGCTAATATTATTTCAGGGTTCATTTCACAAATTGGAAAACTTAAGATGAGAATGGCGGAGGAAACAGAGATTTGGGATGGAGAGTATGGTCCACTGCCAGCAGAGTTCTTTGGTAGACTAAAATCTATCAGTTGTTTTCCTTCAGAAATTACAGTCTTGAAAAGGTCTATGTACTTTCCTCTCCTTGGAAAGAAGTATTTGTCTACGAAGGAAACAAGACTTGTAAAGAGTAAGATAGATGTAAAAAGAGGCTATATGAGTTCAAACAAAATTTTCCTAAAATAAAACAGTAGTACCCATTGAGCCCCATGCATTACAGCACGCCATTTACATGTCCTTCCATTTACCATTCACTAGTAAAAGGATTAACTAGTTTATAAAAAAGCTATATTGTAGTAAAGATCCTTGAATTATACTGAGTTTAGTTTTGGTCCCTAAACTCATAATAAAAAACAATTTTTTAAATCTATGAAAAAGCATATAAACAATTTATAATTGTAGAGATGAAGTCTATATATATCACAGTCTGTCAAGCCCCGATCCCGACATACGTCTAGGATCGACACGTGACGTCACTCAAATACTCGTATATCTCACATACCTCGTCTCAGGAATATGGCAATCACAATTCAAGAATCAAATTGCTGAGAAATTTTTCGTTTACCTTATGGCTGCATCTAACCTCCTTGTTAGATTGCCTACGTGCCCTCAATAGGGATCAAGTCATTCGTAGTTCACTATCACAAAATCAGACATTTATTCCACTAAGTTCAAGCAAAAAAGCATAGTATTCCTCAATCATTCAATATAACCTGACAATATGTAATTCCTGGACTCAGGCTACATAACCAATCCCCATGAAAACATGATTCCTCTCCCATCCAACATATAAATCATTATGTCTAAGGTTGGAGTACATCCACATAACCAATCCCCATCAAAACCATTGACACAAATACACACACACACACACACACACACATATATATATATATATAACTAAGGTTGGAGTGACACAGTTAGGCCAAGCCTACTTCTCCAAACAATGGGATTTAAGGCCGCTCCACGAAATTCAACAATCTCGGGTTCCGGACCACTCAACGGAACCAAACCAAATATGATCACCTAAACATGTACCATGTACAACTAGTCATCATCACCTCTAGAATGCGTATGGTCCCCCATCGCGGATATACCAAGCAGGACCATAAACATAAACTCATCATGCAAGTAGTGATCACCCATCGTGGATATACCAAACATGATCACCCCTGAGTACATATGGACCCCCCATCACAGATATACCAAGCAGGACTATCCATGTACCAGAACTACGTTGTGCAATCTCATCATCACACATTAAACATAATTATAAGCATACATGCTATCGATTCCACATATCAACCAACATCAAGTCAAATGGAGCACAACACAAGGAATTCCTTTAATTACTATTTCTACAAAAAAATCTAATAAAGTACCTAACTCATCTCCTGACTTCCATCTCCATCTCATGCTAGGTAATAGTGCCAAGTTCAAATAGATATCCAGTTGGCAAGCATATCCAAATAATTATCAAACAATAATTAACTCCCATAATTGTCATAACATTCACCATAATTATTATTCATATTATTAAAAAGTTAATCAAACACATATATCACAAACATCATCAATACACAAGCCAAATCATAGTTAATTAGCATAGGTCTATGGCTAAATATATAAAATTCACATTTCAATAGAAATCATAATTATAAGACCAATTCATATTCACAAATGATACTAATATAAGAAATTAAGATAATAATCATATTTCATATATTCAAGTCGCTATCAAACCAATATAGGCCCACTAGATTTTCACTAGTAATACCCTAAGGTCCGTAAACCATATCTACAATAGCATACTAAAATTTGGTGTCAATTCAATGGTAAGATCATCAATTGTTTGAATATTCAAGTGGCGGACCTTATCGAAAATATACTCAGCCAACAACATTTCATAAATCGAATGTTACATATCGGAAAATTCGAATTTTTCCAAAAATTCTCAAATTTCACAAGAATGAAGATCTCAACAAGTAGAGTAAACTTTATACCTACAGCCAATGCCAATTTGGCCGGAAAACACCCCAAACTGGCCACGAACCATCGGAACCCTAAGGTGGGTGTTCTTCAATTCGACTTCCTTGGTGTTCCTACGCCCTAACCACTAGTTGGGTCTTGTTTCTGGGTCCAAGGGAACTTGATTAAGGGCGATGGGGCATGGTGATACTCACCGGAATGACGAATCGCCGTTGAGAACCCCCGGGTTCTTCGGTGGAGTTCTACCCGAATTAGACCTTAAAAACCCTTGATTTTTGGTGGAGATGGAAGGAGGAAGATAGCTGAGTTGGTTGCAGGTGATAAATGGGTGCAAAACGCCACAAAAATGAAGGATTTTGGCCTGAAATTGGGCGGGTCGAAACCATTTTTTGTGGGTGCACAGGTTGACAAATGAGGGGGGAGAACTTCAACTTCTTTCTCCTCTCCTCATTCATTCTTTTCTAATCCTCCTAGCCGGTTCCCTTAACCCAATTATATATTTGGGCCTTTTACCCTCTAGTGGAAATTAAATAATTTTCACAACCTAAAGTTTCACAACTTCAAACGTCTGTAACTATATACCTTTATAATCCGGACTCACAAACGGCTTTCGCATATGCGCTCGTGGCTTCGAGACCTATTCAAAAACATTACTTGTGACCTTGAAAGTTCAATGAGTAAATAATAATTTTCCAAACTTCACTCTTCATAACTAGTTTAATTGAAATCTAATTTCAAATAAATTAATATAAAATCTTGAAAAATAATATAAAATCTCAATAATACAAATACGTGGATTATAACAGTGAAATCCGGAAACGGGATTTCACACAATCACTTAGTAATACGGTCTAGTGGTATTCCTCTTCATTTGTAAGTGAGAGATCTTATTTTCGATTCTCGCAAAAGTTGAGTTTGAACACATTATTACTAGTTCATTGTCAGACTAAGCCACCTCCTCTCCTTACTGTAGATAACATCATTTGTTCAAAAAAAAAAAAATGTCAATATATGTCACCATAATAGTTAATGGAGTTAATAAACATGACCACAGTTTCACAAGTGAAATACGGGACAATTCGAGGACGAAAGCAACAATTAATAGAGTTTAAAGATCAAAACTAAATTTATGGTATAGTTTAAAGAGCTTTGTTACACTCAACTCTTATAAAAATAACAACTAGCATTCACTTAATGACTTTCGGAATTTAAAACTTTAACCGCTTGTGCTGTCAACTATAAATAGAAAGATAAAAAAAAAATGACGAATCTTCAAATTAATAAGTGGTGGTTCAATTGTAGTGGGTATTGGTAGAGATTATTGTTTTAAGAGTGATATTAAATTCATCCCATTGTTTTATTTTCTCACTACTTTAAATTAAATAGAATATTTTGTTGATAAATTTGCCTCACATAAAATGACTTTAAAGGACCTAATCAAAAAATTATTTTAATAAAGGAAGCTTCTAAATAAAATTAAAAATGAAACAAATGCTCGTCAACCCCATAATCAACCTTGGCAGCCAACCCATCACCCAACTTCTCCCTCCCAGCCAACCATCACCCAACTTCTCCCTCCCAGCCAACCCATCACTGGCTTGATGCCTTGGCTGAGGAAGTCTGAGGCTAATTTAAGCATGGGACTGCCATGTTCTTGTGCTGGATATGATGTAGATGAAGTTCTTTGTGCACTTCATGTTTCCCATCTCTCACACACAATAGCTTGTCATATTCATTCGAATTCGATGACTAAAAATTATGTACAGAGAAGGCCTAGATGGGTGGAGGTAGGAGACTTGGGAGTCGTGATGGTTAGACTTAGCATTTTAGACTTAATCCGTAAACTCGACCCAACCCGCCTGTTAAAATTATTATTTGAGTGGATGTTTAACCAGTCGGGTCATTAACGAGAAAACCCGATAGTCACCCGTTAAATAATGGGATCATTTTGTGTCTACTGCATGACCTGTTAACGCCTGTAAATTGAGAGTGTTTGTGTAATTTCAATAAGGAATAAGATTCGGAGACAACCGTCGTCCTGACCTCCACTCTCCTATTCTTCTTCTACATCAAATCTCTCATATTCTCCAATTACAAACACACAATTGAATAGCCAACAATCAAAGGAGATTGCTTTTTGCAGAAGTAGCTTATTTCAAAAAGCAACAATGAAGCAGAAGAACAAAGAGTAGCCGCTAAATCCTCCTCGAAAGCAATATCCACGGTGGAGGCACTGGTGGTCCACCTGCTTTCTGGCGTCGGGTTGGCTATACCTTTCTGGGTGGCCCACAATCTCCATTCCATCCTTCTCATACTTCTCATACTCTCCGTTTGATCTGCTGGGTACCTTCTTCATTTCTAAATTTTGAATTTTTTGAATTTTTTTTATTGTTTTTTTTTTCAATTCTTTATGATTATATTGTTTTTTTATTTATTATTTATATATTTTTTTTGGGTTTTTGTTTGGAAATTGTTATTGAATGCCCAGATGTGATTCTTCTTTACAGCCGGCATAGGAAGGACCATGAACGATGGTCAATAAGTTATGCTTTTATTATTATGTTTGGTAGCTGAAAAACGGATGTAAAATGTGGGTTAGTGTGGGAAAATGAGATTGTCTTTCGTTTTCTTAGCAACCCAATACAAAATACATGTAATTAGTATTGGAATGTAAAATTTAAAAAAAAAAAAATTGTTAATGGGTGAAATGGGTTAAACGGATGACTCATTAGCTTAACGAGTTAGGTTTTGGAGACCCGTTAACTTAACGGGTTAAATTCGAATGACCCATTATCTTAACACATCGGGTTAAAACTGACCTGAACCCAATAAAACCTACCCGTTTACAAGTCTAGTGGTGGTTCTAGAAGATTTGGGATTGGGGTTGGCTCTGGGTGCTGGTGGGAAGGCGCAGCTGTGTTGGTGGTGGTTGTGCGGGTGTATTTTGGGGAAATCATTGTGTGGCTTATTTTTGTTCACTCCAACATGTGGTTGGGAGTTTTTTTAATATAAAATAAAATGTCGATTTAGTCATTGAATTATCATCTCAATGAAATTTAGGCATCTGAAACATTTTTTTCGGTAAAATAAATCCCTAAATTCATCAAAAAATTACTAATTTTATCCCTAATATTATAATCAAAGCTATTTTATCCAATTTTTCGTCAACTTAAGTCATTTGACACAATTCAGATTGTAATACCATCTTTTTTTTCGCCTATAAGCCCTTAACATTTCTTATAGATTGTGAATCTAACGTAATTTACCCTCCAAAGTTAACTCCATACACTATTTCTATATGAAAAATACTTATCTACCATCCAATATGTATCATATGCAAATAACGTGACTGATGGATCTAATTTACATTAAGGATGCAATTGGCATATTTTTATAATTCAATGATAGACTTTTCTGAAAAAATAGTTTATGGATCTAATTTTCACTCAGGTGATAATTTAGAGACTAAATTAGTAATTCACCCTTCAATATATAATCTTATTTTAGGAATCATGGTGGGTGAAAAAATAGTATTATATTTTTCTTAAGTAATGCTACACTTACCATTTATTTGTACCATCTTTTGTATTATCTCTCTAATAGAGGTAAGACCCACTAAC
The DNA here is from genome assembly GCF_963583255.1 of Pyrus communis. Classification (NCBI taxonomy): domain Eukaryota; kingdom Viridiplantae; phylum Streptophyta; class Magnoliopsida; order Rosales; family Rosaceae; genus Pyrus; species Pyrus communis. Next base: position 27,081,260 of record NC_084809.1, on the reverse strand, counting down.
CCATGTGGGTCTCATATCTATTAGAAAGATGATACAAATAGGTGATAAAATTATGATTTCTTAATTTTCTTACTTTTAATGGTGAATGATAAAAATAAGTAGTAAAAATATCGTTTGTCTAGAATTGTGGGTGACAAAGCAAGTGGGGGTGAGGAAATAAGAAAGAGGAGTGGACATAGTAATACTTTTTTTTTTATTTATATATAATTTGCACTTGATTATTAAATTTTCAAGAACTTCAATTTTCAATTAATTTCCTATATAGCGAAATAAGAGTTGAATTATTAGTTTCATATCCATTTTCTAACATTATGACAAATCTTCAAATTAGTAAGTGTTGGTTCACTAGTAGTGGGTATTCGTATAGACTAGTAAAAGTGCCCACGCTGTACTGCGGGTTTTAAAATCGTATAAAATATGTAAAAAGTTATAATGTGTATATATACTATTTATATACATATGAAATCTATTTACAACCCTAAAATAAGATTTCAACTTCGACATAACAAAAATAGTTTGCAGAAATCTTAGCAAGAAACAACTATATACATGAAAGGATCCCCTATAATGAATAGTTTGCACAACCCAAGATGATATAGCAAGAAATGAAGAACGAAAAAACTTTCATTCTGTAAAAATGAAAGTCGTAATAACAACATGAGTTTGATAGGAGCATATTCATGCGACTTAAATGGCTTGTTCTCGTGCATTTACGTTATGTTTCTCTAGTTATTTTAGTCCTTTATGCTTCTTTTGTGTGTTTTCAGGTTCTAAGGGCAAGGTATGCAAAAGGATGCCTTTTGGAGCCTTTTGGAGCAAATTAGAGATTGGAATGGATATCATATGCTTGGAGCCAAGAGGATGGACGAAATTAAAGACTTGAAGTAGGAAAGTTAAATCCTAAAAGACCTCATGTTTAAGCATCATTGAAGACTCCTACGCATTTTAGAACACAAAAACAACATTCCTTGCAGCCTTAGGACATTGTCGTGTGTTTCCTTGTGTCTCCCTTCCTTGCCATGCAAGGAAGGGCTTTGTTCCCTATTTTAAACACTTAAATCATTCACTTATCATATCATTCACTTATTATAAGCATTCACTTATCATATCATTCACTTATCAAACCATTCACTTATCACTTCCATTCACTTATCACTTATCACTTCCATTCACTTATCACTTATCACTTCCATTCACTTATCACTCACCACATATCATTCATTTATCACTTAACATATCATTCATTTATCACTTAATACATCATTCACTTATCACTTATCATACTCATAATCATCTACACATTTCAACCATTTAAACATATGCATTTCAACTCACATGCATCATCATCATGCAACCAACCTTGCCACATGCTTTCCAAGCTTTCCCCCTTCATCATTAAGCCACATTCACTCCCATTTCTCTCCCCTTAACAGCCCTAAACCGTGCATAATTAAAGGACACCATTCAACACACACATGCACCAAAAGACAACATTGGCATGCATCACATGCATTTCCAACACTTCCCCCTTTGTGCCGTGCCTTCCCTTCCACTTTCCAACCACATTCTTTCAATTCCCACTTCATCATTACACCACCTAAGCCACATGCACTCCCATTCTTTAATTAAGCCACTTAAACCACAAAACAATCACACAACACACCAACACACATGCATCCTGAAATTCTTTGCCATGCAATCACATGCATTTCCCTTGACATTTTCAGCCATCACACTTCATCATTACACCACCATTCACTCTTTAACCCACACACACTTCACACAAACAACATTCACATGCATTTCCAACACAAAACACACTCAAAACCGTGGCCACCTTTGCATTTCAGGATTCCCATTTGCATTTTCAGATTTCCAGCTTTCCCTTTTATTTTCCAGCTTTCATTCTTCATCATTGCAGCCATTCCACATGCAATTCTCCATCATTCCTCCACACAAACACCTTAAACAAATAGCCATATACATCTCCACTCCTCCTATAAATACCCTTGCATTCCCATCATTCAAAACATCTCATTCACAACACAACACCCCTCAAACACTTCCATTCTTTCCTTAGCCGTGAGTCCCCCCTCCCTACTAATCCAAACACCAACCATTTTTCCATTCCCCTTCCACTTCTCCACCACTCCTTTTCCATTCCACACTTCCATCCCCCAAACCAATTATCCCTAGACCTTATGCTACAATAAAGAGGAAGAGAAGAGGGCCTAAACGTTCGTACAATTCAAGTTTGAGTTGTTGGAATGTTTAGGCGTTTCTTTGATTTCAATGTTTAATTTCGATTCTCTTTGTTTTGTATGAGGAACTAAACCCCCCTTTAGCTAGGGGGGGATTCGAAATATATGTTTATGCTTGCATTTTGATTTGATTACTTCTAATTGCGTTTCATAAGTTGTGGATTCAATTTGTTTAACCGTTTGATTGATAACTTATTTATGTATGTTTATTAAGAATGCGCGCTTAATTTTCATGCATGAATATGACGCTAGAATATAAGTGAGTTTCACCTAATCGTTATGAACTTATATTCACAAGTAGTGAAGGTTGCTTATAAACAATCGCGTTAAACGAATTCTTGGCATAAGTTTCATGCAATCATAGTAACGAATGCCTCGTCAACACTTATAGTTTTCATGATGCTTAATGATTCTTGCTTGTTTCTCTATTATGCAATTCATGTAGGGAACTTGTGAGGAATGCTTTGGGTTGTCGTATGCAATCATCCAATTCATTAACTTAAGGAAAACTTGACGGTTAATTTAAGCGGACCTAATTAACCCGGGGTGTTGAGAATTCATGGTTTATTGAAATGCAATTGGAAATCATTTTATTATGCAAGTGTAACATGTATGGAGATGAACCCCTTAGCTAGCCATACCATCCATTCATTTCCGTCAATTTCATATTTACAATTTGTTTTCTTTACAATCTATCCATTTTAGTTTAAATTCGTCCAAAATCAATCCCCCCATATTTCGTTTAAGTCTTAGTCTTAATCTTTCTTATTTTTAGTTTTGAATTCTTCGAGTTTAGTATAGCATTTTAGTTTGTGTTTTTAAAAGCATTTTGAGTCTTTTGATTTGTTTTAATGTTTTAAAGTTTAGTTTTACATTCTTTGAGTCTAGTTTAGTGTTTTATATTATGTTTTTACGTTTTTAAGTCAAATCCAAGTGATTAACAATCCCTCCTAATCCCCGGTCCAGAACGATCCCTACTTGCACCTATACTACAATTGATAAAAAGAGGGTTTAATTTGTGTGCGTATAAATCTCGCATCAAATTTTGGCGCCGTTGCCGGGGATTAGAAAATTTGCTAATCCCTTGGATTGTTTGTTTCTGTATTGTCTGTTAGATTTAGTTTTTTTTATTTGTGTTTTGGTTGTTAAGAACAAGATGGCACTTAATAATGCTTCTCTTTTGTCACAACTCATGGAAAGGTCCCAAATGCAAAGAGTTGATATATTTAATCTTCAATCAAGGAATAACGTGTTTTCCAATACTTACAATTCGGATTGGAGTGATCATTCAAACTCTATGTGGTGGGAACCTCAAAATGCTCAACAAGGAGGATATTGGCAGCCACCACAACCTCATATTCAATATGCCCAACCAAATTTAAGTTCGTCAATAAATTATAACCAAAAGCTTGATGAATTAATTTGTTTGGTGCAGGGCTTACAAAATCAAGACAATGAGGCTCAACAAGAAGGATATTGGCAGCCGTATGAGGAGTTCTATTCAACGCCTATGCAGCCACCACAACCTGCCCAAAGTAATGTAGGTAATTCAAATGATAATGATACGATTTTTCAATTACTTACTACTCTGGAAAAGCAAATTGGGCAGATAGCGGAGTTCGAAGGACAATTTTGCGACCAAGGCGAACTCCCTAGTTCAACCATTGCAAATCAGAAGGGAGAATTTGAAACTGCCAAGGAAATCATGTTGAGAAGTGACAAGGAGGTTGGAACGGACCCTCAACCATCAAAATCAAATCACAAGGAAGAGGAATACACCCAACCCACGGAAAGGGTGGAAACACCTTTACCGAAGGCTCCTATTGCTCCTATGCCATCTAATACAGGTATGGTTGTTCCAAATTTCATTATTTTTAACCCTATTCCTTGCAGATTCATGACTTCCAAGGAAGAAGAAGGTGAAAAAGACATCTTGGAAGCCCTTCCAAAGGTGACAAGTAGGGAATGTCATGAATCCATCAAAGAGGACGTTCTTGAAACCACAAAATCCAAAGAAGTTAAATTTGATGACATTGGACAAGTAATAACCATCACTTGCAATCTGGCCAAGTCCAATATCCCTGAAACTTTCAAAAGAGTGGTATTTGTCATTGAGTTCTTGTCGGACAAAACAAGTAAGTATTTTTTTCCAAATTCCATTAGATTTTATACTAACTTGCTATTTTTTTTTGAATCAGGCACCTACACTAGAATTCAAACCAATGCCGGTTCACTTCAAGTATCACCTTCCATTCAAGGACCAATTCCATGCCGTTTGATTTTATTTATGTTAATAAAAAAAAAAAAAAAAAAAAAAAAGAAAAAGAAAAAAAGAAAGATACTAAACATGGAGAAAGGTGGAGCTTCACAAAGGTTGTTTGCGTGAAGTCCCACTACGAGGCGCAGATGCGGGAGGCATAGAAGCGGAAGGCGCAGATGCGGGAGGCATAGAAGCGGGAGGCATCGAAGCGGAAGGCATCGGAGCTAGAGCATTCCAGGCCTCAATACTTGGCCAAGCGCTAGATGACCCAGGAAAAAGGTGCCTCTGGAGATAAGACGCAAGCCTTTGACGATCACTGTGAATTCGACCCTCAGATTCTTGCAGCTCATCAAGCTTCCTCTTCATCCCCGACGAATAGTTATTTGCAAGCACATGCAAACTTCTATTCTCGTACTTAAGCTGCTGGATCTCTTGCTTAAGTCTTTCCACCTCTGCCATCAACGATTCCACCTGACGGGAGCGGGCAAGCAGGCGTAGGCCCATGTTGGACACAGAGCTCGCACACTGAACACTAAGTGCGAGGGACTCTTGAACGGCCAACTCATCGGACCGTCCTGACAGCAGCCTACTATCTTTTGGAGTGAGGAGGTTTTTAGCTACTATTGTAGCTGTTGTGGCGTCCTGCATCACAGAGTCTTCACCTGAAAGAGGACCGTTAGAAGATAAAAAAGAAGGGCGCCATACATTACCTTGACGGGGCGCAACCGGATCGCTGCTGAGACTCAAATCTAAGCTAAGGTTCGATGAGTTTGCCATTTTTTTCAAAAGTGTTCAAAAAGAAGGGGTGGATGGAGTTAAAAATTTCACAAAGGGCCGGAGTCGAGTTTCAGGAATGGGAAATCTTCAGAGTGTGTATGTTGGCGGTGATCCATAGCTCTATAAAATGCCAAGGCGACGCGTCCACCGATTCAAAGAGCCGGATTTTCCGGCGTAAGTTAGGCGACGCTCCCTCGGCTTTTCAGAAAACGCGTTCAACTTTGTCAAAAGATTTCTGACAAAGCTGAAAACACGTGGAGGCCATCATCGCAACTACACGTCTTTAGCCGACAAGCGCAAAGTTCGGCGACGCTTTCTCTGCTTTTCAGAAAACGCGTGCAGCTTTGTCAAAAGGAGCCGCATCTGCACTACCACGTGTCGTTCAGAAAGAGAAGGGGCGTCGTTCAGAAATCGAAGGGGCGCCTGCTCAGAAATCGAAGAGGCGTATTCAAAGATCGAAGAGGCGCCACTATTTCAAAAAGCCGGAATTGCGGGATCAAAACGTTTGTCGACAAGGGTAAAAAGTACCACCACTTGATATTATCTCTATATATGTCGACCTTCGTCTTTTATGGCAGGGCAAACCTGAAGAAAATGCCCAACTCTCCCTCACCTCTGAGGGCGCACTCCCAGCAAGGCCTTTCAAAATACTCAATTCTTTCTTCTTCCCCAAAGATGATACCAGATGCCTGGAGTACATATGACCCAGGAGGAAACGGCGGATTGAAGCATGTGCTGATTCATCCACCGCTTCTTCAAAGCAAAGGTATCTCATATCATCAAGGTCAAAAGCAAAAGTATCTCATATCATGCTCTTTCCCTGTCTTTTTCTTTGTCCTTGTTCTTACTCACATGGCAAAGTAAAAGAAGCAATCAGCCGGCACTTGGAGTCAATCTTCCGATCTGGAGCCAACTGCCTGGAATCTATTCCTGATTGCTTACCTAGCATTGCTCTCGAGTAGTCATCTTTAACGGTTGATACACTTCCGGAGAAGGGACCACTTCTGCAAAGGGGAGCGAGTAAGGCAAGTGAAAATGATACATTGAAGCATGTGGAGACAAACATAGGCTGAGTTATCCTCCAACCCTTTTCAATACGAATTGGAAAGATTGAACAAAGAAACAGACCAAAAGGGTATGCTCAGACCTTCGGGGGAGACCAAAAGAACCATCCTGCTGCCCAGTTCAAGAAGTAGCACAAAGGAAAATCAATGATGGGCGGAAACCAGTTCGAGAGTAAGCCTGTGGAATCATCAAGATCAAGCCTCAATGCAATCAACAAAGAGAAGAGGGAATTTACACTCCATAACCAGATTTGCGTCCCTAAACTCTTCTCTTTGTTAATTACATTCTGCCATGTTTAGTATGTTTAGTTGTTGTTTGTGTGATTACTTATGTTTTGTGTGAATCTATGCTTAAAACATTGAGGACAATGTTTGATTTAAATGTGGGGGGGTAACTAATGTTGTTAATGCAAATTCGTGGGATTTTATCACCCATAACTTCAAATGTTGTTCCTTGCTGTTTTAAGGTGTTTTTAAGTTGTTTTAGAGTGTTTTAGTATGTTTTGTTTTTATAACTCCGAAAAGCACATAAAAATTTGAAAAATTGTTTTGAAAAGCCTAAAAAGAGTGTTTTGAGTCGTTTTTGTGAGTTTGTGTCTTAGGGTACCTTCCAACACAATGATAAGGATTTGGTTTGTAATTGCATGACTGTTAAAAAGAGTTATAAACATAGAGAAAAGTTTGATTTACTCTTGGTTTATGCTTAGTTATGGTTATAATGTATGACTTCACATGCAATCATAAAAGAAAAATTCGTTTTTGTAACATGCTTGAAGGAAGGAACTCAAACAAACGCTACAACCCTGTGAGACTCGAGCCATTACCTTCTTTGGAGAGTTATTTTCTGTGATTCTTTGTTTTCTAAAGTTGTTGAATGATCTCATTATTCCTTGCTTGGTTGCTACTTAGAATGCAATTGTATCATGATAGAACTAAATGCTAGAACTTATATCCGTTTCATTCAAAGCATGATATTGAGTTGCATAACATATATCAAGATGAAGTTGTGTAGTTGCCACCATAGCCAAATAGCCTTACTTCCCATATTTCGTATATATTGTAAGTCTTAACACCGTTGAGCCTCGTTTAACCTATTTTCTTTGCTAACCATATCACCCCTTACCTAGCCTAGATTAGGACCATCCGTACCCTTGTTCTTAAAAGATAGTGAGCATGACTTAAATGAATTCCTTTTGAGTACATTTTGCAAGAAAATGAGTGTGGGGGAGTAAAAGTTTGTTCTTAAGTTTGTATGTTTTGAGAGTCAAAAGAAAAGAAGAAAAAAAAAATTGTGAAAAACATATGAAAAAGAAAAACAGAAAAGAAGAGAAAAGAAAGAAAGAAAAAAAAAAAAAAAGAGTTTGTTCCCCCTTGTTGTTCAAAAGTTGAGTTTTCATTCAAAAGTAAATTCTACGTTAATTCAAATGCTTTGCTCGCTATTTCTTTAAGAACCTTTGTTTTCCATATACCTTCTTTGTTAGCCAAACACCTTTAGCCCCGTTACACCCCTTTGACTTCTATCTTGATCGTTATGTGTTCAATAATGTGGAGTTTGAAATTGATATGAGCTTATGGAATCACTGGTTCTCATTCTAAGTAGTAGCATTCCATTCATGAGATCATATTCATGTCATTATCGTAAATCCAGAAAATGCTTTCCTTGTTATAACATATGTGAGTGTTCGTCTACATGTTTACATCAATCTTCTCACATATAACTAGTGTAGGGTGTGTAGTCAGAAAATCTGTGTGAAAAACGAGTGCATATCTTGTAAGGATTTGAGCAATTTCTCTAAGGCATGTTACTACATTCAAAACATGGTTTTAAATGCTTAATTGTGAACTAGTATATGGTGACTATGATTAAGAATGTACTTAAGTGTGAAGATGACTAAAATCTGTGGGAATGATGATTTTTAACGTGTCATGTGCATTGGAAATCCCTAAGACGGTTGTTGGAAGGTTTAGGTTGTGTTTTACTTGTTTTATTTCGTTTGGTTTTGTTTTGTTTTTCTTTCTGTTTTGCTCGAGGACTAGCAAAAGATAAGTGTGGGGGTATTTGATAGGAGCATATTCATGCGACTTAAATGGCTTGTTCTCGTGCATTTACGTTATGTTTCTCTAGTTATTTTAGTCCTTTATGCTTCTTTTGTGTGTTTTCAGGTTCTAAGGGCAAGGTATGCAAAAGGATGCCTTTTGGAGCCTTTTGGAGCAAATTAGAGATTGGAATGGATATCATATGCTTGGAGCCAAGAGGATGGACGAAATTAAAGACTTGAAGTAGGAAAGTTAAATCCTAAAAGACCTCATGTTTAAGCATCATTGAAGACTCCTACGCATTTTAGAACACAAAAACAACATTCCTTGCAGCCTTAGGACATTGTCGTGTGTTTCCTTGTGTCTCCCTTCCTTGCCATGCAAGGAAGGGCTTTGTTCCCTATTTTAAACACTTAAATCATTCACTTATCATATCATTCACTTATTATAAGCATTCACTTATCATATCATTCACTTATCAAACCATTCACTTATCACTTCCATTCACTTATCACTTATCACTTCCATTCACTTATCACTTATCACTTCCATTCACTTATCACTCACCACATATCATTCATTTATCACTTAACATATCATTCATTTATCACTTAATACATCATTCACTTATCACTTATCATACTCATAATCATCTACACATTTCAACCATTTAAACATATGCATTTCAACTCACATGCATCATCATCATGCAACCAACCTTGCCACATGCTTTCCAAGCTTTCCCCCTTCATCATTAAGCCACATTCACTCCCATTTCTCTCCCCTTAACAGCCCTAAACCGTGCATAATTAAAGGACACCATTCAACACACACATGCACCAAAAGACAACATTGGCATGCATCACATGCATTTCCAACACTTCCCCCTTTGTGCCGTGCCTTCCCTTCCACTTTCCAACCACATTCTTTCAATTCCCACTTCATCATTACACCACCTAAGCCACATGCACTCCCATTCTTTAATTAAGCCACTTAAACCACAAAACAATCACACAACACACCAACACACATGCATCCTGAAATTCTTTGCCATGCAATCACATGCATTTCCCTTGACATTTTCAGCCATCACACTTCATCATTACACCACCATTCACTCTTTAACCCACACACACTTCACACAAACAACATTCACATGCATTTCCAACACAAAACACACTCAAAACCGTGGCCACCTTTGCATTTCAGGATTCCCATTTGCATTTTCAGATTTCCAGCTTTCCCTTTTATTTTCCAGCTTTCATTCTTCATCATTGCAGCCATTCCACATGCAATTCTCCATCATTCCTCCACACAAACACCTTAAACAAATAGCCATATACATCTCCACTCCTCCTATAAATACCCTTGCATTCCCATCATTCAAAACATCTCATTCACAACACAACACCCCTCAAACACTTCCATTCTTTCCTTAGCCGTGAGTCCCCCCTCCCTACTAATCCAAACACCAACCATTTTTCCATTCCCCTTCCACTTCTCCACCACTCCTTTTCCATTCCACACTTCCATCCCCCAAACCAATTATCCCTAGACCTTATGCTACAATAAAGAGGAAGAGAAGAGGGCCTAAACGTTCGTACAATTCAAGTTTGAGTTGTTGGAATGTTTAGGCGTTTCTTTGATTTCAATGTTTAATTTCGATTCTCTTTGTTTTGTATGAGGAACTAAACCCCCCTTTAGCTAGGGGGGGATTCGAAATATATGTTTATGCTTGCATTTTGATTTGATTACTTCTAATTGCGTTTCATAAGTTGTGGATTCAATTTGTTTAACCGTTTGATTGATAACTTATTTATGTATGTTTATTAAGAATGCGCGCTTAATTTTCATGCATGAATATGACGCTAGAATATAAGTGAGTTTCACCTAATCGTTATGAACTTATATTCACAAGTAGTGAAGGTTGCTTATAAACAATCGCGTTAAACGAATTCTTGGCATAAGTTTCATGCAATCATAGTAACGAATGCCTCGTCAACACTTATAGTTTTCATGATGCTTAATGATTCTTGCTTGTTTCTCTATTATGCAATTCATGTAGGGAACTTGTGAGGAATGCTTTGGGTTGTCGTATGCAATCATCCAATTCATTAACTTAAGGAAAACTTGACGGTTAATTTAAGCGGACCTAATTAACCCGGGGTGTTGAGAATTCATGGTTTATTGAAATGCAATTGGAAATCATTTTATTATGCAAGTGTAACATGTATGGAGATGAACCCCTTAGCTAGCCATACCATCCATTCATTTCCGTCAATTTCATATTTACAATTTGTTTTCTTTACAATCTATCCATTTTAGTTTAAATTCGTCCAAAATCAATCCCCCCATATTTCGTTTAAGTCTTAGTCTTAATCTTTCTTATTTTTAGTTTTGAATTCTTCGAGTTTAGTATAGCATTTTAGTTTGTGTTTTTAAAAGCATTTTGAGTCTTTTGATTTGTTTTAATGTTTTAAAGTTTAGTTTTACATTCTTTGAGTCTAGTTTAGTGTTTTATATTATGTTTTTACGTTTTTAAGTCAAATCCAAGTGATTAACAATCCCTCCTAATCCCCGGTCCAGAACGATCCCTACTTGCACCTATACTACAATTGATAAAAAGAGGGTTTAATTTGTGTGCGTATAAATCTCGCATCAGAGTTCTAGACATATTTAAAGTGTCGAATATAGAAGCATACCTATTAGCTATTGGATTATACCTCGTAAATGACAAATAGCCAATTTCCGCACCATTTTTCTAGGGCTTCATCGTTGGCATAGTCTGGAGCTACGTAACAAATCTCTCCACTTCTTTGAGATAGTTTCGAGCAATCTGTGGTTCCCAGGGGACACCTTTGCTTAACATCTCAATGCCAATTCATCAGGAAATCTAGGAATAAGACATTGGTGCAAAGATTCTCTATATTCCAAAAGATTGTTAAATAGAACCAACCAAATACTCGAAACCGAAAAAGAGAAAAACTACATGCGTATAGAGCTATAGATAAGATAAAATTCAGTTCTTTGCGAAACCAAAAAAATTGAAATAAAAATAAAACCCAACGAAATAAAAAATGAGTATATGCAGTAATAGTCATAATAAGAGTGAGTTCATCAGCTGAAATTTGGTATTTCAGATTGGCCCATTCATCACTTCTATAAAATTTCAATCATGGCATTGCCACTTAGCAAAACTAATATCTTAGTATGAATAAACTGAAAAGCTGTATCATTGTAACCCGAATCAACTTATCCAATCAGAAAAGTAGTGTAATATCTTTAGTGGAACATAACCTGGTCAATCCAGCAAGTTTTGTGCGAAACTCATTGAAATCTTTTGATGTCCTTATCATTGAGGTAAACTTGTAGCTCATTTTCTGCACATTGATGAACCCATTCCAACCCAGGCTCATCTTCACATGCAGAAACATAAATAAATTAGGACAAAGCAACATGATGCCTTGTCTCTCTTTGAGCTTTGAGAAAATGACATACCTTGCAAATACTTAAAACAACTTGGCATGTTCATGCTCCAGCAAATAACATCCATCAGCATATGTCAATTTTAGTACTCGACTACATTCAACTATCTGAAAATGGAGAAAATTTAATAATAATAATAAATAAATAAATAAATAAAAAAGCAATACTCTTGATAGAAAAGTGTGGTAATTTGTGGTGCACCTGTAGCCAGACCTCTGTAATGAACTTCAGCTGTGACTCAAGTTGGCACTGCATATCGCTCAGCTTCTCAGGCTACAGTAACAACATCAATAGTATACATAACTCAAAAAAACGAAAACAGTAGAAACTGAAGGAGAAAATTGTATATATAGAAAATACACTGCATTAAGCATAAAGCCAGGGACAAAAACCACACAATTGACATTCACATCAATCAGCTATACCAGAATCACTAACGAAGAAAGACATGATAGTAAAATGTTTTACTTACATGCATAGTGCATCTGCTGTAAGTCTGCACGTGCTTTTCGCCAGGACTGCAGTGAAGGGAAGGGAAAAAAAAAATTACTTTAACATGAATTATTTCATAAATACCATAGATTGTCATGAAGAACATGTATTTTGAAATTATAGATATGATTTATACCCGAAAAAGTAGATAATAGAAACTGCTAAATCATCAATTGAAAAAATAAAAAGCATCTGCACAAATTTTGACTGGTTCCGTCGTTTTTAGCAGAGTAAATTGTAGCAATAGTCCCTCAACTTTAATCAAATTGGAGCAATGGTCCCTCAACTAAAAATTCATTACTATTGGTCCCTCAACTTATCAAAATATGTAGTTATAATCCTTTTCATCAATTTCGTCAAAATTTTGTAAAAATAAGTTATGTTGGAATAACCATTTATATAATAAGGGTCCCTCAACTCATCAAAGTGTGTAATTATGGTCATTTTCGTCAACTACGTCAAAATTTTTGTCAAAACGAGTTATGCTAGAATGACCATTGCTATAATAGGGTTAAAGTTAAGAGATCATTTCTCCAGTTGAATTAAAGTTGAGGGACTAATGGTAATGGATTTTGAGTTGAGGGACCATTGCTCTAATTGAGTTAAAGTTAAAGGACCATAGCTACAATTTACTCTTTTTAGCAAGAAAGTCAGAGAGAGAAAACTTCATCAAAAGAACTCAAGAACAGCAATGGGGGATGCCCTTTTTGAGATCAGCGAATGGAAGCAAATGGGTTTTTCCACTGCTCTCGTCGACTTTCCACCACTTTTCTTTCCACGATGACCAACACATGTAGATGTGGAGCAGAAAAAAAGAAAAAAGCGATTGCAGAAAATGGAAGGTAGAGAATGAAACAGCAGAGAAATCCAACAAGAAAGGCCATTGATGAAGAATGCGTGGCCAGGGAGGACAAAGTGGTCATTTCACTGTGTAAAAGAGGGCACACAACAGGTGATTAAGAAGAAATCGAGGGCAAATCCATCCAAACACTATTAATGAACAATGGGGTCCCCAACTGGGTTTTAGTATATATAATTTAATATTTTAATTTTGCACTTGAATTATTGATTTTTTAATGACTAAAATTTTCTATTAATTTCCTATATAGCGACATAAGAGTTGAATGATTTGTTCATATACATATTCTAGCGTTATGACAGCTGCATGGCTATACAAGTTTATCAAGTCTCCTTCACATCAACATGACATCCTGCTTATTTTCTGGATGACTACACACATGATTTATGTAATTGGAAAGGGATCTTCTCCGGATCCCTTCCATCAAATCCTCTAAATTCATAAATTTGGGTTTTTGAAACTTGATACAACAGTTACAAAAATGAGACTCTTTTAAAAGTTATAATAATTTTAACCGTTTGATCAAATTTCAAATGTCCAAATTTATGAATTAAGAGGATTTGATGGAAGGGATTCGAATATTGCTACTTTCGTCTTCCATTCAAAAAATTATATAGTACTTCAAAATATTTTATATTACGTAATTTTTAATTGTTCGATCTTACATGATGTACAAACACAATGGGGAAATAATTGTAATTTCACCATAGTAAAAGATTAGGACCTGGATTGTTTGCCCTCCCCATCCCATACCCTTTCCATCCCCTTCTATATTATGTGGTTACGGTTAAGCCACGTCAATATTTTATATTAATTTTTTTTTATAGAAATAATAAGACAAAAAACAATATAAATATAAAATATTGACGTGGTTTAACCGAGACCACAGAAATAAGAAGAGATGGGAAGGGTATAGGATGGGGAGGGCAGACAATCCAGGTCGAAAAGATTAATACGCAATTCTGCATAGCCCAGCATGTAGAAGACTACATGTGATGACGTGGGCACCATTCCACTATACAATTTAATTTACCATTTTCATCTGTAGAAGAAGACTAAGTAAATAAATAATAAACGAAGTAATCGTGTCTATAAACTTATGAATCATTATAATATAAGATCTCTGTTAAAAAATTTTGTTAAATCGATTGTTAAGTGATAATGGGCCATTGAGTGCCCACTTCCACACCCATTTATTAAAAAATAAAAAAGAGAAAATGATATTATAACATCTCAACTTTGAGTCACATAACAACTCATACCTCATCTTTAAACATTGGAATGTTATACATCAACTTACAAATTTATTGCAATGTCGGACCTCGTTTGCTTACCCGTCAATTTGTCTATTAACTGTTAGCGTGGTAGGCGTTGAGCCCACTAAAACTCCACGTTGCTGACATGTCCAAGTTTCGGTGTGTGTGTATACATACATACATACATACATACACAATTGGAACAACTTAAGTAAAAGGGTAACTGAAAAACTAAACCATAGCATTACGTTGATTAATTATATATTAACTTAAATTTCAACAATGAGTGGATAGCTAACAGAGGCTTCCTGATCAAGTGATCATGCGATCTCCTAAGGCTTACTGATCAACTTAAAAGACTTACTGGTCAAGTGCTTGCTTGAATCAGATTCAAACCCAACATAATAGAATAAAATAAAATTATTTTCATAGCTATTACAGCCAGTGCAATTTCGTCGAGGAATCAAAATCAAATATGCTAAATAATTGGTGTAGATTCCCACGCTAAAGTGCTAAATAATTGCCATGAAAATTAAGTTTTAATTTAAGATTGACGTCAACTAAGACAGCCATTTCTTACCAACCATATACCAGACTAAGTCCTCACTTTTGGTCTTTTTTAATTGCATTTCTCTGTCGTACCACGTTATCTTTCTCATGCATTATTTATCTCATCTTCTTCTGCTAAGAGAGTTGTTCTTCCCATTGCCCTTCTGTTGTCTGGTTTTGGTTTCTTCATCACAGCAACCTTCCTTTGCTTAATCTACTTTCCTTTACTTATAAAAGTGAAAAGTCGAATCCGAAAATCAAAAGAAAAAAAATAATATTACGTTCTGTCAATTTCGTTGTTTCCCGTGCCTCTCGATTTCATTTTTTGACAATTTCAATTTCCCATTACTCAGTTTTACTTAGAAAGGGAAAAGAAGGCATACGTACGCAGTTAGATTTATAAACAAACAGCTTGTGCTTCAGTGTTCTACAGGCAAAGTAATTTGGAGAGACAAGGTATTAGGTGCGTCTTTTGATTTTTCCTTGTTTTTTGTTTCATTCCTCTGCTCATTATGAGTTTTTTAGTTGTTTGCGTGAATTTGTTCGTTTTGTTTAACCCATATTATTGCTTTGCCAGTCAAGTTGAGATCAAGTTGAACAACTGTCAAATCTGAATCGTATACGTTGATGATGAGATGCTAGGATGTTATGGGGAACACTGATAGATAGTCAACCCTTTGGTTAAAGCGGCGCCCCCAGGGTCCTAAACCCTAAAATCTTTGATCTAAAGTCTACGAACTTCAGGTTCACATACGTAAGTTTTTGCAAGTCACACATAGTACCAACAATAACATATTTAAAATACAAAACTGAATTCTAATCCTTAAAAAAAATATAACTTTCAAACTAAAACATTGTGTAAGATTAAAATCAAATTTAGTCCCTTGATACATTTAGTAACCTCATAATTATATTATTTTTCTTTTTATTCATTTAATTATATTCTGTTTTTTTTTTTTTTTTTTTGGTTATGGTTATTTAGGTAAACTATATTTCAATACACTTTGTGTTCTGCATCTATGTAGATTAATTCATTTAATATATTTTAGTATAGTTATTTCGGTATAAATTTTGGTACAAACATTTAAGTACATCTTATATTTTGGTACAAACATTTGGGTACATCAATTCATTTTAATATATTTTCGGTATTCGGCATTTCCAAAATGGATCCTATCAAATATTTCACATTTTCTATGATCATCTTTATTTTAGGTATTTGAATGTAGGAGGAGGTGAAGGCCCTTTATTGAAGTCTGGCCCTACAGCTCAACCTGGGAAGTGCGGTAATCAAGGTAGATTAATTCATTTAATATATTTTAGACATTTAAGTACATTAATTTAATATAATACGTTTCGGTATAGACATTTAAGTACGTCATAAACATTTAGATACATCAATTCCTTTTAATATATTTCGGTACACTTATATATTTACATGTTTCTTATTTGTCATTATTTTTATTTTTTAAATGTTTTCTTATTTAGGTACATTTATAAGGATATAATTGGAGGATGTTAAATAAATTAATAAATTAAAATGTGTATATTAACAAATTCACATATTTAATGGGAGACATTAATTGAATATTATACACATTAAACATCAAAACAAAAACAGAATATGCATTGGAATTTGAATTAAACTACACATCTAGAAGCTAAATAAATACGCAATCTAACATCAGATTTTAATTAAATATCAAATTTTCGAAGTATTAAAGTTCAAAAACTTCTATTTAAAATTTATGACAATCCAACGATTGTATTGGCATGTTCACGAAATGGAACGACGGTCAATTACGATTTTTTCAACCAAACATTTGAATATGGAAAATAAATCCAAGAAATAAGTTCATAAGATAGAGGACTACTCATTGACACTGGCACATGCTACAATTATTAGTCCTCGCCTTGCGACTTGCAGTGGTTTGACGATCGAGATTTGGATTCAATCTCTTGAAGCACTACTTTTGTTTTGGAATCACCCTTGAGGAAGGGCTTGACCTTCTCCTTGAATGGCACCTCAAAAATTCCTTCCTTTGATCTCCTTTGATGGTTGAACAAGTTCTCCATATGTTACAAAAATATGAAACCTCTAAGTTTCAACACCTTAAGGTTGATGTGAAGAGAAGAGTTATTTATAAGTGAATTGGTTGCTAGCTAATTCACTTGTAAGTCCGGCTCTGGTAGTAAGATTTAAGAGAATGAGGTTCTATCTAACCAAACAACAAAGTTGAAAGAGCGCGGGAAAACTGTATATAGAAGTGTGCCAAAAGCTATAAGAATATGTCCAATCATGTTTTATATTTTTAGTTAAATTTTAACTAGGAGCTTCCTAGAAAATCTCTACTAAACCGTAATCTCTAATTTAGGAAGTCATAATAAATATTTACTGATAGAAACGTAGTTTTTTATTCGAAAGGTTATTAAAGAACAGTAATTAATGCAATAGGATTAGGAGCCTTAGGATCTTCTTTCTCACTTCCTAAATTTAGGTGCTGCTAGCAATTCTGGTTTACTAAAAACATGATAGGGAGTGTGATTAGAGTTGAAATTTTTTAAAGGAAAAAGAAATGCTAAGTAGATTCTCTCAAAAGTGGAATTCTCTATTAATTCTTTTCCACCTCATTAATGAGAAATGATAAGGATGCTCTCTAAAGAAAATGAGAAATGCTAAGAGAGCACTCTCCTTAGCATTTCTCAAAGTAAAATATAGAAGAATGCTAGCTACCTCTTCCCACTTGTCTTTCCCATTCGCTAAGTGACATGTGGAGTTCACTGTCAGTTAAAATCTCATATTTAATATGTTAAAAAATCTAATTACTTTATTTCCACAGATACCCCTCATTAAGAGTGCTGATGTTCCTACTCTAGTGTCTTATTTTCCCACCCTCTATTTAATAAAAATGTTAATGACATATTTATCCTTTTAAAAGATGACTTTTAAATCCCTATTTAATTAATTACTTAAAATTTGAAAAAAAAAACAAAAAAATAATTCACAATAATAAAATTAATGGTGGGTGGGGTGTGTGTTTCTGCTACGGAGAGGCTAGGAAAGATTTGGGCTAGACTCAATAATAGAAAGGTAGGAAAAGGATTAGGTGTGTGCTAGATGGAGGCGAAAGACTTGAACGGAGGGAAGATTGGGCCATTGATATGGAATTTGGTGAAAACAAATGATAGGGATTTGGGTGTTAGTAGGAAGAGATATTATGAAAGGGCTACCATGATTTTAAGGATAGGCGTGCACGTGGTTTGAAAGAGACGATGAATGTCATGTCTTGTATTTTCTTTCAATTTTTTTCTTGTTTTATTTATTTATTTTAATATTATTGAAATATATATTAGAGTTATTTAAAACAAAATATATTAGGGTTATTTTGGAAATAATGGTGGGTGGGGAAATAACTTTTGTTTTTTTTTTTGAGCAAACGATATTATCTACACTAAGGGGAGGAGGTGAGCTTAACCTCACAATGAGTTAGCAATAATGTGGTTCAAATTCGCCTTTAGCGAGAATCGAACCTAAGACCTCTCACTTACAAGTGAAGAGGAATATCACTAGACCGTGGTACTAAGGGGCGGGGGAATAACATTTTACTTTTTAACTTTTTATAGTGGGTGAAATTATCATATAAGTAGTAAAATAGGACACTGAGGTGGGTGTAGTAGCACTCCTCATTAATCTACCAATTCTTAACCATTCCTAAAGACCCAAATTGAACACCCACTAGGATTTTTATGCACAGAAATGTGTTCATCAAGTACAACGTTGAATACAACTTCACTCACGCCTTTGTCTATCTCTCCAATGTCGATTTCAACTCTTATCTAAGGAGTCCAGTTGAGATGCTCTTGCAACACACTAAACTATCTCTCCTCCCTCTATAACCGGCTAAGAGAATTCATTGAGCCTTTTTTGGACTTCATGGATTTAATTTCTCACACAACTTCACTCCATGGGCCCCGTTCAGGGCAATTCCGATGAACCTTGGAGTCCGTGACTAATTTCAAATCCAAATGAATTCTCAATGTCCGTAAGATTAATTGACTTTTAATTCAATCTCTTCATTTTATGAATTAACTATTTAATTGGTTTTTTTTTTTTTTTTTGGGTAAAATAAGGGGGTAAAAAAAATCTCAAACAAAATTAAAAAACAACATTCAAACTCACAAAACGAGCCTTGGAGATCCCTAAGTATTATCCATCAACATAGAAGGATTATGAAAAATGCTAACTCCCAAATCCGTATTGTAGCTCCACCTATCTAAATAATCAGCAACAGAAAATCGTTTCAACTGAGATTGAGTCAATTCAAATTGCCTAATTAAATTGAAGTGCACTAAAATTAAAAGTAACGTTGACTATAAGAAAGAATTGTAAGGATTGAGTTCTTGATTTAAAAACAATGAACAATAACAAGACAAATAAAAATAAAGGAATAGAGATGCAACAAAATAGAAACAAATTATAAATAAGAAGAGTGAGTCACTAGAGCATTCGATTTCATCATAACCAATCCAACCTATTTCAGGCAGTAAATTATTAATGAATAATCATTTAAAATCACCGTCTAGTTCCTCTAATTCATATAGTATCCATGGTATCTAGATTACTATGTATACTCTTATGTGCTAACAGTTTATGACATATAGATTACTAAACACAACAATTTATTAAGATTTGAGAACTAAGATGCCTCATGTAACCTAGTGTATGACATCCTTTTTCTTTTTCTTTTTCTTTTTTACACCATAGTGTACGACATCTATATCAAGGATTTCATGGCTTCAAGTGCAAGAAGCTTGAATTCAAATTCAACATGGCAAGTACTTAAATTTGCATAAGATAAACTTGACTAAACCAATTTTGTAGCTAATCAACAAGATCAAAATGAAGCGTATAATCAAGACAAAGGAAACAATACGAATGACAATCCAGATATAACAAAAATTAAGTAATCATGGTTGCGTTATATTGCAGCTCTAGCGAAAAAAAAATTAATTCCGAAACATAATCGAAATTGTCATTAAATCTATAATAAAATTAAAAAAACTAAAGTAATCATGGTTACGTTATATTGCAGCTCTAGCGAAAAAAAAAAATAATTCCGAAACATAATCGAAATTGTCATTAAATCTATAATAAAATTAAAAAAACTAAGTCCAGAGAAAGCCTAATTCTTTTTTGCTCTCCTGCACCTCTGTTCGTCAAACTTGTCGTCTCGTGAATAATGATAAGTTGTCCTCTTCTTTTCCCTCTTATGTTTCCATTTTCTTCTCTGTAATCGAGAAAGGCTTAAAGCCCATTTATTGATAACATTAGAAGAGAAGAAACGGAACAAGTCTTCAATTATTTGTCGCCACTTTGTACATTAAACATTCCTCGATTAATTTCTATTTGACAATGTCTTCTATTGTGTCTTTGATGAAGAAGTTGGGGTTCCATCATAAATCAATTGACAATATGGAAAGTTGCTCAACTACTTATGAACAAGGTTTTAAAAGACGTTAAGTAATAATTAAACGGCAGGCTAGGGCCTAGCATCTAGACGGCTAGACGGAGCCTTGACGGATTAAAGTAATATATCATATAAATTAATTAAATTTACTATATAATATATATATATATATATATATATATATATATATATAAACATTGATACTATGTTTTTTTTTTTTAAATAAAGAATCCATATAGGTATATATGTAAAATACAAGTTGTTCTAGGGTTGTATCATTTTCTAAGCCCATATTGTTGGGCCTCTTAATAAATTAAAAGGTTGGCCCTGCATTCTGTTTTCACCGACTCAGTTGCTTCAAACAAATCTAATAAATGCTAGCTAAAGCAAAAAAGCTACTAATTGCTTAAAACCCTAATTAAAGCCAGCCACACCTCTTTGCAATTACAAACTCATCTTCTACAACCTGCCGCTGCACCCATCTTTGCAATTGCAGACTTACCTTCTACAACCCGTCGCCATCACCCATCTCTGCAATTACACAAATCTCATCTACCACTCTCTCTTTCTCAAAACATAGTCGACTCCTCTTCTAGCAAACTAAGAGGCAAACGGCGAGATTCGGGGAGACAAGAAGGTTGTGAGTCTCACAGCAGAAGGTTTTTTCCCAGGCCGCTCATATTGCCTAGTGTTTGCCAACCCCACCTAGCCCACCCAAGCGGCCACCTTACACCGCTTAATGTCCTTGCCAATTTAATGAATGATTTCAGGTTAGTCGCAGCGGAGCATCGCCGCCTAGTGCCTAGGTGGCCATCTAGACCACTTTTTCATTCTCATGGAGCACGTTCTCATCAATGTGTGATTCATTCTCAACATGCCCCATCATGTGTGGCGTATTTTCAAGTCTAACACGTGAACAATACAACACCGACAACATGGAGCATGTATGGCTATTGGGCAACGTGGAGCATTTGTGGCTACTGGGCAACGTGGAGCACGTGTGGTTATTGGGCAACATGGAGCACGTGTGGCTATTAAGTAACATGGAGCACGTGTCAGGACTTTACACATGGACAACATGCTTTGATATCATGAGGAAGTTGGGTTCCACTATAAAACTAATTGGCAATATAAGAAATAACCTAACTACTTATAAGCATATGCAAAATCTCTCATCTCATCGATGTGGGATTCATTCTCCAAATTTGGTCTACTTGCTGCTGGTTACCTCAATGTTGCCTTCTTTAATTTATCTCCTCCCTTCTCCTTCTCTCTCTCTCTCTCTCTCTCTGCTTGATTTCCTTTCATTCTTCTTTTCCCATGCAAATTAACTATCATTTGCATGCATGCCGTCTCTAGCTAGCAGTGGATCTCTCATCTATATAATTTGCCTGTGTTTTGTTGTACCTACAAAGCCTCCTATTCAGAAGGCGGCAATGTACTAGAATCCGATTGGGTGGTGCGCGTGGCAAAGAAGATAATAAGGGATTGCATGCAATACACCTCCTGCTTCTAAGTTAAGTACTGCATGTAGCCTTAGTTTGTCATCAACTATAGAGTGCGGATAAAGCACCAAGGACCATCATACAACGCCACCTTAACCTAAAACTAGATAGGAAGCTATGAGCATATGAAGATATCTAATAACATGAAACTATGTTTGGTCCTATCCTATGGAACAAAGTATCACCAGCTGGTGCAAACAATACAAACCTAAGCTCTTACAATACATGTAATAAAATAAAATAAAATAAATCAAAATAGCTCTTGTGAAATAATAATACTAAATATATATTTTCAGAATACGAAATCTCACACTTACAATAAAATTGTTATATAATATCCGATATTGCAAAGTTTTGCTTTTTAGGGCACAACCTTAATAGCCATCACTACAACCACCCTCATCACCACCGCTGCAACCACAACCACCACCACTATCTCCACATCATCACCTCCGTCACCATGGC
This sequence comes from Pyrus communis, assembly GCF_963583255.1. Lineage (NCBI taxonomy): Eukaryota > Viridiplantae > Streptophyta > Magnoliopsida > Rosales > Rosaceae > Pyrus > Pyrus communis. The sequence continues at coordinate 27,058,781 of NC_084809.1, read as the reverse complement.
TTACCACAACCTTCACCAACTTCCCCATCATCAGCATCCCCACCTCTAAATCAATGATTCGAACCATTTATCTTTTAAATCTTCCCTCAATTATTATGTCTACTAAATCATCTAAATTTGAAACTATATGACCGTTGAGTTAAGGGTTTAGGGTTTCTTTGGAGAACTGTATTCGTCTATTTCCTTCACCACAAATGAATGTCTTAATGTTTCTGGATTGGTCTAATTTTTTGCAAAGATGATCCATGAATGATGTTCTAAAAGATAAATAGTTCAAATCGTTAAAATACATTACGGAGGGAGAAAAAACATGTTTCAAAGTTGTGTAAAAAAATGGTGCCATGAATCTCCCCTATTATAAAAATGTAATATTATATTTGTCTTTTGAGCCACTTTATCTTTTTTTGGTTTTACAGAATAGTTTTCCAAATGTTGTTTGTAGAATGTTAGGCCATCTCTAACCAACCCCGCCAAAGGGCCATAGGCCAAAAAATAGTCAGTTTTGACACGAAAACCGTCTCCAACCGAAGACTAGGCCAAAGGGCTCGTGGGCCCCACCCGGCCAAAAATTGGAGAATCGGCCAGCAAGGTTGCCAAGAGTAGCCAACCAGCTAGCCCTATAGCCTAGCCTAAACACATGCTACTTGACGTCATGCTGACATCAGGTTACTGTTGGATTTGACTTTTCTTTTTATACTAAATTTTTAAAAACAAAAACCAATTTTTTTTCCCTATAAATACCTAAACCATTTCTACCCCATTTCTCACATTCTTTTCACCATTTCATACTATCTTATCTTATTTTATTTCAATTATTCACCAATTTTCACATCCTTTTCATTATATAGAGATAAGAAATCTTGTGGCTTATTAATTTAGAGACAAGTGGTACTTAAAATATGTTTGAAAACCTTATTTTAATATGGTAGTTTAATTCAATTAATCATTAATTCAATTAAAATAATAAATTATTAAAAGGGCTAAAAAATAGCCCCCTTTGGTTGGAAATGGGTTTTTTGTCAAACAGACTATGTTTTTGTCTATGACGCTTAGGCCTCCTGGGTTGAAGATGGTATAAAATATGGTCTAGTACTGTTTATTAAAAATTAATTCTTCCAAAGAAAAACATGGCCCTTTGTCTCTCTTTCGGTAAGAGATGGCCCTACGAGGCAGCCCATTTGTTTTCAGAGTGCTTTTTCTGTTACACCTTTGGCAGCCTCCTTGCTCTGCTCGACCTTTCAGAGCAAGGTTGTCTCGCGTTGCTCGGGATCATGACTGCCTGGATTTTGCGGTTGATGGCCTCAGAGTTCTTTCGTAAAATAGAGCTCGTCATAAGCATCTGGAACTCCTCGAGACTTGGTAGAGTTAACTCTGATCAGCTTGCCAGGATAGGGGGTCGACCCCATCGTACTATCTGGCTCAATAGCTCTGTGGTACAATGTTCAACGAGCCTTGGTAGTCGTCAACGAGCAACGCGTTCTACATTTGGTTCTGCCTCATGCACTGGCTTAAACTGTGCAGATATGTTGTTTGTTAAAATATCTCAATGAAATTCAAAGCAGATTATATATGTCTTCATAGTTTTTAAGATTGGAAAACAGTTGCCCTAGTTCCGTACCAAGCAAATTTTTTAGTATAGAATTTGTATATGAAAACTTGTTCATCATTTCAACTCCTACTTTGCAAGTGTGATATAACCTTCTTTTTGCTTTTACCATGCAGTTTTCTCTACAAGAAGCAAAAGAAAACGAAAAAGATTTGCATACTGCTCTGTTTTTCTCCAAGCGTAGTCTGGATCACGAGCTAAGGTATGATCTATTGTTTCATTCTTTAATTTCATCTGCTTGTTCTTGCCATTGCCCATCTCATTATTTGCTCCATCTTCTAATTACAGACACTTGTCTGGTTTTGGTTTCTTCATCACAGCAACCTTCTTTTGCTTAATTTTTCTTTTCTTTACTTACAAAATTGAAAAGTTGAATCCGAAAATCAAAAGCCAAAAAATAAAAAAAAATAAATAAATAAATAATTACGTTCTATCGATTTCGTTGTTTCCTGTGCCTCTTGATTTTATTTTCTGACAATTTCAATTTCCCATCCCTCGGCTTTACTTAGCGAAAAAAGGCATTCATACTCAATTCAGCTTTATAAACAGACAGCTTGTGCTCCAGTGTTCTGTAGGCAAAGGAATCTGGAAAGACAAGATATAAGGAGGTACGTCTTTTGATTTTTCCTTGTCTTTTGTTTCATTACTTTTCTCTTTATGAGTTTTTTTAGTTGTTTGTGCGAATTTGTTCGTTTTGTTTAACCTATATTATTGCTTTACCAGTCGAGTTGAGATCAAGTCGAACAACTGTCAAATCTGAATTCTATATGTTGGCTATGACATGCAAGGATGCTATGGGGAAAGCTGATAGATAGTCAACCCTTTGGTTAAAGCGGTCCCTAGGGTCCTCAACCCTACAATCTTTGATCAAAAGTCTACGAACTTCAGGTTCATATACATAAGTTTCCACAAGTCACACATAATAGCAACAGTAACATATTTAAAATACAAAATTGCATTCTAATCCTTCAAAAATATAACCTTTAAACTAAAATCTTTTGTAAGATTAAAATCAAATTTAGTCCATTGGTACATTTAGTAACCTCATAATTATATTATTTTTCTTTTTCTTCTACATTTAATTATTTTCTGATATTTTATTTTGTTATAGTTATTTAGTAAACTATCTTTCAATACACTTTGAGTTCTGCATTTATGTAGATTAATTCATTTAATATATTTTAATATAGTCATTTTGATACATACATTCAGGTACATTAATTTATTATAATACATTTCGTTACAAATATTTAGATACATCTTATATTTCAGTATAGACATTTAGATACATCAATTCATTTTAATATATTTTCGGTATTCTACGTTTCCAAAATGGATCCTATCAATATTTCACATTTTATATGATCATCTTTATTTTATGTATTTGAATGTAGGAGGAGGTGGAGGCCCTTTATTGGAGCCGGGCCTGCAGCTTAACCTAGAAAGTGCGATAACCAAGGTAGATTAATTCATTTAATATATCTTAGTATAGTCATTTCGGTACGGACATTTAAGTACCTTAATTTAATATAATACATTTCAATACAAACATTTAGGTACATCTTAGATTTCAGTACAGACATTTAGGTACATCAATTCCTTCTAGTATATTTTCGGTACACTTATATATGTACATGTTTCTTATGTGTCATTATTATATTTTTGCAATGTTTTCTCATTTAGGTACATTTATAAGGATATAATTGGAGGAAGTTAAACAAAATTAATAAATTCAAATATGTATTTGTTAAAATATATTTATAAAAGCGATTTTAGCATAAAGCAAGTGTCAACCTTATAACCTTGCAAGTTGCACATGATACTAATGGTGCCCCTAAAAGTGTCATGTTCTTACCTTTTCTTTCAATTAATTGACCACTATCATCCATGAACATGTAAGCTTAGGACATCCAACAATATCGAGACTGAGTGCCACTTAGACTGAATGATATTAGTGTATAATGTGCTTACTTATGTTAAATCATCTGACTCAATTAAATAAACAAATCCAGTTAGGATTTCATAACATTTGACAAAAACAAATTGACGACACAACTGAATCACTCCCAGTAATTATTTGGCTTGGTAGATGCACAAGCGCACATAAACATCCAAGTTTCGATATATACACAATTGTTACAACTTAATTAAAAGCGTAACTGAAAAACTAAACCAGTAAACGACAACATTAGGCTGATTATTCACTAGCACCAAGAATCGAACTCAGGACGTGCTGTGTGGATTACAAATGTGGAATTCGTCTCGAATTACTGAGTCACCCCGTGGTCGTTAAATTTATAATTAATTATGTATACACCAACTTTTTTCTCTAGACACCCTTCAGTTTTATGTAATAAAAAATAATACTTACACTCATATGTACGTCTACTATAATTAAAAGACTTACTAGACTTTTTAATATAATCTTAGGAGGTGTAGTCAAATTAAGGGTGTAGTCAATAAAGTGTTATAAAAAGAGTTCATGCAAATCCACAGGTGTTAAGGTTTCATTTTTATTTTTATTTTTTGATGAAGAAGAAATTTATTAAAGCTTAAAACCTTTAATACAGCCGTTTCCAATACAATCAAAATTAAAGGCCTCTATAGCTGAAAACGGAAGACAATAATCCCCAAAATGAGGGTCGGCAACACTAAGGTTCAAATGAGCTAATGTGTCTACCACAAAATTAGTATTCCTATAAATATGCTTCCAACTGATGTGTTGAAACCCATAAGCCAACCATTTTATATCCTTCATGATAGGTTTAAGATGCCAAGGGGGCATCCAAACATCTTGCACCACTTGGAGACTAGCTTAGAATCCCCTTCCATCATCAGCATCTTCACACCTTTACGCTTCGCGAACAAAAGTCCTTCCTTTAAAGCAACAACCTCCGCAACTAAGTTGCACTTGGCTTCATTGAGTAAGAGATTTAGTAGAATTTGAGTGTGAATTTCATGTATAAAAAAAGGCTAAAAAGAATCTCATCTCCACCACGCCCCACTCAAGTTGACTCTTGCTTCACCAAGTTGTTCCATCTGGAGAAGGAGATGCAAATCTTTTGAAATCCTAATTTGACTACACCCAACTTAATTCCTATACACCCAAATTGAACACCCACTAGGATTTTTATACAAAGAAATGTGTTCATCAAGTACAACGTTGAGTTCAACTTCACTCACCTTTTGTCTATCTCTCCAACGTTGATTTCAACTTTTAGTTTTAAAAACCTATTGAAGCTAACTTAAAAAAGGAATTAAAACAATAGAAAGAGAGATGTAAACACATGTTGCAAGCTGGGAGCGAATTAGGTGCAAAAAGTTATTGCTAATTATTGTTGGGATTAGTCACTTAGTACTAAAGTCTGATGATATTTCTCTTCATTTGGAAGTGAAAGGTCTTAGGTTTGAATCTTGTGAATGGCGAATTCGATACCAAATTAGGCTGCCCATTGTGTGGCTTAGTCGAACTCCCCCTTCCCCTAGTGTAAAAATATCAATGTACTAAAAAAAACAAAAAAAATTCTATGTGGGTGTCCAAGAGAGGTGAAAAATAGGCTAAACCTCACCATGGGCTAACAATAATGTGGTTCAAATTTTTTTTGAAAAAAATCGAACCTAAGACCTCTCACTTATAAGTGAAGAAGAATAACATTAGACCATAATACTAAGTGGTTGTTAAAAGCAAATTTAAAGAGACTATTTCAGATACTCTAGTGACACACTCAACAATCTCTTTTCCCTCTATAACCGGCTAAGAGAATTCGATGAGCCTCTTTTGGACTTCATGAATTTAAGTTGTCTCACGACTTCATTTAAGAGAAATTTTTCAGTGTACTCGGAATACGGGTGATACACCATGTGTTATTATACACATAATGAGATACTTAAGTTAAAAAATTAACAACTTAAAAAATAACATTTCTTACCACTTATTTAACAAGTTGTAGTGTACTACCCGTGTTCCAGGCACAATGAAAAATTTATCACATTCAGGTCTTGGCCAATGAACCTTGAAGTCCGTGACTAATTTCAAAACCAAATGAATTCTCAATGTTCGGAAAATTAATTGACTTTTAATTCAATCTCTTCAGAATTAACTATTTAATGGATCCCTAACAAAAACTTCAACCAGGCGTCAGCGCCTCGTTATAAAGAGAGAACACATCAACAATGAACTCGAAGTGGTCGATCATATGCAGTACGTGACCTTATAAATGTAAGAAATAAGAAACGTCATTCGAACAGAAAAAAACAAGCCTTGAAGATCCTAGGCAATCATCCATCAACACCATCTCAACAAAATTCGTTTCTTTGAAAATATGAACCAACTGATGACGGTTCAGCTGATCCTTCATATTTCAGTAGCTCCTCAAAATTGTATGGTGAGGATGAAAATCATTTTCCATATTTTGCTTAATCAAGTTGATTCCACCCACAGAATTCATCTTAATAATAAGCCTATATACGCCTTTGTTAAAGCAAGATTAAGGCCAAAATAAAAACTCTAAACCTCTACCTCCATAACTTGTCCCTGCCCCAAATTAGCAGAAAATCTCCCTAACCAATCACCACAATGATCTCTAAGAGCTCAACCATCCCCAATTTGCCTAGAGTCATTCTTCTTAACCATCAATATTAATCTTGCACCATCCTAGTTGGCTTCACAGAAGCTTTTGAGGACGCCTTCACCCATTCAGCAGCATCCCTTACTAAAATATCTTAAGGATCCCTTGGCATAACATAATTAGTATAAATTTTTTTGTTGATTTCTCCATTTCAAAATATGCCAACAAATAAAGAGGAATACAATGCACAAAGAACTTTGGTTGATAACCTTCTATGCACCTTAAGATTAGCAAGCAACCAAGCTTGAATGTTCAAATCAAAAGAGTTTATCACATAACAAGGCACACTAAGAAGCAGCCAAACATATTCAGTCTTCTAACAATTCCTGAGAATATGGAGAATAGATTCAACATGCCAAGAACAAAAATTGCATAAAGGATTAGAGGTCAAACACTTCGTAGCCCGGTTTTCATTAGGGACCAATCATCCAAGACTCTCTTTGAAATAAGAAACCATAAGAAGTCTTCACAAAGAAAACAACATTCGAAATGCCATTTCAAATGAGTGAAAGTTTGTCCCTTCTCACACCAAGGTTACCAGTAGGCCAACTAATGGTTTTCTGCACCATATTCTCAGATAGCGCACTTCTAAGCTTTGACAGATCCAACCAACCCTTTGAAAAAATTTAGAAACTGTGCAATTAGAATTTAATTGATCTTTACTATTTTAAGACAAAAAAATTGATCTTTGTTGCCGAACTTAGATTTACTGAAACCAACCCAATTAAGTTCAAATTTTAATGCTTGCAAATGTATGAATCGTAGTATAATATAATAGGCAAACACAACCTCGTTCCAACTGAGATTGAGTCAATTCTAATTGCCTAACTTAAATTGAATTGCACTTGAATTAAAAGTAACATTGATTATAAGAAAAAATTGCTAGGATTGAGTTCTTGATTAAAAAAAAAAAACTGAAGAATAACAAGACAAATAAGACTAAAGGAATAGAGATGCAATAGAGATACAATCATTTTCTAAACACACCACAAGTCCAGTGTTTACACAGTTAAAAAAGAATCTGATATGTTGAAATAGTTGTGATATTCAACAATATACGTGAACTAGTATGTAGAACATTCATATACTTAGAAACTATTTTACTATCTATTTTTTTTTACAAACCTTAGAATTATCCTCTCTTGCTTTTTAGTTCTCTGATTGTTTTTCAACGCCATTAGGAAACCTAATACCCAAAATTCACAAAAATCTAAAACCCATAATTTACAAAACCTAGATGTGCATATATAAGAGAATAAACAAATAAAAGTTTTCTGAACATTTTCTTTTTAGAATTATTTTTTTCACATTCGGCACAAAATTATACTTGAAAGTCTAACGTATATCATAAGACATAAATCCAAGCAGTCTCTTCTGCAGCACGTGAATTCTTCGGTGCTAATAAACTCACCCTTTGCCGTAGCCTCGGCCTTCAGCTGATCATTCTTAATCTTCCTTATACGGAATTCTTCGGTGCACCTTGATGGATGCACATGATCCACACGCACGCACATGAATCATCTTCCTGATGATTCTGTTTCCGACCTGCTTGTTGATCTCGACACCGACCGTACGCTTGGTGACGTTCCAGACGCGACCGGTACGGCCGTGGTAGAACTTGTGGGGCATACCCTTGTGGACGGCGCCGTTAACCTTGATGTCGACATGGTCGCCGATCTTGTAGGTCTCGAGGTAGGTCGAGAGCCGGATGTACCCCTTCTTCCCGAAGGCCATTGAGAACAGATCATGAGTCCGAGAACGGAATGTTGATGTATAAGTGTATTTGCACAATTAGATTAATGGTTGTGAGTTGGTTTTCATCTCAGATTCACTTGTAATGGGTAATAGCTCTTGCCAGTTGTAATCATCTCATAGGATAGATTACTTGGATGGTTAGATTTTGTGCTGATGTATGAGAGAGACTGCTCTCTCCCACTATGTTGCAACGGTAATATTCCCTCACATGTAGTGTCTGAGCTGAATGAATGAATCAGAATCACCATCGTTTTTGCTTCTCTGATTGTTCCTCTCTGAAAGTTCTTCCATTCCCAGAAATCCAAAACCTCTAGATTCACTCTCTCACTGAATCAACTCACCCAAAACTCAACCACTAACATGGAGACCGTGTCCAGCCGGCATTTTTCAGAGGCTTCTGTGGCTCTCCAGCGTTTGGGTGGTTTCGTCTCCGAGAGTGGCTGCCACGCCAAAGTGCTAACTAATTGCCATGAAAATTAAGTTATAATTTAAAATTGCCGTCAACTAATACAGCCATTTTCTTACCTAGCTAATGCAGCCAGTACAATTCGGTTTAGGAATCAAATGCCAGAATAAGTCCTCACATTATTCTTTTTCACAATTGCGTGGAGGAATCAAATGCCAGAATAAGTCCTCACTTTAGTCTTTTGGCTAAATTCGATTAATGGTCCTGTGATAGGGTAATTGGAAGATAGCCCATGTGGTGAAAAAATTCAGACTTCGACCTTCATGGTGAAGTCTGTTAGGATTCGAGCCCAAAATTAACATTTCCTTCAACTCTTCATTAACCAATTATGCCTTCATAACTAAAAGAGAGAAAATGAAACTCATTCAGTCAAGGATATGAATTCTTTACTCCATGCTTCGATTTCATTCAAAACTCTTTTGTTCGTCAGCAACTAGATTTTTTTAAAGCAGCACTAGCCAATCCAAGTAAAATTGAAAGCTTTAGTTATCCTTTCTTATGTGGGAACTTTAATTGAATTGCTTGTTTGTTAATTTTATAGGAATCTGGATTACATCAAGTAACAAAACACGGTATGCTCATAGGAATCTTGACAGTGCTGCATAGCTACCGGATGTGGAAGGTACTGCTTAAAAGTGCCTCAAACATCTAACAAATGACAGTAATTTATCATCCAAAACAGGACCAACCAAAACCCAGTAATCCTTTTCATTGGAATCACCCATGTCAAGTTGTTCCGGCTCAGGCTCAGAACCTGGAGTTGTTTCAACTTTCAACTGCCCAATCTCAGGAGGGATTTGACCAGAAATCTTTTTGCCGCTCATTCTCATATGAAGATTTGTTCATCAACAATGGCATGAACAACAAAGGGAAGCTGAAGAGCTAGAGAGAGAGGAGGCAGGTCGAAAGTCTGGAGAGACAATGAAAGGGAAAAAGAGAGCTGGGATGCAGAGAAGCAGGTAAAGGCAAAACCCAAGTGGGTGATGAGCTATTTGGGTTGAATCCTAACAGACTTTACCACAAGGGTTTAAATCTGAATCTTTTTACCACGGGACTATCTTCTAATTATCCTATCACCACGAAGAATAATCCAATTTAGTCTATTCTTTTCAACAATTGCGTTGAGGAACCAAATGCCAGAATAAGTCCTCTCTTTAATCTTTTTCACAATTGCATAGAGGAACCATATGCCAGAATAAGTCCTCACATTAGTCTTTTTCACAATTCCACCGATGAACCAAATGCTAGAATAAGTCCTCACTTCAGTCTTTTTTAATTGCATACTACGTTGGGCATTCTCTATCGTACTACATTGTCTCTCTCATGCATTCATTATCTCATCTTCTTCTGCTAACGGAGTTCTTCTTCCCATAGCCCTTTTCATTGTTTGCTCCATCTTCTAGTAAACACAGTTGTGTGGTTTAGTTTCTTTATTGCAGCAACCTTCTTTTGCTTTACTTCTAAAAGTGAAAAATCAAATTCGAAAACCAACAGAACAAAAAAATATTACGTCGTGTCAATTTCTTTGTTTTCCTGTGTCTCTTGATTTCATTTTCTGCCAATTTCAACTCCCTATAAATCCGTTTTGCTTGCAAAGGAAAAAAAAAATCCCAATAAAAAAAAAAAAAAAAAAAAAAAAAAAGCCATTACATACTCTATGTTCAACTTCATTTACTAGACCGATTGTGCTCCGATGCTCTGTAGGCAAAGGAATCTGGAAAGATAAGGTAACCGATTGTGCTCCGATGCTCTGTAGGCAAAGGAATCTGGAAAGATAAGGTAAAAGGTACGTGTTTCGATTTTTTCTTGTTTTTATTACATTCCTCTACTCTTTATGGGTTTTTAGTTGTTTGAGCGGATTTGTCAGTTTTGTTTAATCCGAATTATTGCTTTACTAGTTAAGTTGAGATTCAAGTCCAACAACTGTCAAATCTGAGTTGTACACATTGTCTATGAAATATTAGGATGGTATAGGGAACGCTAATAAAAAAAGTCAATCCTCGGTCAAAGTGCCGCCCCTACCATTCTAATCCCTAAAATCTTTAATCTAAAGTCTACGAACTTCAGGTTCACAAACGTAAGTTTCTACAAGTTACATATAACATCAACAATAATCTTTTATATATAAAGATAATGGAAAAGGTGAATAGTATTTTGGTGTCACCAAGCTTCAACAAAAAGAATTTGGACAAAAATGCCCCCAAGACAAAAAACTACAAAGGCATCCCAAAATAATACATCGAATAAGGCAGGGGCATTTTCATCATTTTAATAGTATTTTTTTAATAATTATTTTTTTTTGTGCCTTTTTTTTTTAAATTAGTGCCTCACAATAGGCTAGTAATAATGTGTTTCAATTTCTCTATTTTTAAAAACGTTCAAAACATTTTAAGATGCGTGTAATGCTGGTTATAAAAAAAAAGGTCTTTCATGAATAATATAATGTGATTAAATTAGTTGTCAAATGATTTTTTTAACAAACGATATTATATACACTAAAAAGGAGGGGGTGGCCTTAGCCTCATAATGGGGGCTAGCAATAATATGATTCAATTAGTTGTTTATTAAATATTATTTTCTCTATTTTAAACACGTTCAAAACACCTTAGAGAGGCGTGTAATGATGGTTATAAAAAGGGTCTTTCGCATGTGGATAATAATATGATTAAATTAGTTGTCAAATGCTTGTTTTTTTTTTTTTTTTTTTTTTTAACAAACAATATTATCTAATCTAAGGGAGAGGAGGGTGAGCTTAGCCTCACAATGGGTTAGCAATAATGTGATTCAATCAATTGTTTATTAAATATTATTTTCTCTATTCTTAATGTAAATTATATAGAGATTGATTTTATTATGTGAATTATGCTGCTTTCATTGGCTTATGAGAGCTTTCTTTTAACATAATCTAAGATTATTCATTTACTTCAAATATTTGACTTTCTTTTTGTCAATTTACGCTAAATACATTTAAAACGTGTAAGTCGCGCGTAACACGCCGTGATTCAATTTACGCTAAATACATTTAATTGGTTTATGAGGGCTTTCTTTTAACATAATCTAAGATTATTCATTTACTTCAAATATTTGACTTTCTTTTTGTCAATTTACGCTAAATTCATTTAAAACGTGTAAGTCGCGCGTAATATGCTGTGATTCAAAAAATGTCTTATGCACGAACGTGAACGCGTGCATGAAGGCTAGTATATTTAAAATTTATGACAATCCAATAATCGGATTGGCACCTTTCACAAAATGGAACGACGGTCAATATCCAAGTGGACACCAATAGAGACCAAACAGAGAATCCAAGGTGTGCTTTGTGATCGTGGTAGGGAGGGGGTTCATTTCCAAGTGGTGACCGCGGCCGAAACTGTCGGAAAATGCCAGAAATGGCGTTGGAAAATTCTCCAGGAAACCTGGTCAATTCGCCCTGCAGACCAGGTAAATGGGTCAACTCATGCAACCGGTTTCGAAATGGGGAAAGGGCTCCAGCTTTCTAGGGTCTTCCCCAAATAGAACCTGTCAAAAGACAAAAATTCCCCCGACTTTGTTTATTAATTTTTTCTTCGTTATAACTCTGATTCGCAAATGGTTTTTGCCTACGCACTCGTGGGATCAAACTCTATCATAAAATCCTAGAAGTGACCCCAAAAGGTCTTGAATTTTGACTGACTAATTACGAAAAATCAAACTTTGTAACTAGTCAACTAAAATTAAAAAATTAGCAAAAAAAAAATTACAAGTTTTCAAATATGGAACTTGAATAGTGAAATTCGGGGGCATGACTTACCAGTGCCATTGGTACGTAAATAAACGTGAACAGAAAAAATATCTTAGAGTGGTAAATTACCACATGACTATAACGTTTCGTGAAATCTTCATTTTAACTCCATATTCCGTTCAGCTTACGTTTACACATTTGTATTGATACTTTACAAATATGGCAAGAAATGAGACAAAATATGAAACAAACTCAAATTTCCATGTAGAAATTCCACTAAGCACTTCTAGGGGCATTTTCATAATTTTACAACTTCAGAGAAATAAAATACAATAAAATGAGCGAATCCTTGCCGTTTCAAATCAGAGTTCTTTGAGTTCTCACAAATTGCCGAACTCCCCTCTCCTGAATCCTTGCTCCAGTTCCCACATCATTGTTTCATAAGGTTTTTTCTTTTGGGGTAGCATGCTTTACATTGGTGGTAGTCATGCTTGTCGGATTCGCCAATAAAAGGCAGGTTGATGGCCAAGCTCGCCAGTTAACCTTAAAGAGAAGAGATAGAGATTTGGATTCAATCTCTTGAAGCACTACTTTTGTTTTGATAAAATGTATCACCCTTGAGGAAGGGCCTTTATCTTCTCCTTGAATGGCACCTTGAAAACTCCTTCCCTTGATCTCCTTTGGATGGTTGAACAAGTTCTTCATATGTTACAAAAATATAGGTTTGAGCTAATTCACTTGATGTGAAGAGTAGGATTATCTTACAAGTGATTTGGTTGCTAGCTAATTAAGTTGTAAGTCCGGCCATGGTAGTAAGATTTAAGAGAATGAGGTTCTCTCTAATCAATTTTATTTAATGTACAATAAAACTTACACTCATATGTTAAATTACTATACAGGAATTACTATACTCGTTAATATAATCTTAATTTCTTGTACACCCAAATTGAACACCAAGGTTTTTATACAAAGAAATGTGTTCGTCAAGAACAACGTTGATTTCAACGTCATTCACCCCTTTATCTCTCCAACGCTGATTTCAACTTTTAGTATTTAAAACCAATTGAAGCTAAATAAAATATAAAGAATTAAAACAATAGAAAGAGAGATGTTTATACATGTTGCGAGGTGGAAGCGAACTAGGTGAAAACAATTATAGCTAATCATTGTTGGGATTTAAATTTCATGAATGTCACAGATTTAGGGTCTACACAGAAACAAGTAGGTTTCTGAAGAGATATGCATGTCCATATACAAAAGTTAAATGAAAACAAATTTTCCTTTTTAAAATTCTTCTTAAATTTTAGTTAGGAGATTATTTAGAGAGCTCATTTGCGCTCTTTTGAGATGCTTTAGCAACACACTTGACAATCTCTCCTCCTCTATAACCGGCTAAGAGACTCTTTTGGACTTCATGGATTTAAGTTGTCTCACAACTTCAATTCATGGAGAGATTTTTCAGTGTGACCGTCACACGAGGTGTTACACCATGTGTCCTTATATAAATGGTGGGTTATGTGTGTTAAAAGGCTAATAACTTAAAATTAAAATTTTCCACCATCTGCATAGAAACACGTGGTGTATCATCCGCGTTTCCATCACAACTAAAAATTTCTCTAATTCATGGGCTCCATTAGGGTCTGGGCCCAATGAACCTTGAAATCCGTGACTAATTTCAAACCCAAATGAATTTTCAATGTCCATAACATTATTAAATGTGGTGCTTAAAAAAAAAAAAAAAAAAAAAAAGCTTATTAAAAAAGATGGAATATTAAATGTGTTTGATTAAACAAAAAAAAAGTGCTTTTTAAAAATAAATACTGTCAATAAAAGTAGAAAAGCATTGAAAAGCAGAAGCAGAATCTACCATGTTTCTAAAAAAAGTGTTTTTTTTTTCTTTTTCAAAACATAATAATTAATGCTCATTTAATGAACTTTTCAAATGGCAAATATATCCCACATGTTTTACAAAATTACCTGTAGTTGTCATGAAATAACTTGTCTTGAAAGAAGTATTAGGCCATAATCATTCTTGGCACTACAAAGTTACATCTCTGTGGTTTATGGCACCACGTTGTAATGCCTTCTCATTCAAATGATGCCAAGTGGTGCATCCTTTTAACAACCTCGAACACCATCTGGTGATAGAGGAAATACATTAAAAACCTCCAAGCCATCATGCCCATTTGTTTACACTGCCTTTATCATGATCATCAACCTTGACAAATGCAAGCACTATGTTCTTCTCAAATACTCCTGCACAAACTCAAGTATTTATGTGAATGCAATGCTCATGCTTATCTAAAACATGTTGCATATGCAAATGGAGAACCACATATGGTTTCGGTCCACTACCAAACCTCACCAATCATACCTGATTGTGTTGGTTAAAAGCACCGAATGCCTTTTCATGAAATTGTGTTCCGTAAAAGTTAAACACCAAACTCGCATCCGTAGGCAAATCCTATCAAATAAGCGCCTTAAAGGCAAACCCAGAAAGGGGACATGCATACTTATATGTGTAGTGCCCACAAGCATACTTATCTGTTCCTTTCTGTAATTTCTTCACATATCAAAGACCAAACTTGCCTTATCCTTTCTGTATATTTATAATTCAAGTAAACATGAAGATGGAAGCAGCCACATATTTTCAAAGAAATACATATATCTCAAAATCACACCTCAATAGTCTAGATTCATGCAAGATATAATCCAAGTGCATACTTAGATCAATCAAACAAGATTTGGATTTGCCACCACAAATGGAGAAATCCATTTAGACGGTACCCACATTTGGTTTTAGCCTATATATACATGTATCTGCTTATACTTACACAATCAAATTTAAAATCGTGGTGGTGCCAGATCGAAACAGTATACCCTTTCATTGTCAAACACAGACATCAGCAGGGTTAATAAGTTAGCCAAGGTAAAGTCAAGAACCACTAAACAGTTTCCATGGACATTCTCCTCATGCATTATATATTATCACTTGTATCAAAACATACAAGTACCTTCGTCTACAAGTATATATCTCATTATAGAATAGAATGCTTTGAACGTGTGTTTTTATTCTTCTCATTCAGAGATATATATAATCATATACAATCCTACTGTAAACAAGAAAGAATAATTACAAGATAATTACAAGACAATATCTCCTAAACTAGGAAACCCATGATTAAAGGGATCCCGGAATAATAGGAAATCTATACAAAGTCAACACTCCCCCTCAAGTTGGTGCATATATGTCATACATGCCCAACTTGTCCAAAAACTTTGAGAATTTCTCACTAGAGCTTAGTGAGTATGTCTGCCACTTGGTCCTCGGTCCTGATTGGAGGAACTTCAATTACTTTACCTTCTAGCTTTTCTTTAATGAAGAATCAGTCAACTTCCACATGCTTAGTCCTATCATGTTGTACCAGATTATGAGCAATATCTCGTGCAGCTTTGTCGTCACAGAATAGCTTCATTGGCTGATTATGTCTAACCCCTAAATCTTGTAATAGGAACTTAAGCCACAAAAGTTCACAAATGCCAAGAGCCATACTTCTATATTCAGCCTTTGCACTAGACCGTGCTACTACATTTTGTTTCTTACTTCTCCACGTCACTAGATTACCACCCACAAAGGTAAAATATCCAGATGTTAAACGTCGGTCATCTATTGAACCTACCCAATCAGCATCAGTATATCCTGCAATTCTAAAATGCGCGTTCTTTCTAAACAAAAGTCCCTTTGTTGGACTTCCTTTAAAGTAGCACAATATCCTCATAACCGCTTGCATATGTTGTTCACCGGGATCATGCATAAACTGACTAACCACGCTCAAAGTATGGGCAATATCCAGTCTTGTATGGGCCAAGTACATTAATCTACCCACCAACCTCTGATATCTTCCTTTGTCTACCAGTACTTGATTCGGATCTAAACTCAACTTCATCCCTTCAGCCAACGGAGTAGTGACCGGCTTGCATGCTGACATCCCGGTCTCTTTCAACAAATCAATAATATATTTTCTTTGGGACAAACATATCCCAGACTTGCTTCTCGATACCTCAATCCCGAGGAAATATTTCAGAGACCCAAGGTCCTTCATTTTGAACTCTGTGACAAATACTTCCTTAGTTCCGATTGCTCAACCAGATGATTTCTAGTAACCATCATGTCGTCCACATATACAATGAGTGTCGTAATCTTCTCATTCTTGCGCTTTAAGATTAAAGTATGATCCCAATTGCTTTGTCTATACCCAAACACCTTCATTGATTTAGTGAACCTACTAAACCACGCCCTTGGTGACTGCTTCAACCCATATAATGATTTTTTAAGCCTACATACCTTTCCCTTTCACATGTCTGTTTCGGTACATCTTGGTGGAAGGTCCATATAAAATTCTTTGGTTAGGTCTCCATGTAAGAACCCATTTTTTACATCGAACTGTTGCAGCGGCCAATCTAGGTTTGATGCCAGAGATAATAGAAATCGAACGGTATTGATCTTAGCTACTGGCGCGAAGGTGTTCGTGTAGTCTATGCTATATTTATGAGTGTATCCCTTTGCCACTAATCTCGCTTTAAACCAATCAACCGTTCCCTCTGCCTTGTACTTCACTGTATATACCCATTTACATCCCACAAGTTTCTTGCCTTTTGGCAAGTCCGACAGTTATCCTTCTTCAGCGACCTTAGTTCCTCATTCATTACTTCTTTCCATCTAGGATCCGCTAGGGCATCCTGCACACTGTTAGGAATATATACAATAAACAATTGATTCACAAATGACTTATTTGATTCAGACAGGTAATAGGTACACACATAGTTGTTTAATGGGTACCTCACTCTCGGGTTCTGGGTTGATTCATTCACTGAATATTTAGTTTTACACTTAAGGTTTGCCTCGTAAGTGGGTTTAGGAATACCTTGGTTACTCCGTTCCAGGAGACTATAGAGTCATGGTCCATCTAGCGTAGCAGACAATTGGTTATGAGAATCACTGAGAGACGAGTCTGCATGTATAATTTCGTCCAAAATCGTGGGTTCCAACTGCCATTGATTACCATCATCAATCACCTCGGACTGTGCTCCGATTTGCTCTAAGGGAAGACTGTGCTCCGATTTGCTCTAAGGGAATCGTGTCTTCCTCCCTCTCAAGCTCGGTAGTAAGTTATCGCACCGTGGCCTGCAACTCGTTGACAGGCGGCTGTGCAGTGGCCTGCTGTTCGACAATGGGCTGCTGTGCAGTTGTCTCTTCCTCGACAATGAGCTACTATGCAATAGCTTGCTGCTCAGCAGTGGGTTTTTGTGCAGTGGCTTCTTCCTCGGTTCCATAATTAAACGTCCGAACTTCATCGCCTTGAAACTACCCTTGAAGTAAGGACTTAGAGGAACCAAAATACATCTCATTCTCATGGAAGGTGACATCGGAAGTGATAAACAATTTCTTGGTTGGAGGGTGATAGCAACAATAACCCTTTTGAGTAGTAGCATACCCCATAAAAATACAATGAAGAGCTTGAGGTCTTAGTTTGTTTTGCCGTTGGGAAGAGTGCATGTGGACAAAGGCCACGCATCCAAGGACTCGTAGGGGAAGGTTAGGAACTGAGGGACAATTTGTCAGAGACAGAAGGGTTTGAAACGATGTCTGAAAGTCCAGGGTACGGAAACCTAAGATTAAAGGGATCCCGGAATAATAGGAAATCTATATAAAGTCAGCAGTTATAAGGCAGAGTAAAATCAGAGAACTCACAGAGATGAAGATAAGAAAATGACAACATAGTTTTCTCCAGAGTTGCAACCATGATTGTGCATATGAAACAAAAGTATTAAACAGACATGCCATTTTTGTTTGTCTCTCAGTTTTCCTTTACCAGAAGGTACTGACTTGTTGCTTAATAATTGCCAAACTTTATATATCATACTATGCAAAAGGCACAAATCAAGTAAAGACTAATGCTTACCTTACCTTTTGCTTCCCGTAAACTGCATATACATCTTGCAGCCACATTTTCACATTTTCTAATAATTCTATAGATAAACTTCTGTCTTTAGATTGTTGGAGCAATATTAGAAAATATGAAAAAATAAAAATATAATTCCAATGATAATAATCAAATTCCCAACATCAATTATACATGAGATTAACTTAAACAACTAGAGAGAAAGTTTGAAAAACTGATAAACTTGGAGATTGAGGCTTGCATAAATGCAATGTCCTAAAGATAGAATTCCCGCCCTTACTCTTGTGCTTGTAGTTCAGTAGGCGTTCATTTCCCAGTATTCAACAATCTATAATCCGAAGTCGAAGCACTTCAATCTTCGAACTCTAGCGAACTTTATATATTTCATACTCTCAAGACACGACTCGGAAGACAAACAAAGAATGAGAGAAACAAAGTGGGGAAACCCTATTTCTCTAGAGTAAAAATTAACTCTAATTTTCTATTGTGCAATACCAATGGTTCCATGGGTTTATATAAAATCCAATTTCTATTAAAGTGATGTAACTTTTCATCTATAAGTATACATCACTTATCAAGAGAATGCACCTAAACAACATAGCATGTCTAAGAAATATGATTAACACTATTTTTCATTCAATTATTAAAATTATATATTAAAATTTCATATTATAATATATAATTCGCAACAATGTTTTCAACTTTTATTCCAACAACATGAAAGGTTACTGACACCTTCAGATTTCCTGTATTCCTACTCTATAATTCTTTTCACACCTTCGTTTTTATGTTTTCTCTGATTTTAATTGCAGCTTGTTAGAAGAAAATAAAGAGTTACGCATGCCTCCTCCGTTCTTAATTGTATAATTGCAGCCTGTTCTTACTTGTTTGAGCTTAAGAAGAAAATAAGGTATGTCCTTCCGTTTCCTTCTTTGACTTCATTCTGTGTATTACTTCTCAAACTGTTAATTCAAGGGTTGGCGCGTCTTTAGATTTTCTGTATAATATTCATGGGAAGTGTTCTGTTGGATACTTGGTAATTTTGATTAGAAATATTCCTCTGCTCTCCTTCCTTCTCATGCTGCTCTCTTCTCTCTGCGAAATCTGATTGAAAGTTCTTGAAAATATTCATCATCATTTTCTAAAAGATATTGCTGGGTCTGTGCAATATTCCTGTAAGGAAAAAGGAAAACCCTACTCCTGTATGAAGAAGGCAATCAATTTTTTTTGCAATTTGGCTTTTTTTCTTTCCCTTCTTCGGTCCCTCTACCCTTTTTCCATTCTCTTTTCTTCTATTTTTCTTTTCCTGTTCTGTTGTTCGGTATAGCTGAAAGAAGAGCACAACAATTGGTGCTCCAGATGTACACCACTCGTCCGTGTAGTGTCAACAAATTACAGAATCAAACTCCTATATATATATATATATATATATTAACAAACGATATTATCTATAATGGAGGGCGCGAGCTAGTCTTTTAATAGGCCAGCAATAATGGAGTTCAAATTTGTCTTCGAGAATTAAACCACCTCTCACTTCCAAGTGAAGAAGAATATCAATAGATCGTAGTACTAAGGGCTAGTTTAGTATTGTTGTGCTTTTTAAAAAGAAAAAACTGATTTTGATGTGCTGTGAGAATGAACCATTATAAAATAAAGTTGTTGAGTGTTTAATAAATTTTTTTTTTTTTTTTGTAAAAGTGCTTTTAACAAAAAATTAGTGTCTGAGTGTTTGGTAAACTTTTATATAAATTACTGTGAATATGTTAAATGACTACAATGGATATGGGATTTAACGTAATATAATAATTGTCACATAGAATAACTAGGGCAATGATTGTAATTTTGTAAAATATGTAGGGATATACATGCCATTTGAAAATTTCATCAAATGAGCATCTATGATTTGAAAAAAAAAAACACTTGTTTTTTAAAAACATGGTAGACCCTGCTTGTACTTTTCTATGTTTTTCTACTGCCATTGACAACATTTTTTAAAAACTTTTTTTTTTTTTTTTTAACGGAACACATTTGATGTTCCAGATTTTTTAGTAAGCTACTTTTTTTCTAAAGTACCACAATCCTAAACCAGCCCTAAGTGGCCAAACTCTAATATCATTAGACTAAATAGTCTTGTGAAATTACGTTACTACCCTTATCTTTTTTCTTGTGATAGATGATTAAATAATATTTTCACCCTCTTTTGGTTGACAAAGAGGGTTCTATTTATTTGTAGTTTAGATGTGATAATGTCAAAGAAGAAATAACACTTCAAAGGGAGGAAGAGAAATAGATTTCACGTTGAACTGTTTGTCCAGAAGAATGAATTCTCCTTTTATAGACATTTATTGTACCCTTTTCACATGACTGTGACATCCCACATCGCCCAAGGGAGTGATCCTTAAATGTATATTCCTCCCTACCTAACACGAGGCCTTTTGGGAGCTCACTGGCTTCGGGTTCCGTAGGAACTCCGAAGTTAAGCGAGAAGGGGGCTAGAGCAATCCCATGATGGGTGACCCACTGGGAAGTTGCTCGTGAGTTCCCAAAAACAAAACCGTGAGGGAATGGTAAGCCCAAAGTGGACAATATCGTGCTACGGTGGTGGAGCGGGCCCGGGAAGTGATCCGCCCCGGGCCGGGATGTGACATTTGGTATCAGAGCCTAACCCTGGCCGTGGTGTGCCGACGAGGACGTTGGACCCCTAAGGGGGGTGGATTGTGACATCCCACATCGCCCAGGGGAGTGATCCTTAAATGTATATTCCTCCCTACCTAACACGAGGCCTTTTGGGAGCTCACTAGCTTCGGGTTCCGTAGGAACTCCGAAGTTAAGCGAGAAGGGGGTTAGAGCAATCCCATGATGGGTGACCCACTGGGAAGTTGCTCGTGAGTTCCCAAAAACAAAACCGTGAGGGAATGGTAAGCCCAAAGCGGACAATATCGTGCTACGGTGGTGGAGCGGGCCCGGGAAGTGATCCGTCCCGGGCCGGGATGTGACATGACTCTCTATATAATTTAATTAATATTTCTCTGCACTCCAAGAACTATTTGGAAAGGGGGTGTGCGGCTTCTCACACACCATTTGTTAATTTCTGTCCGTTGATCTTCTTCAATTTATCCGATCTCACGGTCAAAAATTAGAAGAATATGTGAGAAGTAAAATGAGGTATGTGGATATCACACCTCTTGGAAAATTACGATGGACTTGTAAATCGTACGTACATTGATGATCTCGAAATAATATAACATTCCTTTTGCTTTTGCTATGGAGTTGCCTCGAAAAGAAAGCATAAACAAAACGAAAAGAGTTATAAACTTTTCGATTAGGAGCTCTGGTATGTACTTTTTTTCGTTGTATAATATTGTTTGAAAATTATTATTTGTATTCTAAAAATTAAATTGTTCAAAAATTTAATTTCATTTGGAAAATGTTATTTTGATTTAAGAATTGTTATTTGCACTTCAAATTCTTGCTACAACCACCATGTCCACCAACACTGCCGCTATCTTATACATTGCAAAATCATTACAACCAAACACAAAATCATTACTTTTCATTATATATGTCTCTAAACTGCATATTAATATAACCTTGTTTGTCAATCAAAAATTAATAAAATTACTATTATACCCTTTTATACATAATTGAGATTAGATTAGAAAAAAATATAGGCATTAAAGTAATTCACACAAACAAGTTTTTTTTCCCTCACCACAAGTCACCATAGTTTTACTCCTACACTTCTTCTCTCCCACTCCCTACTTTTCCCCTTTTTAATTCCAATTCTTTTTTAAATTGTACTTTGATCACATATACAATGTATTTTTAATTTGAAAACAAGATCTACATAATTCATCTAGAAAGCAAGATACTTACCTCAAATAAACTAGTATTGCTTCATAATTTTGTAATTTATCCATCACCAAGGTATTACAAAAGACAATCTCACAATCAACACATTTAATAAAATGTGTAGAGTTTTCCTACTAAAATAAAACTATAAGTTCACTTAATTTAAAATTTCACAAACTAGCTAGTCTAGTGTTTTATCTATTGGGTTGATGACACACCCCGACCGAGATCAGGGCATGCTGGCCGTCACGAGGAAGTGACGTAACCATGTGCACAGTGCGGAAGCTACTAAATAATAATAAAAGTATGAATAAATAAAAACCAGCTATACACAAGGTAAGAACATACATGTGCAAGCGTAAGTGTGGAAACAAAGTTCAGAGCACGAAGAACTAATGCAGTCCAGGAGAAACGATACTATATACACACACCCAAAGGTGGTCCTACACTGGTGATAATCTGTCAGATATGCCGGGAAAACCCTCTGGGAAGCCACCAAAAGTGCTAGCCAACTAGAACCTGGAGGGGCGCAAAACAGAAAGTGTGAGTGGGCAAAAACAAAGCTTTTCAAAAACCATTTCATAAACAAGGTTCTAACCCCTCGCCGTAAAACCTGTATACTTCCCAGAAAGTATAATAAATACATACATATAAGTCATGCTCAGAAATATGTCATGCCAAATGTCTCGAGATAAAATGCAAGTACTCAGGTAACGCCAAAACAATGTCATGTAATCTGGCAGCCGGAGTCACCTAACGTGACCTGTACGGCTGAATACATAGCTAAAATCTCCATCTCACTAACTATACCTGCACACGAGTCGGAACCACCTAAAGTGGTTTGTACGACAGGACTGGGTGTATAATGAGTACGCTCAAGTGCACGATCACGTGAAGGCTGGGCGAATAATCGCGGGTCACCTACGAGTCGGAACCACCTAAAGTGGTCTGTACGACAGGACTGTGCACCTAACTTGGATCCAAGATGAGCGTGCGGTGCGAGAGGTGAACATCACGTGAAGGACTGTGCCCAACTCTGGGCGGGAGCACTAACACCGGGGTTGCAGGTTATGAGCTCTCTATGCATCTCAAATCACTACTAAACATGAATATAACCATAACTTACCTGGCACTTACCTGTGCGTCCGCAGCACTAACATACAATAGATATATGTATACTAATAATGCATAAACAAACGGCAACAATATGCATTGCATATAAACGTATAAACGTTTCAATTCATTTTCTGGGAAAAACATAAGTATATAGGTATATACGGAAAACCAAAAGCCCACTCACTGGTATGTAGAAGGGTCGTAACCCCCTTGCCTCGAGTGACCGCGCTCGTCCTCGGGATAGGTCTCACCTACATGCAAAACAACTATAAAAACGTTAATTTTAAAGCACATAACCAACCTCACGAAATAACTTCTCATACAATGCTCAAATGGGGTGTATGAATACACCAACGTGATCTACTCAACCTCAGGAACATCCCCATATTTTTAGAAAAATTTTCTGACGTCGCACGCGCCCCTACGCGCCGGCCAAGGCACGGCCACACGCGCCGCCTACGCGCAGGCACGTGCCTGGCACACTGACGGCGTCAGGAATATTCCGTTAAATCTAACTAATGCCGTTAACGCCATTAGGAATATTCTGTCCAAACTGACGGAATATTCTGTCATCTTCTCCGGCCAAACTCCGGCGTCGGCGACGGCGCCGGAAAACCGGGAAAATTTTAAAACCTTGTATCTTCTTCGTTTTTCAACCAAATTTCACAAAATTGGTACCAAAATGAAGCTTACAACAAGAGGAACAAATCCATACTACTTTCAAGCACTAAAACCCACGGAATCTCGCCAGGAAAACACCACCAACTCCGGCCAAACTTGTAACTCACGATCCCGACGTCCAAAACCTTCAAACGAACCACCCCGAGCCTCCTAAGGACCTCACCAAGCTTCTTACAAGCTTGAAATTCCCAAAAACACAAGAATTAACGTGTGCATGAACAATGACCAAATCGGGGTATCCCGAGTTCGACGTGAAAACGAAGGTATCCTTACCTGAAATGGGTGTGGTTGAACTCCTAAGGACCTCACGAGCACGAATATGTAATTTGTTTCCTCGATCTGTGAAGGTTTCAAAGGTTTTTGGGTGTGTCCGTACAAGAAGAATAGGAATATGAGAGAGAGAGGGCTCGGGACAGGGCAAGGAGAGAGGGTGAGTGAGTGTGGTGTGTGTGTGGTCCAAAACCAGCCAAGCAACACCCAAAAACAACCACATAACGAAACAACCATAATAGGGGCAAAACCGTCATTTCACCCCGACGGTATGAAAAATTCGGGACGGGCTGTCACAGTTGAAGTCATCAACATACTCAACCCACTCTATTCTCGATGCATCAATTTCCTGTTGAGTGTATGTAGCTTTTTCTTTGAACTACAACAAATCACAATCAAAGAGAATGTGTGACGACAAAAAAAAAAAAAAAAAAATTCAATCATACATAATTCAATATTAATTTTCAAAGTTTATATTTGTTAATGATGACTTTATTGCAAAAGCAGGTATCCTTTATCAGCATCCCCAATTGCTGGTAGTGCATGTCCAAGTTCTTGAACTCATTGAAATATAACCCCTACCATTTTATACACATATTAATTGAAAATAATTAGCGATTAAGACAATATTCTGAAAACGTAGTTTTCAATAATGTTAGGAACATAAACCATGTTGTATAAATTATCAACATTGACCCATAAAAATGTCAAAGTCGAAAAAAACTTATAGTTGAATGATATATAGAGTTAAATACAATCAAATAGGCTACTCATTAGGCCAGAAAGAAGTTGGAACAAAGAAGGATGCTCAGTCAAAAGTATAGTTATTTAAGAAGAATGTTTAATCCACAATTAAATGGAACAAAGAAGCTATGACAGAAATTACTTACCACGGTCATAGTTATTTGCTTGGTACCTAAATTGTCTTCAAGGTCCTTTCAAAGCGATCAGCGTAACATGTTCTCTGTCCACTGGCTGGTCCGATCATTAACTCTTTTATAAATTAATTTCTACTAAACAGTCGTTAACTCTCTCTCTCTCTCTCCACTTCACACTATACTGCCCTCTCCACTACACACTATACTGCCCCAACCCGCTCCTTTTTCTTACCACCTTTTCTTTCTCTGCTAGTCTTTTATATGAGGATCATTAACTAACTTTTAGCTACTCAGGACATCTAAATCGATAAGAACATATCGGGGATTGCATTGGGTGGAAAATTAATTAGTAAATAAGTGTTAACCGGGCTGAGCCGGTAAACTAAGACCATTTTTTACCTGATTTCTCGCCGAGGCAGTTCATAATCATGTCAAGAAAAAAGAATCTATTAGTGTCCCTCTGTGCAGCCAAATTGCAACCCTGTTTCAAAAATCTTTGAAATATATTTGACAAATGTGTAAACGAAATGAAATCAAAACTGAAATTCACAATCTAACTAAAGTTAATATAGCACACAAATAGCACATTAAAATAAACAAAGTTGAAATTTACATTTGACAAATTTTAAAAGACGCACAAATCAAATCAAATAAAAAATTTTCAAAGAAATATAAAAAATATGAAAGAAATATAACAACCTACAGAAGTGGAGATACCAATAAATGCAAAATTCCAAGCACTGCAGCAAAACCTATCTAATAATAATCTAATAATCCAACCACAAAAATGCATATACGTTGATATATATATATATATATATATATATGTGTGTGTGTGTGTGTGTACACATAGGGTTTGCAAAAGTTCAAGCACATACCTTTAAAGGGCGAAAACTGCTGGAAGATAAACGCAAAGTAAAAAAATCAAATAAACTAAAAAAAAAAAAAAAGAATTGATGGTTGTTGGTTTGACAATAATGGGATGGAATAATTTCACAATATGCTAATTTAGTTTTTTTTATCATTTCACGAAGAGTGTCAAATTGATGAATAGGATTGAAAGGAAGACAAGATACTGGGTGAAAATGAGATTTGAAAAAAAAGTAGAAGAGCACTGAGCTTTTAGGGTTTGAGGGAGTGAAAAAGAGATTTGAAAGAACAACCAAACCGGGTAGTTGGGGGAGATCATTGAGAAAGTGGGGAATTCACATTGGGTGAAAACGATAAACACCACGTTTGTTTTTTCACTCAGGTCTCCTTTTTTTTTTTTTTTTTTAAATTGCGTCATGTTATTATTTTAATAACATTTTTAATAAAAGAATGTCATTAAAAATTTTATCAAGTGTCATGAAAACCCTATTTTGCAGGAGTGGAAGCACTAAGGATTAGACTACCTCATAAATCTAGGAAAAAAAAAAAAATTAATTTCGAAACACAATTGAAGTTGTCACTAAATGCTTAATAAAATGAAGAAAACCAAGTTGAGAAAAGCTTGAGCATTTCTTGCTCTTCCGCACCTCTGTTCGTCGAACTTGTCGTCTCCTGAATAATGATCAGTTGTCCTCTTCTTTTCCTTCTTATGTTTTCATTTTCTTCTCCCTAACCGACAATTGCTTAAAGTTCATTTCTTGACATCATTTGAAGAGAAAAACATAAAAACTCTTCGATTTTCTGCGCGCCACTTTATACATTAAAGACACCTCGATTAATTTTTTCATTTGACAATGTCTTCTCTTGTACCTTTGGTCTACTTGGGGCTGATTACTGCAATGTTCCCTTCTTTAATTATCCGCTGCTCTCATTCTGGGACAATAGTTGGGTACTAAATAGTCAGTATCCAAAATATTAACCACATTAAGTGGCCCAATGAGAACAAAACATCTGTTACAATTTTTAATTTATAAACGTGTAACCAAACACAATATTAACATCACATCCAAACATCCCCTTTCTTCCTCAACGCCTCCCTCTTCCAGCCTCACTCCTCGCTTTCTGTCATGGTTTCAGCGCCAGAAACCTTGTCCTCTCCAACGCTTCCGGTAACCTCGTCTCCTCCATCGGTGCCACCCACTTCTCCTCCAACCTTTCTCTGTCGACGACCCTGCCCCAAAATCCTCATATTCTTTATCGTGGAAGCCATGGCAGCACTCCGTCGTCGTCGTCGGACTTCTCCGTCATGGAATTCACGGCAATATAGAAGCCCAAATTTCCCCAAATAATTTCAACCTCCTTCGTGATTTTTCTTCTGGGTGAAATTTCCTTCGTAAGTCTCTGGAACTTTTAAACACACAACCAAACAGCTCCTTTCTTCCTCCCTGCAACTTTTTCACCCTTTTTCCTCCATCTCCCTTCGTCTAGGACCAATCACCATGGCTGCCATTATCAGACACTCGGCAGCCTCCTAGCTCTGCTCGACCTTTCAGAGCGAGGTTGTCTCTGTTCCTAACCTCGCGTTGCTCGAGCTCATGACTGCCTGGATTTAGCAGTTGATGGCCTCAGATTTCTTTCGTAAACTAGAGCTCGTCATGAGCCTCTGGAACTCGTCGAGCCTTGGCAGAGTAAACTCGCTCAGCTCCTGAGAATCGGGGGTCAACTCCATCGTACCATCTAGATCAGTAGCTCTGTGGTACAAACTTCAACGAGCCTTGGTAGTCTTCAACGAGCCTTGGTAGTCTTCAACGAGCAAATCGTTCTCTGCCTCATGCACCGGCTTTAACCGGGCAGATATGGTGTTTGTTAAAATGCCTCAGTGAAAGTAAAAGCAGATTATATATTTTTTCATACTTTTTAAGATTTGAAAACAGTTACCTAAATTCCGTACCAAGCAAGTTTTTTTAGTATAATAATTGTATGTGAAAACTTGTTCATGGTCTCGACTTCTACTTTGCAAGTGTGGAATAACCTTGTTTTTGCATTTACTATGCAGATTTCTCCAAAAGCAAAAGAAAACCAAAAGATTTGCATACTGCTCTGTTTTTCTTCAAGCGTAGCCTTGATCATGAGCTAAGGTATGACCTATTGTTTGATTTTTTATTTTTTTTTAATTTCATCTGCTTTGAAAATAAAGGATTCCTTTCTCGTATCTTGAATTTTTTATTTATTTTGGATTCGTATATATTCAACAGATCGGAGAAGCAGACGAATTGGTAAGTTGAAGGTGCCATGGCGAAGGAGATACTCACTGCAATTATTCCTACAATAATTGACTACACAGTTAGACCACTTGGACGGCAAGTGAGTTATGTCATTTTCTGCAAAAGCAACCTTAAAGATCTAAGGAGTAAATTGGAGAAATTTAATGATGTCAAACAAAGGATGAACCATGACGTTGAAAAAGTCGAAAGAAAAGTTGATCAAAAAGTGGAAGCTGATGTCCGGAACTGGCAGACAGAAGCAGATGAGATCTCTCGAGAGGCAGAAGCATTATGGGATGATGAAGGCCGTGCAAAGACAAAGTGTCTGTATATATGTCCTAACCTGATATCCTATCATCAGCTCAGCAGAAAATCAACTAAATTGGTGAGAAAGATTGAAGAACATGAAAATAAAAACAAGTTTCCCACTATTTCTTACAATGCTGCCTTAGAAGACATATCTGCCATAGCCTCCGACGAGTACGTGGCCTTTGAATCAAGGACTTCAATGGTGAAGGATATCATTACGGAACTGAAAAAACCTGATATCAACAAGATTGGTGTGTACGGATTAGGGGGCGTTGGGAAGACAACACTTGCCAAAGAGGTTTACAGAGAAGCTGTGAAAGAGAAGTTATTTGATGATGTGGTTATAATACTAAATGTCAAAGAAAAAAAAGACAACGAAGAAATTCAAAAAGAAATTGCTGAAAAGTTTGATAGGGACGTTGATGAATCTCTGAAAATGGGAACAAGGGCGAATCTCCTATGGGCCAAGATAAAAGATAGGAAGACTCTTATAATTTTAGATGATGTTTTGGGAATAATTGACTTGGAGGCTGTGGGACTTGTTGGCGTGCCAACTTGTAATTTATTGTTAACCTCTAGAGATCAAACAGTTCTCTCTGGGATGGGCATGCAAAAGTGTTTCCAACTTGGCCTTTTAAGTGAAGAAGAAACTTGGAGGTTGTTTGAGAAGATGGCAGGTGACGTGGTTAAAGACGACCGTATACGGAAAGTAGCAACTCAACTAGCAAGAAGATGTGGAGGTTTGCCGGTTTCAGTTGTTACGGTTGCAAGGGCTTCAAGAGAAGATAGTCGTTTAGAGGTATGGAAAGATGCCTTGAGGCGCTTCAAAAGCTTTGACAAGGACGGACCAGCAGAAAAAGCAAAATTTGCTATAGAGTGGAGTTACAATCGGTTGAAGGGTGATGAGCTTAGGCCATTATTCTTGCTATGTGGAGTTATTGCAGGGGGGAGCTGTACTATTTTTCTCAGTGACTTGTTCAAGTATAGTATGGGTTTGGGTTTGATAAAAAATGTTGATACAGTGGAAGATGCACGGAATTCATTGCATGCACTGGTTGCAAAACTAAAAAATTCTTGCCTATTGCTGGATAGTTACGACCATAGAACTGTTAGAATGCATGAGTTTGTACGAGATGTTGCTGTCTGGATTGCATCTGATGATCAAAAGGCCTTTTCAAGAGCATATGGAGAGGAGGTGAAAGAATGGCCAACTGAGGATTTCCTTAAAAAATGCACAAGGATGTCCTTAAAATGTTGCAAGATCCCCAGACTTCCTGAAGTACCTTGGGAATGCCCAGAATTAAAATTGTTGGTCTTGGAGAATGATGATATTGGCGACTCCGAGGAAATCCCAAGCAAATTTTTCGAAGGGATGAAAGAACTCAAAGTGTTGGATGTAACCAAATTCAGTATTCAGTCACTACCTACATCTCTTCAATCCCTAAAGCATCTCGACACATTGTGTTTAGATGGGTGCGAGTTGGTAGACATAACTCTTGTTGGACAGCTAACACACTTGAAAATTCTTAGCCTCCTAAAGTCCAAGATTAAAGAGTTGCCCAAAGAAATAAGGCAATTGACTCGGCTACAATTATTGGATTTGACCGGTTGCTCTGAACTTGTTCTGATCTCACCTGGTGTTATATCAAGCTTGACAAGACTAGAAGACTTGAGGATGGGTATAAAAAGCTTCAAGCAATGGGAGGGTGAAGGTTTGGTCGATGGCAGAAGAAGTAATGCTAGCGTTTCAGAGCTGAAGCACTTATCTCATCTATCCGCATTGGACGTACACATTCCAGATGCTAACCTTCTTCCAACCAACTTGTTCTCTGATAAGTTAGAAAGATACACTATACTTATCGGTGATTGTTGGGAATGTCCTGACATCTATGGAACCTCCTCGAACATGCTAAAACTCAAGCTTACAAGTGGAAATCAGTTCGACCGAGGTATAAAGTTGTTGGTAAAGAAATGTGAGCAATTGTACTTGGATGGGATGGAGATTGAGAATATTATTTCCTATCTATTTGACAGTGAAGCTATTAATCAACTGAAGCAGCTCCATGTCCAAAACAGCGACGAAGTTAAATATGTGTTTAACTACGTCAAATTGAGTTATTCTTATAATGCCTTCTCCAACCTGGAATCTCTAGCTCTTGAAGACCTTGTGAGTTTGGAAAGTGTATGTTATGGGCAACTCATAGGCGAGCCTTTCCGAAAGTTAAAATCTTTGACACTTCGGAATCTACCAAAGCTTATTGGTTTCTCTTCAAAAAACAAGCAATTAACGATTGCTACAGAAGCCGACGAAATCGTTACGGAGGATGAAGTTGGTGGACCACCGAGACTGTTCAATAATGGGGAGGTACTTTCTTAGTTACTTTTTTAGCAAAATGGTTGCATGATTCTTTCTCCAAATAGCCTTCTTCTTCGAATTTCGACATATAATTCTTTTTTTTTTCTTTCAATAAGAAAAAAGATACAAATGCTTAAGATTTTGTTTTTTCCATAAGCAAAAACCATTTAAATAATATATTATGTTATTAGGTTTTGATATTAAGATTTTTTTTTAGGTATTTTCTAACAAGTTCAAAACTTCTGCACCCATTTATGTATACGGCCGCTCTGTGATTTTTTAAAAATTTTGATATCTGTCCATTCACTCATCCAAACTTAAGGGAGTAAACTCCAAATGAAGTAAAGAAAAAAATACAAAAAATCAGAGCGTAGCCCAGCGTAGTGGGTACCTCTCCCATTCACTCATCCAAACTCTCCGGCTCTCCCATTCCCCTTCCTTAATGAGAGTCTTTTATCATTTTGGTTTAACACATGGCAAGTAAGGAATGCCGGTGTAATATCATTCAGCATGGTCAAATCAAGCTCTACACAAGTTTTTCCCTAGGTTTTGAAATTAAGATGTTTTATTCCCAGAGCATTCAACTAATGAGTTCAAATATTCTGCACTTATTTATGGATGTAGACGCTCTGTGACCTTTTTAAAATTTGAAAATCTGTCCATTCACTCAACAAAACCTAACGGCGATAACTCCAAATAAAATAAAAACATAACAATCAGATCGTAGCCCAGCCAGCGTAGTGGGTACCTCTCCCATTCCCCTTCATTCCTAACGCCACCAATCACCGCACCCTCCTTCCTCACGGACCCCCACCTCTTCAAGCACAGCGGCAGCATCTCCCTTGATGACATCATCGAGATAGCCAAGGTTATGAGGAACAGATCCATGGCCGAAGGAGCTCGCGGGAACGGTGAAGTAGATTCTCGGTGGGCTGCACGGTGAACGGCAAGGACCCAAGGATTTGCAATAGGAGATGGTCGATGGTGCGTCAGGGGAGACGCTTATATTCACAAATCTGACAGCCAATATTCCCAGATTTGGTCGTCCCCTATTGTTTGTAGGAGCAATTAAATTGAAGGGCGAGGCTTTTGGGTTTGATTTATGGATTTAAAGTGTGAAGGAGAGGCAATTGATATTGCTGCTGTTTAGTTTGGGGAAGTGAGACAGAGAGGAGGATGGGCGGCTTCTTTTTTCTTACTTTTGTTTTTATTTTTATTTAATTTTACTGGGAGGACAGGGTTATTTTAGGGTTTAGATTATGGACCGGTGTCAACTAATGAAACATGTCAAAGACGAGTCGCACTTATTTTGAGTGCAAAAAATATGAACTCGATCATCAGAGATAATTCATCATTTACCATTAAAAATATTCACAATAATATGTTTTTGGCATCAATTTAAATAAAATAGTTTTTTATTTGATCGAAAAATAACTAGTTTAAAGTTGGAATAAAATTGACATAAATTTGGCCCTATAAAATTGATATAGTTTTTTTTACTCCAATTTGTTCTTTGCTAGTTCATGAATGTACAAAGATATACAGCTGTCTAATAGCCTGGTAGGTTACATTTTTTATATATGACCTTTTACTTTATATTCACACATTTGGAACATATATGACTAACCACAATGTATACTACAATTTCCTATAATAAACATGAATTTTGCTCTGTGCTATGCAGGTTTTGATACCCAACTTAACAGACCTAGCTGTGCATCAATGTGATAGTTTAAGATTCTTGTTTTCGAGTTCCATGGCTAAATGTCTCGAACAACTCAAACATCTCACAATATCCAAATGTCAGGCACTACAAATGGTATATGACACATCATCTACCACTTGGGTGAATGGTTTTGAGTGCCCAAATCTACAATTCGTTGACATAGACTCATGTGATAGTTTGAAAAATGTTTTTCCCGCCTCGGTGGCCAAAGATCTTAAGCAGCTAAAGATGTTGAAGGTTAAGAATTGTGATTTACCGGAGGAAATTGTCGCGAAGAAAGAAGGACCAGAAACCGCATATGAGGAGTTCGAGTTCCCTAAAGTAACATTTATGGAATTTCATAACCTGCCCCAACTTGGGAGTTTCTATCCAGAACTGCATGTTTCTAATTGGCCATCACTCAACATCTTAAAGTTCACAAAATGCGGTGGTGTGGAGATTTTGCCTGCCGAATTTTCAACATATCAAGACAAACTTGAGTTGGGCCACCCAAGACCAACGGAACAACCTTTCTTTTTAATTGAGAAGGTATCCATATTTGTACACAATTCTTTTGATATTCGAAATTTTATGTGATTTTTACATACTAGTTAAACATACACCATCAAGTAAATACAGTTATTATGTTTTTAATATTAAAGTTATTATGTGATGTCCAGTTTTTCAAAATATTTTAAAGCATGCTCTTACCGTTGATTATATTTCAGGATAAGTCATTCCTCAACCTGGAATACTTGGTTTTGGACGAGAACACAGAGATTTTGTATGGTCCACTCCCGGCAGAGTTGTTGAGAAAACTAAAAGGAATTGGTTTTGCTACTTCACATCCCAAGTCGGATGATTTCTTTGAGAATTTACAGAACATTGAAGAGCTCTGTGTGTTCTCTGCTCCTTGGAAAGAATTAATTGTCCACGACCACCAAGGAAGTAGTAGCGGGGAAATACATGAAGTTAAGACCCTCCCACATGTAAAGGGTTTGCGGCTCCGCAATATGCCGGAGCTGATACATCTAGGAAAGGAGAACTCCCAACCAGGGGGCCCTGTTTTTCCAAACTTGGAATTTCTATGCCTAGAAAAATGTGGCAGATTAGAGAATCTAGCTTCAACTTTGATATCCTTTCGGAATCTAACCGCTTTGGCCATATGGAGCTGTCACGGAATGCAATACTTAATACCTTATTCTGTGGCTAAGGATTTGCAGCAACTCCGGGAGTTGGTAGTTAAGTGCTGTGAAAGAATGGTAGAAATAGTGGCAAGCAACGAAAATGATTCAGAAAATGAGATTACTTTCAATTGCTTGAAACATTTGCAACTTTCTGGTCTACCAAGTCTGCAAGGATTTTGCACGGGAAATTGCATTTTCAAAGTCCCATCCTTACCCACTTTGATTGTCGAGGACTGCCAGCTGATCAAGTTAAAGATTTCTCCTGATGGGTTACTCCAAAGTGATCCAAGACCAGAAAGACAACAAATAGCAGAGGAAACTGATGATGTACTGAAGCTAAGTGATTCAAAGGAGAATGATCGTGATCAAACCGTAAGTTCTTCATTCACTAATTAAGAATCTATTAATTTCACTCTCCAATTTTTCTTCTTTTTCTGAACCTTGAACCGTTAAAATTAAAAGTCTGATTTATTCATCTTATTCGTAGTTCTTCAGTCAGATTTCTTATTGAACAGTTTGTGTGGTTGTTTGTAATCGTCAACTAAATATATATTTTTACAGGACCAGCTGATGATTGCAGATACAAATTGAGATGTTACAATTGCAACACTCTCTACCAAAGAGGGATCCTCATTTTTTGGCTGGCATGTTAAGTTTTTCCGGGTGTGTGTGATTGCTTGTTTGTGTGTTATATTCTTCTTTCTTTTGTTTTTCCTTTTAAAGGAAGAAATATCATCCTGGGGAGCAGACTAGAAGGCTCTCTGATCTATTGGACCACACAACACATTCCCCAGAAATCACATTGGTATGTCCATATTTTTTGGATAGAGACAACTATGCTACTTGATGTCGTGCTATGACTGTTAGTCATAGTTCCAAGAACAAGATGGGCACCACTCTTATTGTCAGTGACCGCCATATTGGATTTAAGCTGGCAAAGCTTCCTCCTCAAGGAAGAAGCCTTGGTTATGTGATTTCTGTGGGCTAGAGGCCAGTTCTAGCCTTGGTTATATGATTGCTTGGACCTTTTTGGCTTTGGCGTTACTGTGGTGGTTGAATCAGGGGCATTGGAGATCCTGAAGATGCAGGCTATATTGGCTTTAGCGTTATTGTGGTTGCTAGTTGGGTGTTACTTGCTGTGACTATTCTCTGTTCACCCCTCAACGGTCTGTGCCCAGCTTCGTATCCGAGGCCGATTTCATCTTGTTTGATATAAGCCTGCGAGCTACGGCATCAACGGAAAAACTATCCCAGAAACTTGTGTGATTTGGGTAGGCACTGATACATATTCCGAGTCATGTTACACTTGTGTTGACTTGTTAATGTTTCGTGGTAAAAGTGTGATTTGTATTAGGAGCTCTGTTCACTACATTTTCGGTA
This sequence comes from Pyrus communis, assembly GCF_963583255.1. Lineage (NCBI taxonomy): Eukaryota > Viridiplantae > Streptophyta > Magnoliopsida > Rosales > Rosaceae > Pyrus > Pyrus communis. The sequence continues at coordinate 27,023,774 of NC_084809.1, read as the reverse complement.
TTTGTGTTTGGGAAATAATGCTAGTGTGATTTCTGTAAACATTGATGCATTTGAACTGGTGCTTGTATGCACTTGTCTACTGAAACTGCTTTGTACTAGAGAGTGCTTCTTATTCTTTACTAAAATTGAATCAATCGAATCGCATCTTCTGACTGGATGTGTGTCATGTTGTTGACTCTAAAAATTACAAAACCTACGTGGCGCGCAGGCCGGGTAACTAATAAGCTAACTACGTTCTTCGGTTGAATGCGGGGCGTGCCAACTCGTCGGCCGAGCTCGGCCAAGGAGTAAAATTCGTTGATGTCGCGTTAAGCGCGTTGTTGACTTCTTTATCTTGCGACTGCGACCGAGGAAGGAACGCTCTCGATCTCTGGGTTCTAGAGCCTGAAGACAAGGCAACTAATTTTGCGAAGTTCACAAATCGTTGGCGCCCGATTCGGTCACTGTGATTATATTCGTAAGAGTATAGGCACGTTGAATCGACACCAAACTGTATGGACATAGGTACTCAAATGTGATGTATGTCTTGATGGTGAATGTAGTTCGGCCGTCAGAATGCCGAACTCTGAAACTCACTTGTGAGTATCCAATCATAAAATCACTCGGCGTCCAGTACGCCGAATAACGTAATTCGCAACACCTTACTACGCCGAGAAGGCTAGCAAGGTGACCTCTACCAACAAGGGTTCGAAAATCCTTCTCGGCCGAGACTCAGATAGGTAACCAGTCAGCCTTGACGCAGTGTTGTTTATCCAAACTGAAGGTGCTTCTTGGTCGGCTGATTCTGCGACAACAGTGCTGTTTATCCAAACTGAAGGTGTTCGCCGGGTGCCTCCACAGTGCTGTCTATCCAGACTGAAGGTATGTTGGCAGAAAAAGAAAAGGAAGAAATCTCAAGGTATTTGAGAGGCTTTGCGCAGGGCAATTGTATGCTGAATTGAAAGTCCTTTTTGTTGCATGATTTCTTGTATTTATAGCACCCGTTCCTTTGAAACCGAATCGCGCCCTTATTTGGATTGGGAGCCCTTGTCCTGTTCCAACTTTGCTTCGAACAAACCCACTCCCATTAGGATTTTGAACTTTCCCCTCTTCCGAGGCTTTATTCTTCGCTGACCGGGAATCTTGGTTGCCCCAGGACTTCCTCGACCTTCTTGTTTATTTGAATTATTCATTCTTAAGATAGGACTCGACCGCCCCTGCTAACTGGCCCAGAATCTATCAGGCAACCCATAGTAGTTAACATAGCTTTGGGCCGAGCCCAATTGTATGCTCGGCCCAACTATTATTTTGGGCCCAAACACATGTGTATATTTTTCTTTTTCGTTTGGAAAGAAAGCTAGATTCCATTGGTTGGAGTACAATTTTTTAAGAGAGCTCCTAAAATGATTTTTTTTTTTTTTTAAATAGTTTTAGCTAAAACTTTGCTATAAAATAGAGAGCATGAGATAATAAGTGTTTGTTGTGGTTGTGTTGATTAATCCAAGTTTCTCTGTGATCCCACAAAAATACACCCCACTCATGTTTCAATGTTGATAGCCGCTTTCTTGCCTGCTCATATCAAATCCTTGTCATCCATACCTTGATCAATTTGTCTGACCGTACAATCTCCATTACCTCCCTCAAAAAAAAAAAAAAAAAAAAAGAGAGGAAAAAAAAAAAAAATATATGTTTCGATAAAGAACCAAAATTCACAGGTGCAACTTCTCCTTGTCAAAACTCGACCACGTCCATCTTTCTACAATGGAGGGGAGTAATTTTGAGAGCTTGAAGAAAAAGATTCTTATGCAAGTTATCTCACATTGGACTTGGGGTACAGAAATGAGGTGGATATTGAGCATAAAAAAACAATAAGATCATTGAGCAGACAAGAACACTTGTTACCGTAGGTGATGTTTTGGGAAGAAATGATTTGGGGTACAGAAATGAGGTGGATATTGTATATGAAAACTTGTTCATCTCGACTTCTACTTTGCAAGTGTGGTATAACCTTCTTTTTGCTTTTACTATGCAGATTTCTCCAAAAGCAAAAGAAAACCAAAAGATTTGCATACTGCTCTGTTTTTCTTCAAGCCTAGTCTTGATCATGAGTTAAGGTATGACCTATTGTTTCATTTTTTAAATTTCATTTGCTTTGATAAAATAAAATAAATAAATAAAGATACCTTTCTCGCATCCTAAATTTTTTGTTTGGATTCGTATATATTCAACAGATAGAAAAAGCAGACGAATTGGTAAGCTGAAGGTGCCATGGCGATGGAGATAATCACTGCATTTATTCCTACAATAATTGACTACACAGTTAGACCACTTGGACGGCAAGTGAGTTATGTCATTTTCTACAAAAGCAACCTTAAAGATCTAAGGAGTACATTGAAGAATTTTGATGCTGCCAAAGTTAGGATGAAGCATACAGTTGAGGAAGTCGAAAGAAGAGTTAATCAAAGGGTGGAAGAGGATGTCCGAAACTGGCAGACAGAAGCGGATGAGATCTCTCAAGAGGCAGAAGCATTATTGGATGAGGAAGGCCACCGCCGTGCAAAGACAAAGTGTCTCTATATATGTCCTAACCTGATATCCTATCATCAGCTCATCAGAAAATCAGCTAAATTGGTGAGAAAGATTGAAGAACATGAAAATAAAAAAGAGTTTGCCAGTATTTCTTACAATGCTGCCGTGGAAGACATATCTGCCATAGCCTGCGATGAGTACATGGCCTTTGAATCAAGGACTTCAATGGTGAAGGATATCATTACGGAACTAAAAAAACCTGATATCAACAAGATTGGTGTGTACAGATTAGAGGGCGTTGGGAAGACAACACTTGCCAAAGAGGTTTACAGAGAAGCTATGGAAGAGAAGTTATTTGATGTTGTGGTTATAATTCTAAATGTAAAAGAAAAAAAAGACAACGAAACAATTCAAAAGGAAATTTCCAAAAAGTTGAGGATGGACGTTGATGAATCTGTGGATATGGGAACAAGGGCGAATCTCCTACAGGCTAGGATAAAAGATGGGAAGCCTCTTGTCATTTTAGACGATGTTTTGGAAGGAATTGACTTTGAGGCTGTAGGACTCATCGGTGTGCCGAATTGTAAGTTATTGTTGATATCTAGAGAAAGACAAGTTTTATTCCATGATATGCGTACACAAAAAGATTTTCAACTTGGATTTTTAAAAGAAAACGAAAGTTGGAGTTGGTTCGAGAAGATGGCAGGTAATATCGTTAAAGACAATCGTATACTAAAATAAGCAACCCAACTAGCAAAGAAATGTGGAGGTTTGCCAGTTTTGGTTGTTGCAGTTGCAAGTGCTTTAAGGGATGGTACTTTGAGGGAATGGAAAGATGCGTTGAGAAGTTTCAAAAGATTTGACAAGACATAATTGAATGAAAAAGCATTCTTGGCTCTAAAGTGGAGTTACGAACAATTGGAGGATCAAGAGCTTAAGCAATTGTTCTTGCTTTGTGGGAGTTGCTGCAATTTTCTCAATGACTTGTTAAAGTATAGTATGGGTTTGGGTTTGATAAAAAATGTTGAGACAGTGGAAGAGGCATGGAATTCATTGAATCGAATGGTTAAAAAACTAAAAAATTCTTGCCTATTGCTGGACAGTTATGATGATGAGACTGTTAGAATGCATGACCTTGTACGAGATGTTGTTGTCCGGATTGCATCTGATGATCAAAAGGCCTTTTCCAGAGCAGATGGAGATGAGGGGAAAGAATGGCCAACTGAGGATTTCCTTAAAAAATGCACGAGGATGTCCTTAAAATGTTGCAAGATCCCCAAGCTTCCTAAAGTACCTTGGGAATGCCCAGAATTAAAATTGTTGATCTTGGAGAATGATGATATTGGCGACTCCCAAGAAATCCCAAGCAAATGTTTTGAAGGGATGAAAGAACTCAAAGTGTTAGATGTCACTACCTCCGTCTCTTCTCTCCCTAAAGCATCTCCACACATTGTGTTTAGATCGGTGCGAGTTGGTAGACATAACTCTTGTTGGAAAGCTAACAAACTTGAAAATTCTTAGCCTTCTAGAGTCCAAGATTAAAGAGTTGCCCGAAGAAATAGGGTAATTGACTAGCCTACAATTATTGGATTTGACCGGTTGCTTTGAACTTCTTGTGATCTCACCTGGTGTTATATCAAGCTTGACAAGACTAGAAGACTTGAGGGTGGGGATAGAAAGCTTCAAGCAATGGGAGGGTGAAGGTTTGGTCGATGGCAGAAGTAATGCTAGCGTTTCAGAGCTGAAGCACTTATCTAATCTGTCCGTATTATACATACATATTCCAGATGCTAACCTTCTTCCAACCAACTTGTTTTCCGATAAGTTAGAAAGATACACCATACTTATCGGTGATTGTTGGACATATCCTAACTTCTATCCAACCTCCTCTAACATGCTAAAACTCAAACTCACCAGGAGAAATCAATTCGACCGAGGTATAAAGTTGTTGGTAAAGAAATGTGAGCAGTTGTACTTGGATAGGATGGAGAGTGAATATTATTTCCTATCTATTTGACAGTGAAGCTGTTAAACAACTGAAGCATCTCTATGTCCAAAACAACGACGAAGTTAAATATGTCATTAACTTCGTCAATTGGAGTTATTCTGATAATGCCTTCTCCAACGTGGAATCTCTAGCTCTTGAAGATCTTGTGAGTTTGGAAAGTGTATGTTATGGGCAACTTATAGGCGAGCCTTTCCGAAAGTTAAAATCTTTGACACTCTGAAATCTACCAAAGCTTATTGGTTTCTCTTCCAAAGGCAAGCAATTAACGATTGCTACAGAAGCCGATGAAATCTTTACAGAGGATGAAGTTGGTGGACCACCAAGACTGTTCAATAATTGGGAGGTACTTTCTTAGTTATTTTTCTAGCAAAATGGTTGCATGATTCCTTCTCCAAATAGGTTTCTTCTTCGAATTTTGACATATAATTCTTCTTTTTTCTTTAAGTAAATTGTAGCTATGGTCCCTTAACTTTAACTCAAGCGGAGCAATGGTCCCTCAACTAAAAATCCATTACCATTGGTCCTTCAACTTTAATTCAACTGGAGAAATAATCCTTTAACTTTAACCCAATTGTAGCAATGGTCCTTCCAACATAATTCATTTTGACAAAAAATTTGTTGTAGTTGACGAAAATGACCATAATTACACACTTTGATCAGTTGGGGACCCTTATTATATAAATGGATATTCCAACATAACCTATTTTGACAAAATTTTGACGAAATTGATGAAAATGACTATAGCTACACATTTTGATAAATTGAGGGACTAATGGTAATGGATTTTTAGTTGATGGACCAGTGTTACAATTTACTCTTTTTCTTTCAATTAGAAAAAAGATACAAATGCTTAAGATTTATTCTTCTTTCAATAAGCAAAAACCATTTAAATGATATATTATGTTATTAGGTTTTGATATTAAGATTTTTTTTTCCCATCAAGTTCAATCTTCTGCACCCATTTATGCATATGGCCGCTCTGTTTTAAAATTTTTGAGGCTTTTTAGCCAAAATGGTCATTGAGATTTGCTTAACACATCACTTTGGTCCCTAAGATTGAAAATCAATAGAAATGGTCCATGAGATTGTCCATCATCCATCATTTTGGTCATTCCGTTAAGAACTCTTTTTGCAATTTTTAAAGCTTCGTAATTCAATCGTTTCTTAACCAAATTCAACCCATAATATATTAAAATGAAGATAGGAAAGTCTAGAATAAGATTATACCTATTTGGAAGCACAATGGTTGCCGAAGATGTCGGGAAAATAGTATGAAAGGTGACTGGTTCGCGGGAAAACTAGAAAACTCTTCGGAAACTAGGTAAACTTTAAACATTCATTACTTCTTCAATACTCAATGAAATCATGTGATTTAAAAACAAAAATCATACTTCACGACAAAACGAAGAGAATGGTACCCTTCTCGATGGCTAGCTTGTTGTGGTTTAGCCGGAAAACGGCTCAAAAGTGACTATCTTGGTCTCGAGTTAGGCACTTTTGAGCCGTTTTCCATCCAAACCACCGCGAATTAACAGTCAAGAAAGGTACCATTCTCTTCGTCTCATCTGTTCTTTGCTAGTTAACGAAAGTACAAAGATATACAGCTGTCTAATAGCCTAGTAGGTTACATTTTTACTGTATGACCTTTACTTTATATTCACACATTTGGAACATATACGACTAACAACAATGTAAACTATAATTTCCTAAAATAAACATGAATTTTGCTCTGTGCTATGCAGGTTTTGATACCCAACTTAACAACCTTAACTGTGCATCAATGTGATAGTTTAAGATTCTTGTTTTCAAGTTCCGTGGCTAAATGTTTTGGGCAACTCAAACATCTCAAGATATCCAAATGTCAAGCACTACAATTGGTATATGACACATCATCTACCACTCAGGTGAATGGTTTTGAATGCCCAAATCTAAACTCAATTGACATAGACTCGTGTGATAGTTTGAAAAATGTTTTTCCCGCCTCAGTGGCCAAAAATCTTAAGCAGCTAAGCAAGTTGAAGATTAAGAATTTTGATTTACTGGAGGAAATTGTTGGGAAGAAAGAAGGACCAGAAACGGCATATGAGGAGTTCGAGTTCCCTAAAGTAACATTTATGGAATTTCATAACCTGCCCCAACTTGGTAGTTTCTATCCAGGACTGCATGTTTCTAATTGGCCATCACTCAACATCTTAGTGTGGAGATTTTGTCTGCCGAATTTTCAACATATCAAGACAAGCTTGAGTTGGGCCACCCAAGGCCAATGAAACAACCTTTCTTTTTAATTGAGAAGGTAACCATACTCGTACACAATTCTTTTGATATTCAAAATTTTATGTGATTTTTACGTACTAGTTAAACATACACCATCAAGTAAATACAGTTATTATGTTTTTAATATTAAAGTTATTATGGGTTGTATACAATAAGAAATAGGCATACTATGTTTATGGTATGGGTTACCAGATATGTAAACGATCAATATGGTGTATGTGAATGTGAATGGTAGCTCTCTTAAATTGTAAGAAATGCCAATATATCATGTATAAGTGCCCTTTATAAATTGACATCGTTAGAGATTTTTTTGTGCAAGAGAGCTATTGTATAAGTGCCCCATATAAATGTGATTATGCAAAAGATATGTTGGCATTTCTTACAGTGAACTTATCTCATATGGCATGTATTACATTTCGAGGTCCTCATTAACACTTGAAAAATCTTGGACACATAAAGCTGAAAAATGCAAATAAGTAAATTGCTTTGAAAAATATATTAGGATGATATTACCTTCCCAATCACAACTTATTTGCATCTTGCCAAATCTCTCGGAGTCGGATTTAAAAAATTTCGACATTGTATTGCCAGGAGGACCCAATTGGCCTGATTAAAAAGCACTCCTTTCCCAAAACCTTTAAACTGTTCAGAGTCCATATTCCAGAAAACAAATGCTAATCAATAACCAATTAATACTTGGTAATCATTGAAATTAAAGTCCAGAATTCACTAATGTCAAATTTACAGCCAAATGAGCAATCAATTGACTTAACTGTAAGGAAAAATGTGCACAGAAAAGTATCTAATTTCACAAAATAAATGAAACCATATCAAATGTCATGATATAAACTCAGAACTCGAAAGTTTAAGCAAAATCCACTCTCAACAATGTTGTAAAAAATAAAAAAATAAAAAAAATAAAAAAAAGCCTTTTCATTCATAATTTGAAGTAATCCAAAATTGCAAGCAATAAAACGCTCCAATCAAAAAAGCTCTGCAAGGTCATGAAATTGCCCATGAATATCGCCACAAATTGTCACTGGCATTTTCACAGGCATGCAAATAAATAATAATAAGTGTCTACCCGTACAATTTGAAAGATCTACACCAGCGTCACCAATTCAAAATGAAAGACAATAATGACGCTTTTTTCCCATACCAAATGCAATAACAGTGAAATATGTAATGTAACACATAATAAGAGACTAAAGAAACCAAAATTTTCACCTGAGCATTGCTTTCACCCATTAGAATTTCCTTTACGTTCTCGCATAACGTTCTCACCTACAATGAAGCAATGAAGAAACAATCATGTACAGATAGACGGTAAAAGTCCCAGATTATACTTTAGTTCAGATAGTTTTGTATGTGTATCAGATAATTCATTTTGAAAAAAACAACTGCCTTATCTTAGAGTGGCAATACAACCGCCTTATCTATAGTCAATGGCTAAAATATTTATAGGATCCAATCCATTTTTAAAATAAATGAGAAGCATGTTATAAGACAATTTGGTTCTTCACCTAATCAGCTCAAAGTTCCCTCACCAAAATAAATTCTTCGAATGAAGTAACCCCTCTTTTTATGCCATCTATAACTAATTTCATGTCATTCCGAGAATGACCTATTTACCATTTCCCGCAAGATACAGATTAGATCTTGTAGTAAATTTAGACCAAGTAAGGCATTTGATTTAAAATCACAATAAACAGAACCTGAATTACATCACTACAAACACAAATAAAAGAAAATGAAATATTTTCCCATTTGGTGGCTCAGAAAACCAAAAAAAGTATATAACTTTTTTTCCTTAACAAAATACACAAAAAAATTCCACTAGAAATTGCAATTCCCACAAATCCAACAACAAATCAACAAACCCCATGACCCCATTTTCTTTCCCACATTTTCCAGACAACCAAACAGACCCTAACCCAACCTAATTCTGAAATCACTCAACAATGGGCGGGGAACGCATTTATATAAGATGAAATTAGAATTTGGGTTGGAGAGAGTTACCGGCAGTGTCCCATAAGCCTAAGTTTGCAGTTGTGCCTTCAACCACCACAATTGCACTGAAGTTATCAAACACAGTTGCACAGTTGTTATCCAACACGGTTGGAGAGAGTTACCGGCATAGTCCTGATGAACACAAAAACAATTGAAATACAAAATCAAATTACTTGGAAAGGGAAAAGGGGAAAAAGCAAAGCAATTTGTCCAGAGAGAAGAAAGAGAGAGAGAGAGAGAGAGAGAGAGAGAGGGAGGGAGGGAGATTTGCAAATTAAAATCTTGAAAACAACAGAAAAAAGCTACAAAACTAGATGCATAAATACATAAAGTAATTCAAAAAACCAAAAAGTCACAAATTAGTCAAATGTGAGAAACCCAGAAGGATCTTTTTGGCAGAAAATAAATAAAAAAGTAAATTGTAGTAAAGGTTTCTCAACTTTAATCAAATTGGAGCAATGGTTTAAAAATCCATTACTATTGGTCCCTCACTGATCAAAATGTATAGTCATGGTTCTTTTCGTCAACTTCGTTAGAATTTTGTCAAAATAAGTTATGTTGAAAATACCATAATTGGGGTCCATCAACTAATAAAAACGTGTAGCTATGATCTTTTTCGTCAACTTTATTAAAATTTATCAAAATGAGTAATGTTGAAAGGATCATTACTACAATTGGGTTAAAGTTTGAGGGACCATTGCTCCAATTGAGTTAAAGTTGAGGGAACGTTTCTCCAGTTAGAACAAAGTTGAGGGACCATAACTGCATGTTTTAATAAGTTCAGAAACCAAAGATAATGAATTTTTAGTTAAGAGATCATTACTCCAATTAAGTGAAAATTAAAGAACTATTACTATAATTTACTCTAAATAAAAATCGCGAGAAGAATGGGCAAACATGGATCTTGGAAGGTCGTGAAATTGCCCATGAATATTGGTTGTAAGAATATGCAAATAAATAATAATAGCTGTATGCCCATATAATTTGAAAGATCCACACCAGCGTTACCAATTGAAATGAAGGACAGTAAAAACGCTTTTTCCCCATACAAAATGAAATAACAGTGAAATATGTGCTGTAATACAAACATAATAAGAGACTAAAGAAACCAAAATCTTCACCTGAACATTTCTTTCTCCCATTAGAATTTCCTTTGCTTTCTCGCATAACATTTTCACCTACAATAAAGCAATGAAGAACCGATCATGTACAGATAGACGGTTCACTTGTGCATAACTGTTTTGTATTACAAGTATGCTTTTTATTCGAGCTCTCTATGACAATTTATTGTACTGCTACCTTGATTCAGGAACTAATTAAGATTGCTTTCAGCTGGTTTGGAACTTTCATCTGCCAAGTCTGCAAGGCTTTTGGTCAAATCATCTTCAATGGTTGGGCTAAAAGTCAAATATTTTAGCCCGAAAAATTTATCTTTTAGCCCAGAAATAGTTTTTCTACTCCAACTGTTCTAGCCTAAAATTTTAGTCCGGGATTATTAAAGAATGAACTTAGGCTTTTTTTTTTTTGTTAAATTAAATTCTTTTAAAAAAAAATAAACATGGAGACTATCGTAAATTAATTTTATGAACATTTTAATCTAAAAAAATTTAAATTCTGATAAATATTGAGTGGAGTCCACTTTGATTTATGAGCTAAATTTTGGGGGGAATTTGACATTGGTTTAGCATTTAGCCCAAAATTTCCCCTTGGGTTGAAGTGGGTTTGGGGGGGAATTTTGAGGGGTAATTTGGCTTTTAGCCCACCATTAGACCAACTCCAATAGTGGGCTAAAAGCCAAATTATCCTCCAAAATTTCCCCCCAAACCCACTCCAACCCAAGGGGGAAATTTAGGCTAAATGCTAAATGCTAAACCAAGGCCAAATTCCCCGCAAAATTTAGCCCAGAAATCGGAGTAGACTCCATCCAATATTTATCGGAATTTAAAATTTTTAAGATTAAAATGTTCATAAAATTAATTTATGATAGTCTACATATTTATTTTAAAAAAAAAATTAATTTAACAAAAAAAATAGCCTAAGTTCATTCTTTAATAATCCCGCGCTAAAATTTTAGGCTAGAACGGTTGGAGCAAAAAAGGTTGTTTCTGGGCTAAAAGCTAAATTTTCCAGACTAAAATATTTGAATTTTAGCCCAACCATTGGAGATGGTCTTAGAGTTGGTTTCAGTGGTTTATACGTTCCTATGAGATTGACTCATCAGTGGTTTATACGTTCCTATGAGATTGACTCAATGGAGAAATTTGAGACTCTTGTACCATACTATATTTTTTATGAAAAGCTGATTTATACCTTCCTTTATCTTTCTGTATGCTTTCATTTGCAACTAATGCGTCCCACTTCTATGAAATAAGGTTTGTTGACAAGTTCTTTAAAAAATATATATGCAGGTAGGATTTCCTAGCTTGGACAAATTTTTTATGCATCTATTACACGGACTCCATAGACGGAGGTTATGGACGCGGAAGAAAGTCACCGTATCCCGTATCTGACACGCTGAGGATACAGATACAGGGAAGATACGCGTGGATACGCGCCTGATACGTATCAGAGTGAAGGGATACGTTTAGGACTGATGATATACGCGTATCGTATTGTCCAGATACGAGTATCCTACTTTTCGGATACGTTTGAAACTAAAATAGGAGGATAATCAGAAAAAATAAAATAAAATAATAATAATCACAATAAATCCACACAGAATCATGATTCATCGAACTTAGTTAACTGAAATCACTCTAAAATCGAAGGATAATCAAAAGTAAAAAAAAAAATTCGGATTTACATCTCGAACCTCATAAATCACTCTGCTTGGGAGACTGTTACGAATCACCATTGACCGTCATCTGCAACTGTTCCGTCGTCTCCGTCTGCAACTACGCCGTTGTCTCCATCTTCTCCGTCTACAACTGCTCCATCATCTCCTTCGTCTCTGTCTGCAACTCCTGGTGAGTGGTGAGCTTTCGTTCTCACTTTGTTAATAGTTTCAAATCCGATGTTTTCCTAATCTTACTCCTCTGATTCAATCGATTCGAAGCCTTAATCTGATTCCCCGAGGACAAGTCACAAAACACATCTTTGAAACTGAAACTAAAAGCTTAGGCCTGGTTTGGTATTGAGGTGATTTTGAAAAAAAACTAGTATAAAAAAAGCTGAGAGTTGTTTTTGGGTTTGGTAAACATTCAGCTTCAGTTTTTTTTCACAGTTTTGGGTGAAAAAAGCCAAAAACAAGAAGCTGCAAAACCCAACTTTGAAAAACCGGTTTTTTCTCACATCTATTTTACATAAAAGTTTACCAAACACTATAATACTGCTTTTTTTTCAAAAGCACTTTTACAAAAAAATTTACCAAACACTCTGTTGCTTTATTTCATAGCTGTTTATTCTCACAGCACAGTAAAAGCAGCTTTTTTTAAAAGTATAGCAATACCAAACCAGCCCTTAATCTTATTTAAAAGCCTTTTGCTTTTCTGAAAGTTGAAACTAATATTATTATATCCATACCACTACCCACAATAATATATTATAATACCCATTCCACTACCCCATAGTCCATTCGAATCTGATGAAGCCTTTTGCTTTTCTGTTTTTAACTTTTTGTATTATTATAATATTATTGTGTTTTGTATATTATAATATATTATTGTGTAGTGGTATGGATATATTTATTTATTTTTATTGATACATATTTTTAATTGCCGTATCCTTGAAGTATCGTGTCCTCGTTTTAAGAAATTTGACGTATCTCCGCATCGTGTCTTGTCGTATCCCCGTATCCGTGTCCATATCCATGCATCATTGTGATTTGCTAACATATACTTAGAAGACTAAGCAATAAAAAGCAATAAAACAAAGATCGACTTCAAAATTTTGAAAATGTTCCGTCAGAGCATATTTAATCCTGCTCTCTGTTTGTATGTCAATTTTAGCTAAAAAAATCGTTTTAGAAGCTCTTTATAAAAATTGTACTTCAACCATGCTTCTGTTAAAATCCCACATCGGTGGTGGTGGGAAAAAAAACCAAGGGGTTTAAATTGATTACCCCACTCTAACTAATACTAAAGTTTTTTGTGGTAAAGTCTCACACCTTACATATTTGGTATGTGGTAAAGTTGAAGACAATATCAATATCGTTAGAATGGGGCAGGCCGGGCAATCTAATAATCCAACAGCTTCTGATGTAGGGATTCATAATGATAAGGAGCCAATACGAATAGAACTTCTACACCAACCATGCCTTCTAGGAGCAAGATAGGTAGCACGGTTGGAGTTCGATTTTTCTCTTTTCCGCCAATTGTAATGAGCTGATCACCTAAGGAGTCCATTGGAGGTGCAGTATCTTTAAATAAGTGAGTTGCTAATATTTCAGGGTTCATTTCACAAATTTGAAAACTTAAGATGAGAATGGCGGAGGAAACAGAGATCTGGGATGAAAAGTATGGTCCACTGCCAGCAGATTTATTTGGTTCTATCAGTTGTTTTCCTTCAGAAATTATCCAGTCTTGTAAAGGTCTATGTACTTTCTACTCCTTGGAAAGAAGTATTTGTCTACGAAGGAAACGAGGAACTACTTGTAAAGAGTAAGATAGATGTAAAAGGAGGTTATATGAGTTCAAATAAAATTTTACTAAAATTAAACAGTAGCAATCCATCTAGCAATATGTAGTGAATAAGCCGAATTTGAACTTCCCTAACTATCTTTGGATCATCGCCTATTGTCTTTTCTTCCAATTTCATTGCCCATTGAGCCCCATGCCTTACAGCACGCCATTTACAAGTCCTTCCATTTACCGTTCACTAGTAAAAGGATTAACTAGTTTATAAAAAGCTAAATTGTAGTAAAGATCCTTGAATTATACTGAGTTTAGTTTTGGTCTCTAAACTCATAAAAAAAAAAAAAAAAAAAAAATTAAATCTATGAAAAAGCATATAAACAATTTATAATAGTAGGGATAAAGTCTATATATGTCACAACCACTTAGTACTACGGTCTAGTGGTGTTCCTCTTCACTTGTAAGTGAGAGGTCTTATGTTCAATTCTCGCCAAATGCGAGTTTGAACCACATTATTACTAGTCCATTGTGAGGCTAAGCACACCATCTCTCTTTTAATGTAGATAACATCGTTAAAAAAAAAAAGGTCTATATATGTCATCATAATGGTTAATGAGAAAGGGATCCTCTATGGATCCATTCATTCTAATCCACCAAGTCCGGAGGATCTAGACCATTGAAATTTAATTCAACGGCTACAAACAGGGGCCCAGGGAACGGGACAATTCGAGGATGAAAGCAACAATAACTAGAGTTTTGAGATCAAAACTAAATTTATGGTATAGTTCAAAAAACTTTGTTACACTCAACTCTTATAAAAATAACAACTAGTCGAAATTTAAAATTTAATCGCTTGTGCTGTCAACTTTAAATAGAAAGATAAAGAAATGACGAATCTTCAAATTAATAAGTGGTTGTTCAATAGTAGTGGGTATTAGAAGAGATTATTTTTTAAAGAGAGATTAAATCCACCCCATTGTTTAATTTTCTCACTACTTTAAATTAAATAGAATATTTTGTTGATAAATTTACCTCATATAAAATGACTTTAAAGGACCTAATCAAAATATTATTTTAACAAATGAAGACTTCTACATAAAATTGAAAATGAAACAAATGCTCGTCAACCCCACAGTCAACCGTGGCAGCCAACCCATCACCCAACTTCTCCCTCCCAGCCAGGGACAAAGCTAGAATTTACTTTTAGTGGGAGCATCCAAAAAATCAACTAAGAAAACTTTATTAAAGTATAATTTATATTCAATATGATAATATGAATGATTTTAAATGATGATGTATCGCAATTCTATGTTACAAAAATTTATATATATTGTAGTGGAAAATGGAAAAGTGATGAGAAAAATATTAATACATGATGGGCGGAAGAGGAGTTCTTCAATTTGAATGACAAAATAAGAGTACTTTTGTTCGTATAATATTTGATATAGAGTATAAGTAGTATGTTAGATATTATATACATATATACTTTTTAAAGATAACGCGTGTATAGTATATAACTGTAGTCTGTAACTTAACAAACAAATTACTTAAATGGAAGCACCTACCCCCAATGAGCCATCATTGGCTCCGTTCATGCTCCCAGCCAACCCATCATTGGCTTGATGCCTTGGCTGAGGACGTCTGAGGCTAATTTAAGCATGGGACTGCCATGTTCTTGTGCTGGATATGATGGAGTTGGAGTTCTTTGTGCACTTCATGTTTCCTATCTCTCTCACACAATAGCTTGTTATATTGATTTGAATTCGACGACTAAAAATTATGTACAGAGAAGGCCTAGATGGGTGGAGGTAGGAGACTTGGGGAGTCGTGATGGTTATACTTGGCATTTTAAACTTAGTCCATTAACTCGACCCAACCCACCTATTAAAATTATTATTTGGATACTCAACCGGTCGGGTTTTTAACGGAGAAAACTCGATAATCACTAGTTAAATAACAGGGTATTTTGTGTCTACCGCAAGATCCGTTAACGCTGGTGTGTGTAAATTTAATAAAGAATAAGACAATCGAATACAAACACACAATCGAATACCCAACAATCAAAGGAGATTGCTTTTTGCAGAAGCAGCTTATTTCAAAAAGCAATAATGAAGCAGAAGAACAAAGAGATAGCCGATAAACCCTCCTCGAAAGCAATATCCACAGCGAGGCACTGGTGGTCCACCTGCTTTCTGGCTTCGGGTTGGCTATACCTTTCTGGGTGGCCCACAATGTCCATTCCATCCTTCTCATACTTCTCATACTCTCCGTTTGATCTTGTGGGTACCTTCTTCATTTCTAAATTTTAAATTTTTGAATTTTTTTTAAAAAAAAAAGAGATAACCGGTGGTAAGCCACGATTATCGATCCCTTCCAGAGGCCGAGAAGACTCGCAGAGATATTTCAGCCTCTCCCTGACCACAAGTCTAGCTTCCACACCAACAGCGAGTTTCGAATCCTACACTAGCAACGAGTTTCGAACTTGAGACCTCTAATTTTTAGTTTGAAGGAAGCCTCGAAATCCGTCATTTACCACCAACTCGTGGTTGTTTTTTCAATTCTTTATGATTATATTGTTTTTTTTTTCATATATTTGTTTTGGGTTTTTGTTTGGAAACTATTATTAGCATTCCAAAAATCTTATTCTACACTCCTCACAAGTGTATTTTTCATTTGAATTATAAAAAGTTTTGAATTGCAAATAAGATTTTTAGAGTGTTAATAACAATTCATTTTTGTTTTTCTCTTGAAGGTTTTTGAACGCCCATATGTGATTCCTCTTTACAGCTGGCATAGGAAGGACCATGAACGATGGTCAATAAGTTATGCTTTTATTAGGAAATGGATCCAAGGTATCCCCTCGGGATCCTCCTAACCAGTGTTAGTGGGCTGTTGAATTTTTATCCAACGGCTACAAACAGGAGGCCCTCTAAAATTTATAATAATTGTAGCTGTTGGATAAAAATCCAACGGCCTACTAACACTGGTCAGAAGGATCCCGAGGGTTTGCCTTGGAGAGGATCCATTTCACTATTATTATTCTGTTTGGTAGTTGAAAAACGGATGTAAAATGTGGGCTAGTGTGGGAAAATGAGATTGTCATTTGCTTTTTTTTAGCAACCCAGTACAAAATACATGTAATTAGTATTAGAATGTAAAATAAAAAATTTGTTAACGAGTGAAATGGGTTAAAAGGATGAGTCATTAGCTTAGCGAGTTAGGTTTTGGTGACCTATTAACTTAACAGGTTAAATTTAAATGACTCATTAACTTAACAGATTGGGTTAAAACTAACCTAAACCCAATAAAACTGACCGTTTACAAGTCTAGTGGTGGTCCTCTAAGATTTGGGACTGGGGTTGGTTCTGTCTGTTGGTGGGAAGGCACAGCTATGTTGTTGGGGGTGGTTGCGTGGGTGGATTTGGGGAAATCGTTATGCGGCTGATTTCTGCACACTCCAACATGTGGTTAGGATGAAATGTCAATTTAGTTCTTGAATTATCGTCTCAGTGAAATTTAGGTCTCTGAATTATTTTTTGGTAAAATAAATCTCTAGATTCATTAAAAATTGTTAATTTCATCCCTACTATTATATTCAAAGCTAGTTTATTCAACTTTTCATCAATTTAAGTCACTTAACACACTTTAGAGTGTAATACTGTCATTTTTTCGCCTATAAGCCCTTAACATTTCATATAGATTGCGAATCTAACGTAATTTACCCTTTAAAGTTAACTTCATACACTATTTCTTTATGAAAAATACCAATCTAGCTTCCAATGTGTATTACATGCAAGTAATGTGACTTAAATTGGTGGAAAATTGATTATAGTAACTTCAAATATGATATTAAGAATGTAATTGGCAGATTTTTATAATTCAAAGACATATTTAAAAAAAAAAAAAAAGTTTAGGGACCTAATAATCACTTAGGTGATAATTCAGGGACTAAATTGGCAATTCACGCTTTAATATATAATCTTATTTTAGCAAGGTTTTAAAAGACGCTAGACGCTAGTTAGACGGCAGGCTGGGACCTAGCACCTAGGCGGCTAGGCGGGTGCCCGGGCTGACTAGGCGGATTTAAGTAGATCTATTATATTTTGGGTAAATAAATGTTTGTTTATATTTAAAATATATATAATTTCATCATAAACTACAAAATAGAATGACATATATATAGTATGAAGTATTGGAATAGAAGAAAAAAATATGGGGAACAAGCATATAATGTGTGTTCATTTAAGTATTCAATAAGCCTCGTACAATTTATTGAAAAATTAAAATACAAAATAAAAGTTATCTATTTTATGTTTAAGTGAGTTGCAACCTAGAAGGGTCTGGGCAAACTAGGTGGACACCTAGGCGACCTATGAGGGTGCCTCAGCAAGTCTAGGTGCCCTTTCTTAATTTTCAAACGTTTGAGTATTAATCGGGGCGGGGGCTAACAACCTAGCACCTAGACCTGGCCTAGACGACGCTAGGTGGGGATTTTTAGAACAGTGTATTTCAGGAATAATGGTGGGTGTAAAAATAGTATTCTATTTTTCTTGAGTAATACTACATACTATTTATTTGTACCATTTTTGTATTATCTCTCTAATAGAGGTAAGGCCGGCTAACCCAAGTAGGTTTTATCTCTATTAGAGAGATGATACAAATAGGTGGTAAAATATGATTTCTTATTTTTCTTACTGTCAATGGTGAATGGCAAAAATATCATGTGTCTAGAATGGTGGGTGACAAAATAATTGGGGTGAGGAGGAGTGGACATAGTAACACTTTGTTTTTTGTTTTGTTTTGTTTTGGCTTTTCTTTTTTTTTTTTTTTTTTTTTTTTTTTTTTGTAATTTGCACTTGAGTATTAAATTTTCAACAACTACAATTTTCAATTAATTTCCTATATAACGACATAAGAGTAGAGGTGGGCACAGGCTAGGCTGGATCGGGGATAGTAGATTCTAATATAGAAACCGGACCTAACCTAACCCAGTTGAAACGGGTTAGGTCCACGGGTCCTTGGTTTTTTTTTTTTTTTTGTTATATATATTAAAAAAAAACTAACATTTGCACAAATATATCACGTTATTTAACACTTCTTTTTACCACCATAACGATACATACATATATAGTTCTATTTATAATTCAATGCCATACTTTACCTGCGGATATTTCAAAAAATAGGAAGAGCACATGAAGGTTTTGTTCCCACTTTAATTTCAACACCCCATATTTCAAAAAATAGAGAGAGCACATGAAGGTTATGTTTCTATAAGGAATCAGGATTCCAATAAATGAATATGGAAAAATTAGTCTCTGTTGAAACTTGTCCACAATAAAAGAAAAAAAAAAAGTTTCTTGGTTGCAAATTATTTAACAAACCAGTGAAGCTCTTTCCACTAATATTAAGTTCTACATCAAAACAAGACTATACTCCAATCAACAGAAAAAGAACAGAAAAAAAGACGAAAACATCTGTAACTCACAACCAGATGCTACAAAACACCAATCGAAACTAAATGACTTCTAGAGTTTTTGTGACATCCCACATCACTCAGGGGAGTGATCCTTATATGTATATTCTCATCCTTACCTAGCACGAGGCCTTTTGGGAGCTCATTGGCTTTGGGTTTCGTAGGAACTCCGAAGTTAAGCTAGAAGGGGGCTAGAGCAATCCCATGATGGGTAACCCACTGGGAAGTTGCTCGTGAGTTCCCAAAAAACAAAACCGTGAGGGAATGGTAAGCCCAAAGCGGACAATATCGTGCTACAGTGGTGGAGTGGGCCCGGGAAGTGATCCGCCCCGGGCTGGGATGTGACAATTGGTATCAGAGCCTAACCCTGGCCGCGTGTGTGCCGACGAGGACGTTGCGCCCCTAAGGGGGGTGGATTGTGACATCCCACATCGCCCAGGGGAGTGATCTTTATATGTATATTCTCATCCCTACCTAGCACGAGACCTTTTGAGAGCTCACTGGCTTCGGGTTTCGTAGGAACTTCGAAGTTAAGCGAGAATGGGGCTAGAGCAATCCCATGATGGGTGACCCACTGGGAAGTTGCTCGTGAGTTCCCAAAAAACAAAACCGTAAAGGAATGGTAAGCTCAAAGCGGACAATATCGTACTATGGTGGTGGAGTAGGCTCGGGAAGTGATCTGCCCCGGGCCAGGATGTGACAACACGATATTGTCCGCTTTGGGCTTACCATTCCCTCGCAGTTTTGTTTTTTGGGAACTCACGAGCAACTTCCCAGTGGGTCACCCATCATGGGATTGCTCTAGCCCCCTTCTCGCTTAACTTCAGAGTTCCTACGGAACCCGAAGCCAGTGAGCTCCCAAAAAGCCTTGTGCTAGGTAGGGATGAGAATATACATATAAGGATCACTCCCCTGGACGATGTGGGATGTCACAGTTTTATTGTAGATATACCACAAAGAATTGCATCACTCCTGCTCCATATTTTTTTAATATTTTACTCTAAAACTAATCTCATAAGAAATGGCAATGCTAATAACATTTAGGAGTTTGTCTTACATGCCTGGTATCACTCTAAAGCAAGTCCACCAAGGACTTTTCCACTGAGAGAATAAGATGCTTGCAAGTAAGATTGTCTTTAACAAGAGAAGCCAATTCCTCAACCTGCATTTCGGTAGCATTCTAGTATGAAATATCGAGATTCAAACATGAACTCCCGCACTCAAAGCATATCATACGTATACAAATGACAAAGATTGGTCTAATATGACGCTTTGAAATTATTTTCTAAAATTCTCTCAGAGGTGTCAATGCGCAGATTTAGCAGAAGAAATGATTTATGCAACAGCTCTCTTAAAATTACATAACCTTATATGGGGTTTGATATAAAGCTTACTGTTCGGGGTTTGAACCATCCCTAGTCCCTACTCCCTAGCCCCTGCTTCCTAGTTTAGAGTAGTAATTTGGCTTTGTAATCAAAAGGCTTAAAACATTAACATTTTAAATAAATTGACAGATACATTGAACTTTAAAGAATTAACCAACACAAATCGCCTTAGGTTGTCTAGACCGGTTGCCAGGAGGATTTCGTAGCGTCCAAATCGGAACCAAAAACAAACAATATGACCTACACTAGTAGAAAAACATGTTTGCGCGACGGAATCTTGCGCGACGCACCAAATTTCGTCGCGCAAAGTATGTTTGCGCGACCTAAAAGACAAAGCGTCGCGCAAATAGCCTTTGCGCGACCCAGGAACTTGTGAGTCACGCAAAACACTTTGCATGACGCCAGCCTTCGTCGCGCAAAGTACCGTCGCGCAAATGCCGTTTGCGCAACGTTTTGTACGTCGCGCAATATCTTGGCGCCAAACAAAGAATGCTTTACCGCTTTTTTGCCAACTTTGCGCGACGCATGTGCACATGCGTCGCGCAAAGTTGTTTTGCGCGACGTACGTACACTTGCGTCGCGCAAAGTTGTTTTGCGCGACAAGACTGGCGTCGCGCAAATGCGCGACGCATGTTCAAGTGCGTCGCGCAAAGTCAACGACTTTTCTTATTCCACTTAATCAGTTTGGGAGGCAGAAACTGCAAACCCAGTTGCAGCAGCTACCTCCCTCCTCCATCTCTCTTCAAAACCTTCTCCAATCAATCCCGTTGATATCAAAGTGAGTCAAATTTCACCTTGTTTTTAGATTGATCCCATTTCTAAGTTCTATTTGTTTGCGGAGAAAATGAGGGAAATGATGATTTTATTGTTTGCTCCTCTCTCTGTTTTGTTCCTCCAATTCCAACAAAACTTAAAAATTTATAGCAATATAATGTAATGATTGTGTTCATTTGTAGCAATATAACTTGAAAATTTGTAGTAATACACACACACACACACACACATGTGGTTTGCACAATTAGTTATATTTCTCTAGAACTGTAAAAACTCATTTACATACTGCTTTTTTCTTTGGTTGGAACTTGGAAGGACATGGTGGTGACAAATCTTGTTGGTATTATATGCTGTTAGGGAGGTCTCTGGGATGATTATAAACACCTGTCAGTATTTAGCTCACATTGCTTTTAATGCTCTGTTTCATTTATTATTGCAGTCTAATAATTTTGATTGGCAGTCTAATAATTTTGATTGACAACTTGCCATAACAGAAAATTCAAAATGCATTTCCACATGATGAAGTTGTAGGTTTTGTTGTAGGGTGTGGTCCGTGTGGAGAGTATACTTAGGATCAACATATTAAAAATAAATTCCAGAAAATAAGAGGAATATCATCTTTTCATAGTTCATCAGTAGAGTACATAGGTGTTTAAATAGACAGCAATACACCAGTTTTCCTAGTATTATTCTCTAGAATCATCCTTATTTGAAATGTTCATGATTAGTAGTTTTCCAAACCAGAACCAGCTTGTTTCTCAGACTTAATAGAGTCAATGCTAGAGGGCTTGAGTTAAACACTGTGTTTCTAGGCCCTTTAATTTTCGCATTAAGTAATTGTCATTAAGAACCTTAAGGATAGTAATTGGTCACAATGCACATTTTAGTTCAATTCAAGTTTCCCTTAACTTTTATAAACTGCTGCAATTATTTACTATCATCGTCATCACAATTTACATGGTTTATGATATCTTGCTATGATTTTAAAATATTTAAGAATTATTTTATTCATCTGAAAAGTTCAATAGTCCCATGTAATACCATGTGTCCTAATGGTTGTCAGGGGGTTCACAACCGAGAGAAGAAGAAAAAATTCCAAATGAATTGATTGAAATTTATATTGTGGGCGAGGATTTATATTAGAGGCTTATATGAAAGAAAGTTCATTTTGACTCTTGAGTACCCCAAGGTGTTTGTGAAACAGTCATGTAACCAATCCCAGTCTTTGGGCTTTGTTGAGTTTGTTTCTATATAGGAGCTGGTAGTAATTACTCTAGCTCTTAAGGTACACTACCATTCATTTGTAAATTTGTGTATAATTGTATAAAGCCATCTGGCAACAAACAAACGGCGGAGAGAGTCAAAGTTCACCCTTGCTTACAGTCTTTCTTGCATAAACTTAATACATGGGAAAACATGTATATGAATCATTCAAAGAAGTCAGCTTAAGCTTTAACATGAAATTTTTTGCAATGTTAGTTAGATACCTGAACCAAATAAGTTGCACCAACTCGGTTGAAGCGGAGATCCAACGTCAATTCCAGCATATTTTTGGCATGATGAAGTGATTCTTGTTGCAGTTTGTTCATTGTACCATTTCCTGGGAAACAATGAGGCCAATAAACAGTTAATACTGCCCACAATTCCTGGGAAAATGTTTTAGTAAATGTTTTAGTAAGTGAAGAATGTTTAACAGAAAGGCTGCTAAATACTTTCTAGTCCAGAAGCAACACTTTTGAATCTAAATAAGCGTAGGCTAGAAATCACATGCTATTAGTAGTACCTAACTCATTGTGAGAAAGGTCTACCATTGCAAATGTTTTATTGGCATGCAGGGCATCCAACAATGGCATTAATGAAAAGTCTTGCAGTCCGCAATCGGACACATAAACATCATCATCTGAAATCACACACACACACACACGCGCACGCATACTTTTCTAGTTATTTAGCTGCTTTTATAATGTAATGATGCTTCTGAGTGTGTTAGTGGTATGATTGTGTTCATTTGTCTGAATAATGTACATTTGGAGCTTAAATTTTTTATTAATTCATTTTTAATTTGAATTTTCCACCTTGCTTAGCTGAAAAAGAAGAAAAAAACAGTTATTTTTAGCTTAGATTGGTTGGATGAACTGGAGTAAAAACTACTTGATATGAAATGGAACTTAGAGCTAATCAAGCTACAATTATTAAGCAGCACGTTGCTTTGTGGAAATGGACATATAGCAATAAGAGGAAATATCGAATCCTTTGTTGATTTTTTTTTTTTTTTCTGTTTCTACACCCATTATTATCAATTCTTTCATGATTTCTGTTATTAGGAATTCATGAAAGAATTGAGAACAATGGTGAGATGTTAGGAATTCATGGTGAGATGTTATGTAGATGAGAGTTTTTAACCTTCTCATTCCTGTTATTGCTGTGTGGCAACTCAATTTGGCTTTATCTTACTATGTGATTCTAGGAAGCTAGTGCCATTCCTTTTGCTTCTCTGACTGCTTGGCGAGCCCTCGTAAGTCACAGAGCGCACGACAGGCCGCCTCCAAGATCAAGATTGCGTATGACGCGCAACATCGTGGAGCAGCTACCTCACAACAACATAGCTTCATTGCTAGTAGCTGTGGTGTTGTTATTCGAGACAGTTGTCCTTTTCAGTGGGAGTCTTGGGCAGAAATTCCCGAGGAGACGAAGAGAATGGTGCGACACGAGTTGTCGGTTAGTATATTAATTTTTAGCCTTTATCATTTTTTTAATTTTGTTTACAAATATTAAAAACCAAAATATATTATCTTAATATTATTAAATTTCTTACTATTATTTTATTGTTTTTCATATTCGTAGGTCATTTATGATCTTGAGGACATATCCCTTGAGGTCATGAACTACTTAGAGGAGACCTTAGCAAACCGGTACAAAAATGGGAAGAGCACTTTTCACATGTTTTTTAAGCGATGGGATGATCCTGAGATTGCTCGCCTACATGTTCCAAGCGAGTTAAAGGACCGGCCAGATGATTGGGAGTGGCTCTGCAAACATTTTACGGACCCAAAATTTGTGGTATGTACATAATATTTTAATAATAATAATTTATTATTGTTTTAGTTATTTTTTACGCTTTTTTTATTAATTTATTTCAAATAGTTGCACTAACATGTATATTGTGTGTTTAACAGAAGAAATCTGTTGCTGGCCAAAAAGCTCGTGAGTCAAAGACACTTCTCCACCATTCCGGTTCGAAGCCCTTTTCGTATAGGCTTCAGACACGACGTGAGGTAAAAGTATATTAACTTTGAAATTTTATACAATTTATTATTATTATTGATTAATAAAATTTTCTTACTGTTTTTTTTCTTCAGGAGGGTTCTAAGTTCCCAGCAATCGACATGTTCAAGGACGTTTACGTTCGACCTGGTCAGGAGATTACTGAGCAGTTTCATGTAAGTATATGTAATTATTATTATTCTTATATGTATGAATCATTCAAATATTATTTATATTTTGTTATTAAACATTATATGTTTTTTCTTTATTATTATAGGCTACTATGGTGGAAAAGAGCACTTCTGTTCTCCAAGAAGCAACATCGCAGCTTCCCCCGGAGACCCCGATCGAGGACGTCACGATACCTGAGGATGTAGGTTTTCAGATCATGACTGATGTCCTGGATCAGAACTTAGGTCGTCGTCGTGGCAAGGTTGTTCGGTGTATGGGGAAAGCACAGATTCGTGAAACGGGTGCCTCTTCTTCCAGATCAAACGCAGAGGTAGATGCATTGAAGGAGGAAGTGACAACCCTAAAGGCCCAGGGCGAGCAGATGAAGGAGCAGCTGAGGGCCCAGGGCGAGGAGATGAGGTCATATGCCGGGGCGTGGAGAGACCTTGTACAAGCCATACAGATGTCCGGCCTTCAAATCTCACTACCAGCACTTCATCTTGGTCCACCTTCGACCTCAGAGCCACCTCGTCCTGTTGATACCTAGTAGCTTGATGTATTAAACCTAGTTCACTTTTAGTTTTTTCTTTTTTGTTCGGATCTTGTATGTACATTTTCATATATTTTATAATTAAATACTTTTGCTTGGTTAATTAATTATTCTTTCAAATTTAATTACAATATTTATCAAGAATTAAAAAAAAAAAAAAAAGTTTGACCAAAACTACTCCCCACTTTGCACGACCAATCACTTTGCACGACGCATGGCTTCGTCTCGCGCAAACCCACTTTGCGTGACTCATGCGTACGTCGCGCAAAATGGGTTTGCGCGACGCACTCCGTTAGTCACGCAAAGTGGGTTTGCGGGACGCACAAAGTGGGTAGTGCAATGCGCGACGCACACCGTTAGTCACGCAAAGTGGGTTTGCGTGACGCACAAAGTGGGTAGTGCAAAGTGGGTTTGCGCGACGCACTTCGTTAGTCATGCAAAGTGGGTTTGCGCGACGCACAAAGTGGGTAGTGCAAAGTGGGTTTGCGCGACACACACCATTAGTCACGCAAAGTGGGTTTGCGCGACGACCAACGAAGTGCGTCGCGCAAAGTGAGTTTGCGCGACGCACTTCGTTAGTCGCGCAAAGTGGATTTGCGTGACGCACTCCGTTGGTCGCGCAAACCAACTTTGCGCGACGCACGCCGTGGCCGTCCCGCAAACCCACTTTGCGCGACGCACGCCCCGTGGGCCGTCGCGCAAACACTAGCGTCTCAGACTTTGCGCGACGGTTAATGCGCGACGAAGGTTGCGTCGCGCAAACCTTTACGCAACGATTTTTACTTTGCGCGACGAAAGTACCTACATCGCGCAAAGTGTTTTTTTTACTAGTTATTCATCAAACAAAGTTGTTGCTGCATATGTACTGCAAACAGGATTTCTAATAGTCCAATCCAAACATTCAATATTATCAAAGGCCCTCTGGGTTCTCAGAAGCAAACAGATCAACCATCAATCTATTGCAAAATTAACTCTAGTAACCTAGTTCAAAAACCCTAAAATCGCAAATTCTAATTTAAAAACCCTAAAATCCCTATACCCGAAATTCAAATTAATAACAAATCCCTAATTCAAAATTACCTAAATTTTAGAGGGATAATGGTTGGTAGCAGCGTCCTCGATGGCGGCGATGGGGTGATGGTGGTTGCGACGGCGGTGATGTTGTCCAAGAGGAGAGAATCGAGTCGTGGTTCTGGGACCTGGGTTCTCTGGGATGTCGTCGAGGAGGATGGTTGGATAGGTGGTGCTGTTATCCGTTGCGACATAGGTGAGGCTGGATGGGTGATGTCGTCGAGATTCGAGAAGACGATGGAGATTGGAGTGAGTGACTGAAAGCTGAAACTGGAAGTGGAAACCTGGACAGTGGACACATGGGACATCGACTAGGGTAGGAATTAAGGGTTGAGATTAGATGATAGGGTATCATTTAATCTTGACCGTTCATTATTATTAGAAACTGGTCAGTCTGGGGTCCCTTTTTCTAAGGATTAGGACATGGCCCGCCCTGTATTTGACAGCACCTCGCCCCGCCCCGGCGCGGCCCGTTTACTCTCTACAATATTTGGAACTGTCCCGTACTTGCCCCGAACCTACATTACATGTCCCGACACGCGGTTCCTCTACTTGTTTGCCCATCCCTAGATAAGAGTTGAATTATTGGTTTCATATCCATTTTCTTACATTATGTCAAATCTTCAAATTAATAAGTGTTGGGTCACTAGTAGTGGGTATTAGTATAGATTTAATATTTTAATTTTGCAGTTGAATTATTAATTTTTTAATGACTAAAATTCTCTATTAATTTCCTTTCTAGCGACATAAGAGTTGAATTATTCGTTCATATACATATTCTAGCGTTATGACAGCTGGATCTACAAGTTTATCAAGCCTCCCTTCACAGTTCACATCATCATAACATAATATATGTAATTGCTACTTTCGTCTTCCGTTCAAAAAATTATATGGTACTTCAAAATATTTATATTACGTAATTTTTAATTGTTCGATCTTAAATGCTGTACAACCACAATGGGGAAATAATTGTCATTTTACCATAGTAAAAAATTAATACGCACTTCTGATCAAGTGATCATGCGACCTCCTAAGGTTTACTGATCAACTTAAAAAGCTTACTGGTCAAGTGCTTACTTCAATCAGATTCAAACCCCAACGTAATGCAGTCAGTACAATTTCGTCGATGAATCAAATGTGCTAAATAATTGGTGTAGATTCCCACGCTAAAGTGCCAAATAATTGCCAGGAAAATGAAGTTATAATTTAAGATTGACGTCAACTAATACAGCTATTTCTTGCCTACCAAGGACGACTAAGTCTTCGCTTTTAGTCTTTTTCGGTCAATTTCGTTCTTTTCCGTGCCTCTTGATTTCATTTTTTGACAATTTCAATTTCCCATCACTTGGTTTTACTTAGAAAGGGAAAAAAAGGCATATATTCGCAGTTGGCTTTATAAACAAACAACTTGTGCTCCAGTGTTCTATAGGCAAAGGAATCTGGAGAGACAAGGTACAAGGTGCGTCTTTTGATTTTCCTTGTTTTTTGTTTCATTCCTCTGCTCTTTATGAGGTTTTTAGTTGTTTGTGCGAATTTGTTTAACCCATATTATTGCTTTACCAGTCAACTTGAGATCAAGTGGAACAACAATCAAATCAGAATCGTATATGTTGGCTATGAGATGCTAGGATGCTATGGGGAACGCTGATAGATAGTTAGCCATTTGGTTAAAGTGGCGCCCCCAGGGTCCTAAACCCTAAAATCTTTGATCTAAAGTCTACGAACTTCAGGTTTACATACGTAAGTTTCTGCAAGTCACACATAGTACCAACAATAACATATTAAAATACAAAACTGCATTCTAATCCTTCAAAAATATAACTTTTAAACTAAAACATTGTGTAAGATTAAAATCAAATTTAGTCCCTTGATGCATTTAGTAACCTCATAATTATATTATTTTTCTTTTTCCTCATTTAATTGTATTATGATATATATATATATATATATATATATATATATTTTTGTTATCATTATTTAGGTAAACTATATTTAAGGATGGCAACGGTTCGGTTTGGGGACGAAAATACTATATTCATCCCCATAACCACGAAAATTAACCATATCCATAACCGCAAATTAACCATCGGGGATTATCCATAACCATATCCACCGGATAACAGATTTTCAATCTGTTATAGGTTATATCTATCTTCGTCAAAATACAAAATATATATATATATATTTATTTATTTATTTATCTAATTGACGCATTATAAATTTTAGTAGATACTAATTCCGTCATTAAATAGCAACATCCAATTACAAAAAACTAACAATATATTTGAAGTTGTTTTATGATAACATGCACCAATTTCTTGACAGTGAGACTCTTGAAGAAAGATGAATCTGATAAACTTGTAATATTTGATAATTGATATATAAAATGATTCAATGAATTAATTTGGTTAAGTATAACAATAAGAGTATTGAATTGATGAGTTTGTTGGTATGCCCCATGCATGATGTTTGGTGCATAATGAAGACAGTATAGGGAGGGTTCGGTAAATTGAATAAAATTATATATGTATATATATATATATATATATATATATATATATATATTCAGGTCGGATTCGGGGACGGATATAGATTGGGGACCCCTATAACCATATCCAAAACCATAACCAAATAAAGTTCACGGTTTTCCCCAAATCCATACCATACCCGAATTTTCATATACAAATCCAATCCATTCAGGCAGTTATCCACGATTATCGGGTTTAACGGTTAAAATTGTCATCCCTAACTATATTTCAATACACTTTATGTTCTGCATTTATGTCACATCCCAGACAGGCTGGTCTGTAACATAATATTGTCCGCTTTGGACCACGCCTTCATAGTTTTGTTTTTGGGTTTTAGCATGAGAACTTCCCAAGGGGGTCACCCATCCTAGGATTGCTCTCACCCAAACTCGCTTACCTTCAAAGTTCTTATGGGATCCAAAGTTAGTGAGTTCCCAAAAGGCCTCGTGCTATAGGGAGGGGAGCATGTACATATAAGGCACATCACCCCCTCTCCGTTGGTCGATGTGGGATCTTACAATCCACCCCACTTAAGGGGAACCCGACGTCCTCACCGAAACATCTGTACCAAATGGCAGAGTGGCTTTGATACCATTATGTCACATCCCAAACCAGCTTCGCCATAGCACGATATTGTTTGCTTTAGGCCACATCTTCACGATTTTGTCTTTGGGTTTCGGCACGAGAACGTCTTAGGGGGACACCCATCCTAGGATTGCTCTTGCCCGAACTCTTTTAACTTCGGAGTTCCTATGGAATCCGAAGCCAGTGAGTTCCCAAAAAGCCTCGTACTATAGGGAGGGGAACATGTACACATAAGGCACATCACCCCCTCTCCGTTGGTCGATGTGGGATCTTACAATTTATGTAGATTAATTCATTTAATATATTTTAGTATAGTCATTTCGGTACAGGTATATTAATTTAATATAATACATTTTGGTACAGACATTCAGTACATCTTATATTTCAATACATACATTTAGGTACATCAATTCATTTTAATATATTTTTGGTATTCGACGTTTCCTAAATGGATCCTATCAAATATTTCACATTTTCCATGATCATCTTTATTTTAGGTATTTGAATGTAGGAGGAGGTGGAGGCCCTTATTGGAGCCTGGCCCTGTAGCTCAACCTGGGAAGTGCGGGAATCAAGGTAGATTAATTCATTTAATATATTTTAGTATGGTCATTTCGATACTGATAATTAAGTACATTAATTTAATATAATACATTTCAGTATAGACATTTAGGTATGTCATAAACATTTAGATACATCAACTCCTTTTAATATATTTCGGTACACTTATATATTTACATGTTTCTTATTTGTCATTATTTTTATTTTTTGAATATTTTCTCATTTAGGTGCATTTATAAGGATATAATTGGAGGAAGTTAAACAAAATTAATAAATTAAAATGTGTAAATTAATAAATTCAAATATTTAATGGGAGACATTAATTGAATATTATACACATTAAACACTAAAACAAAAACAGAATATGAATTAAAGTACATATCTAAGAACTAAATAAATATGTAACCTAACACCAGCTTTTAATTAAACATTAATTTTTCGATTTATTAAAGTTCAGAAGCCTCTATTAAAATTTATGACAATCCAACGATTGTACTGCCATGTTAAAAAAATGGAACCACGGTCAATTACGATTTTTTCAACCAAACATTTGAATCTGGAAAAACAATCCTAGAAATAAGTTCATAAGATAGAGGGCCACTCATTGACACTGGAACATGCTACAATTATTAGTACACGCCTTGCGACTTTCAGTGGTTTGACGATCGGGGCGAATCTCTGCCATTTTTAAATTAGGATTGTTTGAGTTTTCACGGAATGTTGAACCCCCTCTCCCAAGTCCCAAATTCTAGCTCTCGTTCCCATATCCGTGCTTCATAAGGTTCTTATTTTGGGATAGCATGCTTCACATTGGCGGTGGGCTAGTCGGCTTCGCCGAGAAAAGGCAGGTTGATGGCTAAGCTCGCGGGTTAAAGACAAAAGATAGAGATTTGGATTCAATCTCTTGAAGCACTACCTTTTTTTTTTTTTTTTTTTTGGAATCACCCTTGAGGAAGGGCTTGACCTTCTCCTTTAATGGCACCTCGAAAACTCCTTCCTAATGTGGATGGAACGAATCCGGTGACGATATTTCCTTCCATAATCTAATCTCGAACAAAATGACAATCAATCTCAATGTGTCTAGTTCGTTGGCAGCAAATGGAGGGCTGCTTGGTTATCACAAAATAGGGTAGCTGGCCCTTGATTTTTAATCCTCAAATCATGAAACAAGTATTGCAGCCATGCTAGTTCACAACACGCTGCTGCCATAGAACGGTACTCTACTTCCACTGACGACAAAGACACCGTTTTCTAACTTTTGCTCTTCCATGAGATAAGGCAATTTCTTATAAACACACAATAGCCCGTGGATCGTCGAGTAGTAGGACAACATGCCCAATCTGAATCACAATACGCCTTCAACTTTAAATCATTTTGAGAAGTAAACATTATACCTTGGCCGGGGGTGCTCTTGAGGTATTTCAAAGTACGCAAAGCAGCATCATAATGTGGAATCCGAGGAGTTTGCATAAACCTACTCAATAGGTGAAGTGAATATGTAATATCTAGCCATGTAATGATGAGATAAATGAGATGACCAATCAATCTTTGATATTTTGCAAGATCTTTAAAAACCACTCCCTCATCAGGAAGCAATTTGAGATTTTGCTCCATTGGAAATTTTGCTTACTGAGCCTAAAAATCCAACATCATCAAGGATATCTAATAAATATTTTCTTTGTGAAATGAAAATACCTTTCTTGAAGCACGCCACTTTTATGCCTAAAAATATTTTAAATTACCAAGATCTTGATAAGAAAGTTTTAAAAGACTTTTAAGACTATCAATGGCAGACTTTTAAGACTATCAATGGCATGCGAATCATTTCCTGTAATCAAATTATCGTCAACATAAATAAGAAGGACTGTAAAGGACTTTCCTTGTTGCTTGGTAAATAAAGAATAATCAGCTTTGGATTGTATAATAATTGTATGTGAAAACTTGTTCATGGTCTCAACTTCTACTTTGCAAGTGTGGTATAACCTTCTTTTGCCCTTTACCATGCAGATTTCTCCAAAAGCAAAAGAAAACGAAAAGATTTGCATACTGCTTTGTTTTTCTTCAAGCGTAGTCTTGATCATGAGTTAAGGTATGACCTGTTGTTTCATTTTTTTTTAAATTTCATCTGCTTTGATTAAATTAAAAAAAAAAAAAAGACAATAAAAGATACCTTTCTCGCATCCTAAAATTTTTATATTCAACAGATAGAAAAAGCAGACGAATTGGTAAGCTGAAGGTGCCATGGCGATAAAAATAATCGCTGCAAATATTCCTACAATAATTGGCTACACAATTAGAACACTTGGACGGCAAGTGAGTTATGTCATTTTCTACAAAAGCAACCTTAAAGATCTAAGGAGTACATTGAAGAAATTTGATGCGGTCAAAGTCAGGATGAAGCATGCAGTTGAGGAAGTCGAAAGAAGCGTTAATCAAAAGGTGGAAGATGATGTCCTGAACTGGCAGACAGAAGCAGATAAGATCACTCGAGAGGCAGAAGAATTATTGGAAGATGAAGGCCGTGCAAAGACAAAGTGTCTCTATATATGTCCTAACCTGATATCCTATCATCAGCTCAGCAGAAAATCAACTAAATTGGTGAGAAAGATTGAAGAACATGAAAATAAAAAAGAGTTTGCCAGTATTTCCTACAATGCTGCCGTGGAAGACATATCTGCCATAGCCTCCGACGAGTACATGGCCTTTGAATCAAGGACTTCAATGGTGAAGGATATCATTACGGAATTGAAAAAACCTGATATCAACAAGATTGGTGTGTACGGATTAGGGGGCGTTGGGAAGACAACACTTGCCAAAGAGGTTTACAGAGAAGCTATGGAAGATAAGTTATTTGATGACGTGGTTATAATTCTAAATGTAAAAGAAAAAAAAGACAACGAAACAATTCAAAAGGAAATTACCAAAAAGTTGAGGATGGACGTTGATGAATCTGTGGATATGGGAACAAGGGCGAATCTCCTACGGGCCAGGATAAAAGATGGGAAGCCTCTTGTCATTTTCGACGATGTTTTGGAAAGAATTGACTTTGAGGCCGTGGGACTCATCGGTGTGCCGAATTGTAAGTTATTGTTGACATCTAGAGAAAGACAAGTTTTATTCGATGATATGCGTACACAAAAAGAATTTCAACTTGGGTTTTTAACAGAAAAAGAAAGTTGGAGTTTGTTCGAGAAGATGGCAGGTAATGTTGTTAAAGACAACCGTATACTGAAAAAAGCAACTCAAATAGCAAAGAAATGAGGAGGTTTGCCGGTTTTGGTTGTTGCAGTTGCAAGTGCTTTAAGGGATAGTAGTTTGCAGGAATGGAAGGATGCGTTGAGATGCTTCAAAAGATTTGCCAAGAAAGAATTGAATGAAAAAGCATTCTTGGCTCTAGAGTGGAGTTACAAACAATTAGAGGATCAAGAGCTTCAGCAATTGTTCTTGCTTTGCGGAATTCTTGCAGCTGGGGGTAGCACCATTTATGTCTTTTATTTGTTGCACTGTGCTATGGGTTTGGGTTTGGTTGGAAGCGTTGAGACAGTGGAAGAGGCACGGATTTCATTGAATTTTATGGTTAAAGAACTAAAAAATTCTTGCCTATTACTGGACAGTTATGATGATGAGACTGTTAGAATGCATGAGCTTGTACGAGATGTTGCTGTCTGGATTGCATCTGATGATCAAAAGGCCTTTTTAAGAGCATATGGAGATGAGGTGAAAGAATGGTCAACTGAGGATTTCCTTAAAAAATGCACAAGGATGTCCTTAGATGGTTGCATGATCCTCAGGCTTCCTGAAGTACCTTGGGAATGCCCAGAACTAAAATTGTTAATCTTGTCTGATAATTATATGGGCGACTCCCAGGAAATCCCAAGCAAATTTTTTGAAGGGATGAAAGAACTCAAAGTGTTGGATGTCAGCGGAATTTGTATTCCATCACTAACTCCGTCTCTTCTATCCCTAAAGCATCTCCAGACATTGTGTTTAGATCGGTGCGAGTTGGTAGACATAACTCTCGTTGGACAGCTAACAAACTTGAAAATTCTTAGCCTCCTAGGGTCCAGGATTAATGAGTTACCCAAAGAAATTGGGCAATTGACTAGCCTACGTCTATTGGATTTGACTGGTTGCTCTGAACTTGTTCTGATCTCACCTGGTGTTATATCAAGCTTGACAAGACTAGAAGACTTGAGGATGGGAATAAAAAGCTTCAAGCAATGGGAGGGTGAAGGTTTGGTCGATGGCAGAAGTAATGCTAGCGTTTCAGAGCTGAAGCATTTGTCTCATTTGTCCGCATTAGACATACATGTTCCAGATGCTAACCTTCTTCCAACTAACTTGTTCTCCGATAAGTTAGAAAGATACACTATACTTATCGGTGATTGTTGGGAATGTCTTGACATCTATGGAACCTCCTCGAACATGCTAAAACTCAAGCTTACAAGGAGAAATCAGTTCGACTAAGGTATAAAGTTGTTGGTAAAGAAATGTGAGCAATTGTACTTGGATGGGATGGAGATTATGAATATTATTTCCTATCTATTTGACAGTGAACCTGTTAATCAACTGAAGCATCTCCACGTCCAAAACAACGACAAAGTTACATATGTCATTAAATCTGCTAGGTGGAGTTATTCTCATAATGCCTTCCCCAACCTGGAATCTCTCTCTCTTGAAAACCTTGTGAGTTTGGAAAGTGTATGTTATGGGCAACTCATAGGCGAGCCTTACCAAATGTTAAAATCTTTGACACTATGGAATCTACCAAAGCTTATTGGTTTCTCTTCCAAAAACCAGCAATTAACGTTTGCTACAAAAGCCGACGAAATCGTTACGGAAGATGAAGCTGGTGGACCACCGAGACTTTTCAATAATGAGGAGGTACTTTCTCAGTTATTTTTATAGCAAAATGGTTGCATGATTCTTTCTCACTATACTTTTCTTCTTCGAAGTTTGTGGACGGGTGTTAAGCAATGAGACATGCTATACAAAGGTCACACCTATTTTGTATGCATAAAATTTGAACTTAGTTCTAAATACTAGAACAATCCACCATTTGCCACCAAAATTTGACAACAATGTGTTTTGGTATCAATTAAAATAGTTTAAATTTTGAACTAAATTGACATAATTTTGGCCCTGTATTTCTTTTTCAGATAGTTTAATGAAAGTACAAACGCATACTGCTGTCTAGTAGCCTAGTAGCTTACTTTTTTAATATACGACCTTTAATTTATAGAGTAAATTGTAGTAATGGTCTCTTAACTTTAATTCAATTGGAGAATGGTTCCTCAACTAAAAATCCATTATCATTGGTCCATCAACTCCTCAAAACGTGTAGTTATTGTTCCTCAACTAAAAATCCATTACCATTGGTCCCTCAACTTTAATCCAACTAGAGAAATCGTCCCTCAACCTTAACCCTAATTGGAGCAATGGTCTCTCAACTTTAACCCAATTATAGCAATGGTTTTTCCAACATAACTCATTTTGACAAAATTCTGACGAAGTTGACGAAAAAAACCATATCTGCAAATTTTGATGAGTTGAGGAGGGACCTCAATTGTAGCAATGCTCCTTCTAACATAACTCATTTTGACAAAATTTTGACTAAGTTGACAAAAATGACCATAGCTACACATTTTGATGAGTTGAGGGACCAATGGTAATGGATTTTTAGTTGAGGAACCATTGCTACAATTTATTCTTAATTTATATCTACATATTTTGAGCATATACGGCTAACAGCAATGCAAACTGTAATTTCCTAAAATAACATGACTTTTGTTCTGTTCTATGCAGGTTTCGATGCCCAACTTAACAACCTTGATTGTGCATCAATGTGATAGTTTAAGATTCTTGTTTTCGAGTTCCATGGCTAAATCTCTCAGGCAACTAAAACATCTCAAGATATCCAAATGTCAGGCACTACAAGCAGTATATGACACATCATCTACCACTCAATTGAACGATTTTGAGTGCCCAAATCTAAATTCAGTTGAGATAGACTCGTGTGACAGTTTGAAAAATGTCTTTCCCTCTTCAATGGCCAAAGAGCTTAAGCAGCTAAGCAAGTTGAAGGTTGAGAATTGTGGTTTAATGGAGGAAATTGTTGCGAATGAAGAAGGACCACAAGCGACGTACACGGAGTTCAGGTTCCCTAAAGTAACCTATATGATATTTAATAATCTACCCCAACTTCGGAGATTTTATCCATCACTGCATGTTTCTAATTGGCCATCACTCAACGTATTAAATTTCACAAAATGTGGTGGTGTGGAGATTTTTGCTGCTGAATTTTCAACATATCATGAAAAACTTGAGTTGGGTCAGTCAACACCAATGAAGCAGCCTTTCTTTTTAATTGAGAAGGTAACCATACTTGTACACAATTCTTTTAATATTCAAAATTTTATGTGATTTTACATACTAGTTAAACATACACCATCAAGTAAATACATTTATGAAGTTTTTAATATTAAAATTATTATGTGGTGTCCAGTTTTTCAAAATATTTTAAAGCATGCCGTTACTGTTGATAATATTTCAGGGCAAGTCATTTCTCAACTTGGAATACTTGACATTGGACGAGAACACGGAGATTTGGTATGAACCGTATGGTCCACTCCCGGCAGAGTTGTTGAGCAAACTCAAATCAATTGAGTTTGCTACTTCACATCCCAAGTCAGATGTTTTCTTCGAGAATTTACAGAACATTGAAGATCTTCGTGTGCTCTTTGCTCCTTGGAAAGAATTATCTGTCCACCACCACCAAGGAAGTAGCAGAGGGGAAATACATGAAGTAGGGACCCTCTCATATGTAAAGATTTTGTGGCTCATCGATATGCCAGAGCTGATACATCTAGGAAAGGAAAACTTCCAACCAGGGGACCTTGTTTTTCCAAACTTGGAAGTTCTATGCGTGCACAAATGTGGCTGATTAGA